>NC_138206.1:73445266-73720204 GCF_964194415.1 Vipera berus
TCATGCTGCACCCCCACCATCACCCCCACCCAGGAGAAAATGCCAAGTTGCGATGCTGGATAAATTGACAGGCAAACCAGAACTGTTTCCTGCTTTCCTGGGACAATGCCAGCTCTTTATCAGCGTGAGAGCAGCTGATTTCCCCACTGACCGGGATAAGGTGGGGTTTGTGTTAAGCCTTCTTTCGGGTGATGCAGCTCGTTGGGGCACGCCTCTGCTGGCTCAACCTAGCCCATTGTTGGACAACTTTGTGGGGTTTTGTGATCATATGCGTCTGATGTATGAGGACCCTATTAAGACGCAGACTGCTACTCGACGCCTGAAAGCTCTGAGGCAGGGTCAATGCCCCCTACAGGGCTATATCAGCGATTTTCGGCTGCTTAGCCAGGATTCCGCCTGGAATGAGACTGCGCTCGTGGATGCCTTCCAGGATGGATTGTCGGAGGAGATGTTGGATGAGCTGGCCCGTGTGGATATTCCCTCAGACCTGAATGGGCTGATCCATCTCTGCCTGTGGATCGATGCTCGGTTGCAGCAGTGAAGGAGTCGCCATGCCACCCCACAGACCCCTGCTGCCCCTGTTGTGCGTGAGCCCCCAGTTCAAAGGGAGGAGCCAATGGAGCTGGGTGCCGCCAGGTCTCGTCTATCGGTGACTGAAATGAACAGACGACGATCGGGGGGTTGTGTTTTTACTGTGGGGACCCTAGGCATTTGGCTGCTTTTTGCCCAAAGAAGCGACAGCGGGCATCAGTAACCGAGTCTGCCCCGAGAAAGTCCCCTACTTTTCTGTCGGGAAATGCCCTGAGCCCGATCTAGACGGTGTGATAGATCGGGCGTCCCACAACAACACTGAGCGATGTTTTTCCGATGCTGCCTGTGGACCTCCACGGCATCTGATATTGGAGGCATGTCTGATCCTTCCTGGCAAGCCAGAGGGGATTCCAGTCCATGCCTTAATTGACTCTGGGGCCACCACAAATTTTATGGACTCAGCATTTGTGGCCAAATGGGCTGTTCCCCAGTGCCCGGTGGATCCGCCCATGTTAGTGGAGACTATCGATGGTCGAGTGCTCCTGTCTGGGCCAATTACGGCCACCACGCAACCATTATGTATGGCCATCAGTTCCCATGTGGAGGCCATCCAGTTCTATATCACCTCAGATCTGCATTTCCCTGTGGTCTTGGGACTGGCGTGGCTCCGGGCGCATGACCCACAGATCTATTGGTCACATAACTTGGTCACCTTCCCAAGCTTGCAATGTGTGGACCACTCCCGCCATATCTGTGCCGGCCAGGTGGAGTGTTCCCCAGAGGTTTCCTTGCCTCCCGAACTGTCCGACTTTGCTGATGTGTTCAGCGAGACAGAGGTGGATCAATTACCCCCGCACAGGCCCTATGACTGCCCCATTGATTTAGTCCCTGATGCGCCTCTCCCAGTGGGGCGTTTGCACTCCATGTCAGACCCCGAGTTGGCTGCATTGCGGGACTTTCTGGAGAAGAATTTGGCTCGCAGTTTCATCCGGCCCTCATCCTCGCCAGTGTCTGCACCCGTGCTCTTCGTCAAAAAGAAGTCGGGTGAATTGCGGCTTTGCTGCAATTATAGGAAACTCAACGCCATCACGGTGCGCAATCGTTACCTGCTGCCCCTCATCCCCGAACTCTTGGACCGACTCCGGGAGGCTAAGATCTTCACGAAACTGGACCTGCGTGGAGCTTACAACCTCATCAGGGTTCGGCCGGGTGATGAGTGGAAGACGGCGTTTGGTACTCGCTATGGACATTTTGAGTACACGGTGATGCCGTTTGGCCTGACCAACGCCCCCGCTGTGTTTCAGCATTTCATGAACGACATTTTCCGGGATTTGTTGGATCAGTTTGTCGTGATCTACTTGGATGACATCCTGATCTACTCCCCATCGCGTGAGGTGCACCATCAGCATCTCCATCAGGTCCTGCAGCGACTCCGGGAACATCGACTGTTTGCCAAGTTGGAGAAGTGCCAGTTCTACTGGGTGACCATTGATTTCCTGGGTCACCGCATTTCTCCTGAGGGCATCGCCATGGAGCCGAGTAAGGTTGAGTCTTTGCAGAGTTGGCAACCCCCGCGTCGCGTGAAGGATGTTCAGCGACTTCTTGGATTTGCCAACTATTACCGAACTTTCATCCCTGGGTTTGCTGCCTTGACAGCCCCCCTCACCCAGCTCCTGCAGAAGAAGACTCGGTTCCAGTGGAACGCTCCAGAACAACAGGCTTTCCAGACTTTGAAGGAAGCCTTCATGAAGGAGCCCATCTTGAAGCATCCTGACCCGCAACGGCTGTTTGTTGTGGAGGCGGACGCCTCCGACATTGCCATTGGGGCGGTGTTACTCCAGGCAACGACGCCCAGTGGTACCCTCTTCCCTTGCGCGTACCATTCACGAAAACTGAACCCTTTGGAGCGCAATTATACAATCTGGGAGAAGGAGCTGCTGGCCATTAAAGTGGCGTTCGAGGCCTGGAGGCATCATCTGGAGGGAGTGCGGCATCAAATCGAGGTCTGGATGGACCATAAGAATTTGGAAAGCCTGCAGACCGCTCGGAATTTGAACCAACGCCAGATCCGGTGGTCTCTTTTCTTTGCGAGGTTTGACTTCCAGGTTCGGTACATACCTAGCGGGCACAATCAAAGAGCGGATGCTCTGTCCAGGAAGCCCAAATATTCCCGAGTGGAAGACAAGCTTCTGCCCAGGACAGTGATCCCCGTCGAGTCTTTTGCTGCGGTGCGGGAGCCGGTTGATATACGGGCTCGGATCCGGGAGGCACAGCAGAAGGAGGTGTGGGTGGCTCAGCGGAAGGAGGAGGTGGGGCCAGATTCTCCTTGGACAGTCACGGATGGACTCTTGTATTATCGTGACCGGCTCTATGTTCCAGGAGGGCCACTCAGGGGACTCATCCTCAGCCAGTGTCACGATAACCCGGCGGCGGGGCATTTTGGCCTGTTCAAGACCCTGAACCTGGTCTCCCGTACCTTCTGGTGGCCCCGAGTCTGACACAACGTCCAGTCCTATGTTACCTCCTGCATCCCATGCAGGCAGGCCAAGTCAGCGACAGGGGCCTTGCCTGGATTACTGCAGCCTTTGCCGACACCCAAAAGACCCTGGGGGGCTGTGTCCATGGACTTTCTGACGGATTTACCCCCATCCTCTGGTTTTACGACAGTGTATGTGGTGGTGGACATGCTGACCAAGATGACGCACTTCATCCCCTGTCGCGGCTTACCGTCAGCCCGCGCCACTAGTCGTATGTTCATTCAGCAGGTGTTTCGGCTGCACGGCCTCCCTGATAGAGTCGTCTCTGATAGGGGGCCCCAGTTTACAGCCCGCTTCTGGCAGAAGTTGATGCATGCGTTGGATATCAAGATTTGCCTCTCATCCGCGCATCATCCTCAAACTGACGGGGGAACCGAGAAGGTCATTGGTATCCTGGAACAATATCTGCGCTGCTACGTCAATCTGCAGCAAAACAATTGGGTGGAGTATCTGGCCATAGCTGAGTTTGCATTTAACAATTCGCAGCACACCTCCACACAGATGACAACGTTCTTGGCCAATGTGGGATATCACCCCCGGTTTTTCCCCCTTTCTCCCGTGGACTCACCGGAGCCGGCAGCGAACGACTTCATGGCAGAGTTACAGGCGATCCATCGATTGGTGCGACGTCAGTTAGAGAAGGCCAAGGCCGATTACAAAAGGTTTGCTGATCGGTCAAGACGGGATATGCCTCCACTAACGGTGGGAGATCGGGTCTGGTTGTCCACCAGGAACCTACCGTCAACACGGCCGGTGAGAAAGTTAGATCACCGATATTTAGGACCGTTTCCAGTCGAGGCTATCATCAATCCGGTCGCCTATCGCTTAACTCTGCCACGTTCCCTGCGCGTGCACCCAGTCTTTCATCGGTCTCTGTTGGTCCCCGAGCAACCGGCCTGTCCACTCTGCCGAGAGGAACCTCCCCCATCAGGACCTCGTGATGGAGGCAGCACCCCCGAGTACGAGGTCGCCAGCATCAGGGATTCCCATTGGCTGAAAGGTCGTTTCCAATACCTGATTGAATGGAAAGGTTACGGACCAGAGGACTTCACCTGGGAAGACGTGACCGCCGTTCATGCCCCTGCGTTGGTGACCGCTTTTCATGAACAATTTCCATCCCGACTGCATCCGGATCGGCAGACCCGGGGGAAGGGCCCTGCGGTGCGGGATAGTGTTGTGATTCAGGGTCAGCCTGTGGGTTCGGCAGTTGGGTCGGATGACTCAGAGGAGGAGGAGAGGGGTGTTGAAGACCTTGCTGAGGGGGTTGAAGATCTTGCTGATGAGAGCCCTCAGCCAGGCCCCTCCCACTTGTTCACCACGGAGACCCAGCTGTGTGAGCCTGACAGCGTGGATGAAGATGACCCACAGCTGGCCCTGTTCAAGAACGCCCGACACAGGAGGCAGTCAATTAGGAGTAAACAGAGGAAGGCAATGGGGCTCCTCGGAAGGAGGCAGAGAGAAGCCACGCCCTGAACTCTATATAAGGGGAATGTGTGGGAGGGCTGGTTTGCTGAAGGCAACCGCTTGGATAGTTCCTCTTTCTTAAAGCTCCTGTTTCTTGGTTTGTCTTGTTCTGTTTGTTTTTGTAGCAATAAATTTGGCAGGCGTAATTCCAGCCTCTTGCCTTCTTGTAAAAGGGGTTGTCCCTGCCTTTTCTTTAGGGCCGGTAGCAGGCTGGTACAGAACACTCTCCTCCTCCTCTGAATCGTCCGACCCAACTGCCAAACCCACAGGCTGACCCTGAATCACAACATACATTTTCTCGGCATGATCCATGGTTTATTCAGCTAACAGGCTAGTCAACAGCGGAATAGCTGCCCCTAGTAAGGGACCGATAAAACCACCCGACTGAAGTATGACCTGCTTCTTCTTTTTGAGTGAGACCTTTCTATCACTCAACGTTTTAATGACACCTTTCTTTCTCTTTAGAGACCGGAATTTTGAAGGTTTCAGAGGAAGGTTTCCTTTTAGGGTGTTCAAAGCTATTTCTGCTATTGCCCCCACCAGGTCATTATTAGCATTGCATAAGATGGCTTTTCTCTGTCTTGGTCCGGCCTTTACTAAGATTTTTAAAAGCCCCCAATTTCTACGTACCCTCTCTGACATCTTAAATGAACTAGTGCTAAGATAACTGGGCTACTGCTTTTTACACTTCTTTTTCATTGTGTAAACAGCAGGCCAATCAGGTGGGAAGAGGCCTGTTCTCAACCTGTAGGATTCTGGAGTGGTGGCTGCCAAATCTACCAAAAGGCATCTTGGAATACTTCTAAAAATACTTTGTGTTAGTGGGATACATCTGCCTGGCCAGTGTGACAATTTGCATCTGATCACGGGGGTTGCTGAATAAAAACCAAATATTTGGAATTCAGAGCTATTGTTCTCATTTAAGGGAACACCTGCTGCCGGCATCAACTTCCCATCGTCCTGTGCACTCCCATAGGGAGGGCCTCCTTAGGGTGCCACCGGTCAGGGAATGCCGGCGGGTGATCCCCAGAGGGAGGGCATTCTCTGTGGGCGCGCCTGCCCTTTGGAATGATTTACCTGTGGAACTCCGGATTGCCCCCGAACTATGCTCGTTTTGCCGGGACCTGAAAACCTGGCTTTTCGATCTATCCGGCCTGGACTGAGGGGGGGTTTTAGTTTTAATTTTTTTTTTATTTAAAAAGTTTTACAATACATTTTGACTTTAATCCCCCCCTCCCCCACCCCTCTCCCTCCCCCCCACTCCCTCCTCCCCCCCCCGACTTCCCAGAGCTAAATACAGGGCATAAAATCAAAAAACAAACATAAACACCCCTATGTTATCAACAATAAACTATAAATTCTATCTCTCTCTAGCTCATATAAAATGAGTACAAACAATATTAATATTACAAATAAAGTAGAAAAGAAAAAGAGGAAAACAGAAAAAGATCTTTACTCAAAATAAATTTTCTTAATCCCAGTCCTTATTCATATTAATTTCAAAAAAAAAAGAAAAGAAAAAAAAACTTTCACCTGCTATTTGCATTCTCCCACCTTTCTCTAATTTCCAAATTCTCAGTTACGCACCAAAAGCGCTTATCTCTGTTAATCTTAATAATCTCCAACCAAACTAAACTATAATCAAAAATAGTTCTTGCATGTATCACGCCAAATGTCTCACAGTTCCAAATCATCCTTAAGTTCAAATAAAAGTTCAGATAAAAAGAGTATATATATAAAAAAAAATTTAGGCAATCTCTAAGACAACTTGTTGTTAATTAGGAGCTTACATACCCACTCTTAGTTCAACACATACTTTAAGTCCATAACCCTAATATACTTTTCTAGCAAGCAAATAACATCAATCTTAAATTGTGTAAAATATTAAAAAAAAGGAAAAAAAACTTTCTTTCTCCTCTATAATAATTTTACTCCATTGACATTCTAATCTAAAAATTTAATCAGCAATCTTAACGCCCCAAAACTTTTGGAGCACCTCTGTCATGACCCCCAAAACTTCTTTAGACCGCTCTCCTCCTACATCTTCACTGTAAGCACACTTTGAAGATTCCATAACTTTCTGCTGGTCTTGCTCTCGCTCTCGTCTCGCTCTTCTTAGGGCGGCGCGCGTCATCTTCTGGCCTCCTGCAGCAACCGATGAAACTGTAGCTTGATCCCCTCCGACACCATTGTCCTCTGTCTGTCTATCTGCAACATCTTGAAACTTTCCCACACCGTATCCTTTTGCAGCTTCCAAAAATGATAGGGGGGTTGCTTTTAACACATTACTATAAAAATCACGTGCCTGAGCCACAGTAACCAAACGATGTCTTTTACCTTCGTACGTCGCCACCAACCCAACTGGAATCTCCCATCTGAACTTAATATCACGTTTCTTAAGTTCCTGTACTAGAAATGCAAAATCTTTCCTTCTCCTTAGGATCTTCGGAGGGATCTCTTTTAAAACCAAAACTTCTTGCTCAGCCACTACCAAATTAGTATCATAAGCAGCTTGAATGACTTCATCTCTAATTACTCTCTTTGTAAAATAGACCACCACATCTCTGGGTAACTTCCTCTGTCTTGCAATCCATGAATTTACACGAAAAACTTTGTCCATATTTCCCTCAATTTCAGATGCTGACTGGCCCAGTACCCCTTCCAGAGCCTCAGAAATCAGCTGCTTTAAATCTTCTTTACCATTCTCCTTTAAACCCCTAATTCTAATAGCATACTGCATCTGATTATACTGAACAAGGCTCAATTCTTCGTCCACTTTATCCCTTATATTTTCATTTTCTAATACCTTTGCTTCTAATATAGAGTTCTTTTGACTGAGATCCTCCACTTTTATATCCAGCTGTAGCACACATTCAGCTACGGATTCAACCGTAGACAAGATGTCCACCCTCATTGCTCTCAGCTTCTCTTCCATCTTCTTCTCCAATTTCTCCATTTTCTCCTCCAATTTCTCCTCCAGCTTTTTCAACTTTTCATCCATCATATCAGACATCAGTTGTGCATGCTTTCCAAGAGCGTCTTGTAAATCCTTAAGCGTCAATACCGGGGGAGATGCAGGAGGAAGCAAAGCTTGCAGTGAGGTCTCTTGCACCAGGGAAGACCCCGCATTCCGAAGAGCTTTAGAAGTTTTAGCCGCCATCTTCCCCCACTTTCACTTATTACGCAGTTTCACTTTAAAGCTATAAAATCCATTGAGCTAGAGAGTAAAAATAAAGAGTCCACTTCACCTTGACCTCCTGTACCGCTCTGCCTGCATCTTGATAATCAAAAGTATTTCCTTTTGGCAGGGGTGGTTGCTAACACCTGGCTCTGCTCCAAGAATCCCAGAGCAGAGGCGCTGCGCAGCTCGGAGCAACCCAGGCTTCGGGGGGGCTCATCCTTCAGCCGCCCAAGCTCTCAGCTCAGGCAGCCCCGGAGAGCTCAACCCCTACCTGGGGCCTCACCCCCTCCTCTTCTCCCGAGGAGGGGGCTTCAAATCCATCTAAACAGCTGATCGGCGCTGTTTACGATGGAAAAACACAGCTGCGGAGCGGGCAGCCTGAAAACGGCTGTCTTTCGACGTCGCGTCGCCACCGGAAGTCTTAGTTTTAAATTTTAACATTGTTTTATTGTTGGGCTATTATTAATTTAATTTTTTTTAATTCTATTTTATCTTGATTTATATTGTTTTTAAACATTGCCCTGTAAACCGCCCTGAGTCCTTTGGGAATAGGGCAGTATAGAAAACTAATTAAATAAATAAATAAATTTTCTTACCTTGAAAAAACAGGTTTTGTAGTATGAGAATAATGCTCAGGTTTCTGTGATGAACGTACTGTGTAAAAGCTTTCTCTATTTGATCGCTCTCACTGGCCCACGTCATGAGATCATCTATCACAGTTAGAGTAATTTGATTTGGCGGAAACAAATCATCATTTTCAAAAGAAGACGGAAGCCCTCCATAAACTTAATATAAGGGAATTTATTAAGCAGTTCTTTGTACAGAGGTTGCCAACAGCTATAAAACCATGCAATATTTTGAGGCAATTGAGACAACACGATATAACCATGTTCTAACATTTGTTTGATAAAAAAAGATTTGTCAGAATTGGACGGACCGCTTATAATACAGGAGAAGGGGTGTACAAATTGTGCAATATTTTCCACCATCCTTAATAGCCATAAGGCACCGTACAGTAATCTTCACTCTTTAATAATCTTTTATTATACACTACTTTTAGAGTTTTACAGAGGACTCTCGTTTCTAGGGTCCACTGTTTCTTAACCCTAACAATCCCCAACTGTTCTACCCTGATCTCTTTTTTTCTCTCTGCATCAGACAGACAATAATCATCTACCAAATCTTTCAAGCTGTCAAAATTAACCTTATTGCTATTACTGCAGTTTAGTGTGATTCCCTTCACCTTTAGCACCGCTTCACCATTGGACAAAGCATAAGCATACTTTTGGGACTGGCCGCAACAAACTCTGTTATTGTAGTGTTTGGAGGAATCTCACTTGTCAGTTGACCTAAATAACCACCCAAAGGATGTGTCCACGCCCCCTCTCTACTTATAAAAATGACTGAATCGGATGTGGTCAGGTGATTGGTGCTCTGCCCAAACTTGCCCCACAGAGTTTTGCAATCTGCCTTCTAGCAGGATTTACTTCAGTGTGGTCACGTTGTAAGCGGACACCTTCCATCTTTTCATAATACTGAATATATTGCTCTTTATTCTGTTCTGTTTTGCACCAGTCAGGGTAACCACTGGCTTCCTGTTTCTGTCTGAGATGTGTGTTCATATAACCTGAAAGTAGCCCATTTGACGTTCTTTCAAAATGCCAGATCTCATAGATTTCAACAATTCTGTAACCTTTTTCTAAAGCTACATTCAATTCAACAGTACACCATGTCCCAGTCAGAGCTCTTTCCTCATCATTGTGTTTACATGGGGTGGTTTGCAGTTTTTCTGTGCAGGTTGCGCACAAACTAAACATTAATTTGCCCCCTGATTTGTGAGGTAGGACAGGGAAATAGAGATTCCTTGGCGGATACACTTCGACTTTGGCTAACCTGAAATATTGCTTTATGTCCCCAAAGTTTTGGTAGATGATTTGTGGATGGTCAATTGGGTACTCCTTGGTCTTATTCACAAAAGGGTACAAACTGGTAAAATCGTAGTATAAGATTTGTTCACCAGGTTTTGGTTTGTAGTACAGGCATGTGGCATTTGTTCTGCCACCAAAAAAAGCATCTTGAGGATTCAAAGGAGTTGGGAGCTTATTCTCAACTAGGAACTACTTCAAAGAGGTGTCAGCCTCCACCAAGGCCCTCCATTCATGTTCCCAAATGCAGCGCACAGCATAAACCTGGCTCCTGAGGTCCTCTTCTTTAATCCTAGTACGGTTGTGCAGGCTACCATACGTTGAATCAAGTAATTTGTTGAAGTCTTTTTTAGAGTAGCAGACAGGGCACCCATGAAAAAAACAAACGTAAAATTCAAAAACTGTGGGAGTTCCATTTATGACAGAAAAACCATCTAAAAATATTTGCCTACTTGCTTTTCAACCCCCTTCAGAGCATGCTGAATACTGAGATTCTCAGTGCGCTCTATATGCATCAACCACTGAATCTCTGGAGATGAATACCTTTTGTGTGTCTTGTGATAGCTGTCCAAATGTGCTAACGCAATGGTATCGCTCTTCAAATACATGAAGCAGTACTGTGCCATGTAGACAGATGCCAATGTGATATATTGGAAGGGGTCAATGCTTCGAATGTCTATCTCCTCAACAATATCCCCCCACCCCTCTTGAGAAACTCAAGCTCAGTCATTTCCATCACCTGTTCCCTAAATCGAATACAGGCCTCTCTTAATATATCTACATCTTGTCTGCAATAGTAAGCCAGAGCCTTCTTTAGTTTAAACACAGTACCTGTATTAGCAGCGTGCCATTTCTTGAATTCTTCTCTCTCCCCGGGCATCATGGTTTCAGGGCTATAATACTTGGCTTCAGGAGTGGTCCCACATAGTCTTGATTGGCCATTGTATTGAACAAGTGGGGGAAATATCCTTTGCTGCCTTGAAACCCCATAGCTTTGGATAATTTGCTTAATTTAAGGGTTAAAAATGAAAGACTATCAATAAACCGAATCTTATAATCTGGAAGGGTAATACACAGCAGTTCCCCCCCCGACTTATAAGTTCTACCCTAACCTTTTCACGGATCAGCTGCCTCAGTACTAGGTACCCGTCATAACCTTTGGAGTTGTGAGCGATAAAAGTACATGCTTTAAAATTAAGATTTATAAACTCCTTTACAAACTGTTCCAGGCATCTAACACCATAACAATCCCAACTCACAATGTCTTTATCATACCACTCCTTCAACATATCCCTGGCGTAGACATAATTAGGTATATGGGTTCCTGTCTCTTGACAGCATTCAAAATCATAAAATGATGTATCTTTCACCAATTTGCGGTCAGACCAATGATTTTAGAAAGCATAAATGCCCATCCAAGCTTTCAACCTTCTCAGAGCACTGTCCGCACTTGATTTCCTTGCACTTTTTGTGGGGGGTAAAGACGTAAATCCCACACGCTTCACAATATGCTTTATTCTTACAGTCAACCTTCCCCTCCCTAGCGAGTTGTGTGTGTCTTTCAAGACACGTCTTAGTGATTCACTTTTCCCTTTGAGAATATATGTCATACGATCTGACTCTGCGCATAATAATACTTTCTCTATTACTTGATAGTCCGTTGGGATTTCCATCGTCTTCCAATATTGCGCATAAATCATACGCGCCGCTGTTGTAATATGTATTACTAAATACCAAACATTTTTTGGTACTGCTTGTGGCTTCATCCCCAAGAGGAAAATAGCTGGGTCCAATTGAAAATCATATCCTGTTATTTGAAATAACCAATTTTTTATATTGGTCCAGTAACGCCTAACCTTTGGACAAGTCCACCATTGATGGTAGAAAGTGCCCCTGGCAGAATCACATTTCCAACATTTGTCATTTGCATTGGGAAACATTTTTGAAATTCGTGCGGGAGCTAAGTACCATCTATACAACATTTTGTACATATTTTCTTTAAATGCTGTTGCTAACGTTAATTTTATATTTTTCTTCCAAATTTGTTCCCACTCTTCTAATTCTATAGTGCGACCAATATTTCTCCCCCAGGCATTCATTACGCCATTTATTGTTCCCCCTTCCATCCCATGGAACAAAAGTAGATTATAGGTCTTAGATAAAAATTTAGCATCACTTCCCCATAAAATCTTGTCTAATTCTTGTGGGATTATATTTATTCCAAATTCCTGCTTATCCCTATTAAACCTTGAGCTCATTTGAGAATACGACCACCAATCCAACTCTATACCCCCAGAATGTAACTCCTCCCTGGATTTAAGATTACCTCTCAGATCTATGAGATCTTTATACCTATAGTTTCTGTCTGGATTGTGTAACGTTGAATAAGTTACAGCTTCCAAAGGAGTAAACCAGCCAGGTATCTTTGTATAGATCCACGCTCTTACCGTACGCCAAGAGTTTATCAATGCATCCCTAATATAATGATTAGAGAAAACTTTATATTGACTATTCTTCCTTGGCCAGAGATAGGCATGCCATCCCTGTGTTAAGTTATATCCTTCAATAGTTAACACCCTCCTTCTAGATAACACAACCCAGTCCCTAATCCAAGCCAAGGCAGAGGCATGGTAATACAGCTCCCAATGTGGGAGCCCCAGTCCTCCCCTTGTTTTGTGCTCCTGCAGCGTTCTTCTTTTAATACGCGGCTTTCGGTTATTCCATATGAATCTACCAACCATCTGTTCTAGTTTTTTAAAAAATTTCTTATCTAGTTTTGCAGGGGCAGTTTGGAATAGGTATAACCACTTTGGCAAAATATGAGTTTTAATCACTGCGATTCGTCCTAGGATTGAGAGTTGAATGTTTTTCCAGCTGTCTAATTTCTTCTCCATCTCAGTCATCAATTTTTGATAATTTAATTCCTTTATAGATGGACACCTTGAAGATAGCCAAATACCTAAATATTTAACTTTTTTAACTATTTGGATCCCCATCACCTCTTGTAATTGTACCTTGGATTCAGTTCCAATATTCTTTACCAAAAATTTAGTTTTATCTCGATTAATCTTTAAACCTGCTACTTCTCCAAAGGCACTAATTTCCTCCAATAATTTAGGGCCTGATTCCAACGGGTCTTCCAAAATAAAAACTAAGTCGTCAGCAAAAGCTGGAAGCTTATATTGCTGATCATTTATTTTTAATCCTTTAATATTATTATTTTGCCTAATTATAATCAATAGTGGTTCTAAAGTCAAAATAAACAGTAGAGGTGAAAGGGGGCATCCCTGTCTCGTACCTTTTTGTATATCAATTTTCCCAGTCATTTCACCATTGAATAATACTCGGGCAGATTGCGTAGTGTAAATTGTTTGTATAGCTCTTACAAAATTTGGTCCAAATCCCATTTTAATCATCTGACATATTAAAAATTCCCAACTAACCATGTCAAATGCTTTCTGAGCATCAAGAAACATCATTGCCAACTGTTTGCTAGGGTGCATCTCATAATATTCCAACGTATTCATTACTATTCTCAAATTATCTCTTATTTGCCGATTTGGAAGAAAACCATTCTGATCTGGATGTATAAATTCTCTTAAGAAAACTTTAAGCCTGCCCGCCAGAATTGAAAAAATTTTATAATCTGCATTCAGTAACGAAATGGGTCTATAATTTTTAACCAAGGTATGATCTGAATCTTCCTTTGGGATCAAAGATATATAAGCCTCTGTCCATGACTGGGGTATTTTCCCTTCACTCAAAACCTCATTAAATAAATCTTTTAAATGGCCACTAAACATTTCCAACATCTCTTTATATAATTCCACCGGGAGCCCATCCGTTCCCGGGGTTTTCCCATTCGATTGTTTCCTAATTGCCTCCTTTATTTCCCCTTCTGAGATCTCTGAATTCAAAATTTGTTTTACATTCTCAGGAACCTCCTGTAAATCCACCCTTTCTAAGTAACTTCCAATCCTTTCTTCTAAAATTGGGTCTTTCTTATACAATGCAGTAAAAAATTCCTGTATCACCTTTTTCTTTTGATCATTTGATCCCACCATATTTCCCATCCCATCCTGTAACCATTCTATTTTTCTCGCGATTGCTCGCTTCCTAAGCCTATAGGACAACCATTTTCCAGCCTTGTTGGCATGTTCAAAAAAAAATTGTTTATTCCTTTGAATTTTCTCTGCTAATTCATGTTGATCCAGGAGGGAAATCTCGTGTCGCGTAATATCTTTCCTCTCCCTCGCTATTACTGAGGATGGGTCTTTCTGAAGAGCCTCCTCGGCCTCTGTCAACATTCCCATCAACTCCAATCTCTTAACCCTCTCTTTCTTCCACTTATATGCCGAATACTTAATTGCTATCCCTCGAATCACTGCTTTTGCAGTGTCCCATATAATTTGAATTGGTGTATCTTCCCTTCTGTTCTCCTCAAAAAAGTATCCCATTTCCTGGTTCAACAAGTTTTTGAATTGTTCTTCCTTTAAAAGAGCTGCTCTCATTGTCCATCTATACCTCTTCTTTTCTCCTTTCCAAACCAAAACTAACGGGCTGTGATCTGCCCAGTCATTAGACGTAATCTCTATTTCCCTAACCATCTCTTTCAATTCATGGGATGCCCATATCATATCAATTCGGGTCCATGTATGATGCCTGGGAGAGAAATAAGTATATTGCCTCTCTTCCCTGTGAAAATCTCGCCATATATCACATATACCTAATTCCTCCCTCACTTGATCCCACACCTTAGGCAATGTTCTTTTTACCCCTTTAAGTAAACGTTGCCCCGGGGTATAGTCTTTATCAACGTCTACTATTGCGTTGAAGTCTCCTACGATGCATATATGCTCGTATTCTAACCCTGCTATTACTTTATATAAACCTTGAAAAAAGGCACACTGATTACAATTTGGTGCATACACATTTACCAATAAGATCTTCTTCTGAGCCAATCGAAGTTCTACCATCACTATTCTACCTTCTGTATCTGAATACACCCAGTGGGCCTCAATATTTCGCCGGACGTAAATCACTACTCCCCTTTTCTTTTGTTCTGCCAGGGACACAAAAGCTTCCCCCAATTTTGGACATGCTAGTACATTCTGTTGACTTTTAGTAATATGGACTTCCTGGATACAAATTATATCATATTTTAATTTACAAAGTTTGGACCAAGTTTTTTTCCTCTTAGTAGGAGCATTAAGACCGTTAATATTAACAGAAAAAAGGCGAACCTCTTCCTGAATGTCACTGCTTCGCTGTATTCTTTATTTTTTTTGCTAACCGTGTCTCCATTTGAGGGCCCGAGCCTCCCAATTCCCCAGCATCTTCCTTATCTATACTCTTCTTTTCTTTTAATCCTCCACTTCTCCCCTTGGAATCTAATTGAACTTCTTCCTGGCTTTTGCCTTCTAACTCCTCCTCACTCTCCTGATTGAACTGAGATTCAAAAAATACATGGGCATCCTGTAAGTTATCAATACGATATCTCTTGTCCTGCCACATAAAAGCCAATCCTTCTGGAATCAGCCATCGGTAGCGAATGTCAAATTTCCTAAACTGACTTGTTAGGAAATCATATTTTTTCCTCTGGTCTCTCACTCTTCTTGGTAGCTGCTTAAGAATAATTACTGATCTTCCTTTAAAGGATATAGTCTTCTCTCTTGCTTTCCTTAGGACCTGCTCCCGCACTGATGTTTTATTCAGTCGGACATGTATCTCTCTCGGAAGTTTGTTTCGACGTGCATAACTAGTGTAAACCCGAAATACGTCATCTATTTCCCTCAACATCTCTTGTGGGTTCACCTCAAGCACTCCAGCCAAAATCTCTGTCACAATAGTTTCCAACTGCTCCTCTCGGTCCTCTTCAATGTTTTGTAAACGTAGGAAGAAGGCAGATTTATCTAATTCAAGGGCAATTATTTCATCCTCCAGGCATTTATTAGCTATCACCAGCCGGTGTTCCATACTTTCCACTTTTACATCTGTCTTATCCATTCTCGTTTCTACCACCTGGATCCGTTCCTCTTGACTCACTACCATTGTCTGCATTTCCTGGAGCTTCGTATGTATACTCCTTATTTCTCCCTTTAAACCTTCCATCTGGTTACCCATCTCAGCCTTCATTTCCCTCTTTAACTCCTCAAATCCTATAGCTGTAGTCTCCTGATTTTTCAACATTAAGTCTTGAAGTGACTTAAACATATCCTGAACTCCCTGTATAGATAAAGCATCTTTATTCCCTGTCACTGTTTCATCCGGAAATTTGCGAGCTGTCAGGGGTGTAGTTGACGGGGATTGTGTGGGCACAGGCACTATGGTCTTCTTCTTGGCAAAAGTTGTTATGGTCACCATTTCTATTATTCTTTGGTGCTCTTCCAAAATAGCCTATACTTACTCAATCTCCAAGACTCCTCCCCAAGCACCTCGTACTCTCAATATTATCCTAATCACCCAATTTCTTCTCTAAGTTTATTAAAGTAAGAGTTAAATATGTTATTATATAAGGCATAAAAAGAAAAATATAGAGAGAATATAGTAAATAGGCCCTATCAATGGCAAAAAAGAAGGGAAATAAGTAATAATATGAATAAGCCAATATTCAAAAAAAGGGGAATGTAACCCAGTTCAGTATATTTAAATTCCTTATTCTTCAAGGGAGCGTGGCAGTCCAATTCAGTTCAGTTCAGTTCCTCTTCTCTTCTCTGCTGACAAATATTACGATGTTAAATCTCCAAGAAAGAAGCAGAAAGAAAAAAAGAAAAAAAACTCCGATGCCAGATCAAATAGAAAAGGGGGTCTCCAGGCTGTTATGCATTAACGAATTAACAAGTCACCATCCAGATCCCAGATATTTCAAAAGGAGAAAAAAAACCACGTATCAAAGTTTAAAGAAAGAGTCTGTCCATCGAAGAAGAACACCAAAGAAGTAACTGGAATCCTCAAATCAGCCTGTGAGTCTCTCTAAGGCGGCTATCGTTAAAAGCCTATATTGTTGTCTGCCGCTTTAGTCAATTAAGGCTGGATAATACTTCACGCTGCTCACCTCTCAAACGATCGACAAACGAAGGGGGGGATTTCTCATTCTCTTTTGATATTCACTCTTAACTTTGCCTGGAACGTCAGTAGCTTCCTTCTAAATTGCTGAGTCACAGCCCGAGGGCAGCCATTCTTCAGGCGCCTTCTCTCAATACCGGCACCACGGGAGGATTTCTCACTGCTAAGCAGGGATTTTTGCAATAAAAGTTGGGACTCCTGGTATTCATGGTTACAAAATAGAAGATTTAATCCCAACGGGGGAAATACTAGATGATTGTGTATTTTTATTTGAGGTATAGAATCTGGAGATATATACAATTATAGATTTCTAATATTTGGTAATTAAAGGTTACTTAGCCTGGGATGTACGAGAAAAAGAAATTAGGGGTAGTATTACACTCCCCGGTCCTGTCTAATGTTGTTGCTCTTGTTTTTTTGATGTCTAGGATGTCTTGGTGTTTTTCTATTTGATGCACCTTTTAGTACTTTGTAATAATGTTCTTGTTTTTTTAATTTAAAATTTGTTTAATAAAATTTGAAGGAAAAAAAAAGACACGTCTTAGACCGGCAAAGCACTTTGCATCTACAGCAGTACATCTTCTCTGCCTCCACCTCCTGACATTCTTGCTTGAGGCATGCTCTGCAGATATATTGACAGCCATGACTTAATTTGTGGTGGTAGGGTGTGTGGCAGAATTTACAGAAATAGTGTTCACCCAGGAAGACCTTGATATTTTTGATGCCATAGTAATGCTTGTCATGTAACAATATAAACACTATTTTTTCTTGCTGTGGGCTACCTGTGACAAAAAACCTCCACCTGCCCTGCATATAAAACAAGATCTTTATAGTGAAGTTGAACAAAATCGTTTGGAACTTTGTCCCTGGCAACATTATTCAAAAGAGTCTGTATTGCATTATGAATAGCTCTATAGCATCTACAAAAGACTGGATTCGGTCAAGATTAGCAAATCTATATCGACAGTGTTCCACATCCCTGAAATTTCGGATAGGCTTCTCCCATGCCTGCACCATATCCAGATAAACATCGTTCATATTCTGAGAGTTTGCAGAGTTAGGGGCTTGTAGCGGGGGCATAGAATGACATATCTCCTCTTCTGGTTGAAATACAGGCATAGATTCACAACTATCGCTGCCTGCTGGGGATGCGGGAAGTCCACCTCCATGCATTTTTGCTTTTTTGCAGGCTGGCTGTGGTGAAACAAACAAACAAACAAACAAACAAAAGGCTATCACCAACATTCCTAATAATGTTATACCAACTCTCCTCCCTTTAGTTTCTAAAAAATAATACTAATGGTTTTGCAGTTGGATAAAATGCTAGATATTATACCTCCTAACAGCATTCGTGCTGCGTAGCTTGTGGAAGGCTTTTGGCCATCACCTCGGACTCCTTGGCCCTTTGTTGGAATTGTGAAATCCGCAAATGGCTGGTCATCCTCCCATTCTGAAGGAAAAGAAAAAACCCCAACATTCAGAATAGCTGCAGAAATGTTTATAAGAATCTAAATGTATGAAAGTATGAATGACAAATACCTTCATATACCCTCAAACATTCTGAGTCTGTCAATTCATTCTAGTGAAAGAAACAAGCAATCAGACAAACAAGCAAGCAGACAAGAATGTTACAAACTCCATTTTGCATCAAAGTGTTTCAAAAATTAGGCATAAACTACTTAGATTAGCAGGATTCATTCTGAAAAGGCTCAAAAGCGTTTGTGCTGTGTAGTTTGTGGAAGGTTTCTGGCTGTCACACCAGACTCCTTCGCACTCTGTTGGAATTGTGAAATCCACAAATGGCTGGTCGTCCTCCCAGTCTGAAGGAAAAGAAAAACCCCAGCATTCAGTATTGCTGCAGAAATGTTTATAACAATCTAAATGTATGAAAGTATGAATGACAAAAACCTTCATATACCCTCAAACATTCTGAGTCTGTCAATTCATTCTAATGAAAGAAAACAAGCAATCAGACAAATAGGCAAGTAGACAAGAATGTTACAAACTCCATTTTGCATCAAAGTTTTTCAAAAATTAGGCATAAACTACTTACATTAGCAGGATTCATTCTGAAAAGGTTCTTCTTAGCAGATCAAATGGCTCTGAAGGTATGGGTATGACAGAAGCCAGCAGACGTGACTGTCCCAGTAAGGGACATGCTTTTATACAGGCTGTTGATGTCACAAATTAATCCCATCAGAGTTAGTGAGTTCTTCTCGGCTTTTGCAAAACTGCCCCCCTTGCCTCATCAGGAAAACCTGATTGGATAATATCACATGAGCTTTGATTAAATTGTATGTCTGTGTTTAACACCTAACAAGCTTAAACAGAAGGCCACCAAAAGAAAAACATAATTCATCTTTCATGTGATTTGTAAAGCACATTTTATTATAAATTTCATAGCGTTAACAGTTTCTTGTAATCAATTTCTGTTACATTCTGACATATGAACCTCTTCAGAGACAATGGCAATTCGGCTTCAATCTTTGAGATTAATGACAGTGTTTTTTTCATAAGTGCTATATGATGTATGAATTTCTTGAGCTCACCAAGGGAATCCCTGGTGAAATATAAGTTATTCACTTTGTCAGAAATACTGATGATGACCCAGAGAACACAAGGCATAGAAAGTCTAAAGCATAAGCTGCTAATAAGCTCTGTTTCACTGGTACCATCCGCATGGTCTTCATCTGATTGTAGACAGCCCATTAAACAATGGTGTAATATTTTAATGATACACGCTTTCAGAATCTGAGGCATGCTGACATTTTGAGATTCTAACATTTCTAACATTTCACAGGCTGTACGGTAAGTACTCTGCACCTCATCATTAAAGTTACAACACACCATGCTACAGCCAGGCAAAACGGGCTTGAATAAAAAAAATTCTTTATCATAACCCCTGCAACAGATTTTGTCACATTCTTCCAGCTGGGGCCTTGTGTCAGCCCGTGTGACACTCGCTTTTGCAGTTGTTTTAAAACCAGCTTTGGAATCAGAGGTTGCCATCTTCAAAAGACTGGTGGAATTAAATTGCTAGCTGCCTGTACAATCTCCCCCGCGCATGCTATGACACGTCCTTGAGCCTTGCGCCTATCCAGAATCACGGGGTATGACATGCCCAGGCATGTCCCGAACAAGGCCTAACCCCCCCCTTTTTTACTATCATACACAAACACGCATGCCCGGATCCACAGCCCTAACATGCCCAAACAAGTCTACTTCCCACCTGGCTAGTTGTCTCTTGCGAGCATTTTAATTCCTGTTAATATTCCTTGTCTTTTTGCTGTAGGGGGTGCAGAATAAATTTTATTAAGACCGTGCTTCGTATGGTTACATGTACATGCGGATTTGAGGGCTCAATTGACAAAATATGTGACTTTAGATTTTTACAAAGGTAAAAACCAGCTGCGGGTTTTAAATGTTTTTTTCCCCACCCTGCATTCGAGAAAATGATTTTAAAACCTCCTAGAAATAAATACCTTTTAGAAAAATGGGGTTAAATGCAAGCCCTGGCCTCCTTTTAGGGCCTCCTTTTTTCCCTGCTTTTGTGGCACTGATTTTTAAAACTCTACAAAAATTAAAAGCATCATTAGGCTAGAATGATTAGACATAAAAAGCATTTATTATTATTATTATTATTATTATTATTATTATTATTATTATTATTATTATTATTATTATTATTATTAGTATTAGTATTATTATTATTATTATTTCCCAGCTCCCCAAAGTAGGGGTTGTTTCCTAAAAGCAGAGGTCTCTGTTAATTATTTACTTTATTTAGCTTATTCTGTTTGTTTTGAATGTCCATAGAATTAGTCTAGGGTTAAGCTAATCATGTACCCAGAGGCTTGACTGCCTTGACATTGATGGGGTTAGGTTCAAGACGCCTTATCTGAAAATGGGCTTGCCAGGGTTACTCTTGCTTATCCTGATGGTCTTAGGCCTATACGTCACTTCCGCTCGCCTTATCTGAAAATGGGGCGGTTACTTCCACATAGGGCCATGATCTGCTGACGTAATCAACACCACGTGGGTTTGTTTACTTTGATGACATCACTGATCAAAAGTGCTGATAATTTTCATTAAAAAAGGTATACACTATAACTACTCACACATACACACACAGAGAGAAACTGCATGTAAGCATTGAGGTTCACATGATTTAGCATATGGATATATTTCTTAATAAATCTACAATAATATAATTTACAGTTTGTTTAATGGTTTGCTTAGAATGTTGGAACTGCAGATTGTGATATATTTTTAAATATGGAGTCAAAATTGTTCTGGAATCATAATCATGTAAACTTGTCTGTAGGGCATAGAATAAAGCCAGTGGGGTGTGATTTCAGTAAATAAAGTTTAAAATTTCATTATTCAATTTACATTTAAAATTACCATACAATGCAAAATGAGAAGACACAGGTTTCTTCATGCCATTGAATGCATAAAGCAATATGATTAAATTTTTTACCATCTTGTAGAAATTTTTTTAAAGATTTGTACACTGTGGATTTGTACACTTTTTCTGCAAGGCAGAAAATGAACACTATCAACAGATAAATATATTTCATTTATATTAGGTGTTTCCATTCAAGCACACTATGCAAGGAGATTATCTGAACAGAAAAGGAAATATAATTTAAAAACATTACTATAATACATTGTTAGATGTTTTGTGCCAGCCATGGCAGTTCCCCAAAAAGGTCATCAGATGGGAGCAAAGAGGCTTCTTTGCTTCCACTGGTGGGTCAGGGGTCCCCGGCCTCTGCAGCCCCATTGGCGAGAGAGTTTTATGGTTAGGGAGGGGCTGAGACCCCCCATAAATACCTCTGCTCAAGGGGCTGCCCTTACTTCTAGTCTAGTTCTGTTCTTTTGTTCTCTCTCTCACGCAGGCATGGATGCCTCCATGCCAAATAATTCTTTCTCTCTAATCTATCGTTGAATAAAGCTTCATATGATTGCATCTCTGCATTCTGCCTTTCACTTGGAAGCACCTTAACGATCCATCGACCTTGTGAGACCGTCTCACAAGTTGGTAGTAGAGGATGGTTTAAGGCAACGCTTCCAAGCCAGCGGCTACTGCAAGATGTCTAAAGGTTCCAGCAAGAACCCATTTGAAACAGATTGCAGGAGGTCCCCGATTGTGACAAGAAGTCTTCAATCAAAGACAGCAGCCCTGCATCCACCCCCTGATGCAAGCTCCGCTCCAGGTGAGAGCACAGATGCGGTGCCAGGGACCCCTCTGCATGCCACAGAGGGAAGCATGGAAGGCTTGCAGTCTACCCAAGACTGCCCAGATGCAGCAGAAATGGCCCGGGCCCAAGCCAAATGCCGCGTGGGCCAGATGACTGAACAGGAACGCGAGGAGTTGCTCTTAACACTCATTACAGCACAAAGGACGTCACAAGCCCCTCCACCAGGGATACCAGTGCAGAGGGACTCTGGACGCTGGGTAAGTCCTCCCCCAGCACCCACGAGGCCCCCCAACATGGCGCCGGCCACCCTAAGTGACCCTGGGACCCCAGAGCTTTTGACGCAAAATTTCCCACCAAACTGTGACCTACAGCTTCCTGGGGCAACCGGAAGCAAGATGGCGGCCCCCAGGACAACCACATGGCCCGATACCAGAAACAAGATGGCGGCCCCCAGTACACCCACATGGTCTAATAAAGATAGGCCTCAACCAAGCCTGGAGGCCCAGCAATCTGTAGCATCCAGCCAAAGTGGCACGGAAATCGCTTGGTCTTCCCCACCGGAAAGCCTCAAGGCTTTTGATGCCTCCAATGCCTGCCCAGCCGAGACTGCTATAGCAGAGATTGGAGCAACTATCCGAACCCTGTTTGCAGCTCTGGAGGCCAAAACGACTGCAGCCTTAACATCGGGGGTAGCCAGCCTCCCTCATTACCCTCCAAGGCCCCCAATCCTCTCCCCGGGGCCTAACTGCTGGGAGGCGTCTGGCCTGGAGCCTCCCAACTACATCCTGCAACCCCCGGGGGCTCCAACCTTCTCTTCAGGTCTTCAGGACCAGCGATGGGCTTCTCAAGGCAATCCACGGCATCTCTGGGCCATCCCTGCCCCATCTTGCAATCCTCGCCCCCCGGTGAGTGTTCCAGTGCCGGGGGAGCTTCAGGAAGAATCTTCAGGGCTTCTGCCGGCCCTTGAGCACCACCCTCCCCCGGATCACATGATTTCCGAGCATGCCCAGTTGGAGCCATTCAACCCTGAGCAGGGGCAGTCCAAAAATCAGAGAAAAATACCACCAAGTGCCACCAGAGGGATCCCTCTACCATTCATCTCAATGGACAGCTCTCAGATGTTTGCAAATGAGGATAGAACCAACAAGAACTCTTTTTTACCTGCCTCTCCCCTCCCAAATGATTTTAAAAAACTGCAACTTGGGGGGGAGAATTACAACAGTTGGAATAGAGATGTGCAGGTATGTCTATTAAAGGATGGGACTCTAGAGATGGTTCTGAATCCCCCACCTCTTCCCTGGGGACCCCGAGAAGAGTGGTATCATAGACAAGCATACACCACTCTGCTGAGCTCACTGGATGGCAACTTGTTCTCCAGCATTCCAGATGGACTCACAGCTGGTGAACTTTGGCGGTTATTATACAATTTATTCAACAGCGACACCATTGGTTCGATCACCAGACTCACAACTGAGTTTTACACAACTAGACTCAGATTTGGTGCTAACATGGCCGAACACCTAGGAAGATTAAAATCACTCAGGGCAGAACTGGTGTCCAGAGACCACCCTGTAACTGATGCGAACATGGTCGCTGTCATTCTGGCTTCCCTGGACTGAGGTTGGAGCAATTTCATTGTCTCACTGGAAGGGACCAGGAAGGAAGCCATGACTCTGTCCTACCTCGCAGGCAGGCTCATCGAAGAAGATAGAAGACGAAGAGATGCAGGAGAATACGCCAGAGTCACCACTCAGCAAGCCAGAAGGGGGCGCCACAACTCAGAGCAGGTTAATGCTCTACTTAAGTGTTTCATCTGTGGCTCTGAGGGACATCTGAAGAAAAACTGCCCCCATCACCAACAAGGCCCCAAGCGCAGTCCCAATCAAGGAAGGGGCAAGGGGCAAGGAAGGGGGCGTGGCGGGGGCAGAGGTAGTGCCAAGAGCAATTTAATGCATACTTGTTCTCTCACCCCCACCACAAAGGCTGACAGCCCCACTGACGTATGGTTACTGGACTCTGGAGCTTCATCTCACATTACCAATATGAGTCAAGGGTTTAAAAGGCTAAAGAAAATTAACTCATCTGTCAAAGTGGCCAACGGTGATAAAGCTTTAGTTGTTGGGGAGGGCACTGTTTCTGTACCTGGGCTGGGAAAAGTTGAAGGGGTATTGCATGCTCCCTCCATAGCCAACAACCTATTAAACATTATCAAATTATGTGACGATGACAAGGTGGAAGTTTTATTTCGCAAAGGGGGAGGTCATGTCACCCGGAACCAGAGGGTCATTGGAAGTATTGCCATCATAAATGGTTTGCCATACTTCTCCCCTGAGAACCCACCCACCTCAGAAGGGGCCTGCACACGGAATGATAGAAAGCCCCCACAGCCAGCCCCAAGGCTGTTTAAGGAGCGCAAGGCCGAAGCGGTTGCACCCAAGCCACCTCCGCCAGCACCTCTCAAGGCAACCAGAGCCAAGAGGGTGTCAGTGGGGAAGCCGCTCCACGATAAGTGTGCCCATCTCTTACACAGACGATTAGGTCATGCGAGCTTCCCTGTAGTTAAAAAGATGGGAGAATTTGCTGAGGGAGTCCAGCTCAAGGATTGTGAGGTGTTCCTGGACTGTGCCATTTGCAAGAAGACAAAGAGGAAGGCTGCCCCCATCCCTAAAGTGTCACTGCGTAAGGCCCAATACCCGTACCAACTAGTACATGTTGATTTGGTTGGGCCTTTCACACCATCCCTAGGAAAGAAAAAGTATTTTCTCACTGCCATTGATGATTTTTCACGATACGGCCACGTGTATACCCTCACAGAAAAATACGAAGCCTTTGACGCCATAAAGTCACTGTACAACTTTGTAGAGACCCAGTACAAGACCAAGATCGCACAACTGCAGAGCGATTGCGGGGCTGAGTTCATGTCCCAAAAATTCCAGGACTGGGTAAGGCGTAAGGGCATCTGCCATTTCCTTACCGCGCCATTCACTCCCGCTCAGAATGGCGTGGCTGAGAAAAGAAATGGAATCCTGCAAACTATGATGTGTAGTCTGATTGCAGACGCTGGGGTCGCAGAATCATACTGGGCAGAGGCGGTGCACTACGCCAATTACACCTTAAACCGCACCTGGAGCAGTGTTGTGGACCAGACCCCATATTTCCTGGTCCACGGTAGGAAACCAAGTCTCGGACATTTACGTGTGTTTGGCTCTTACGCGTGGGTGCACATCCCCAAGCAGCTGCGGAAGAAGGGGAGATCTGTCTCCCAGAGACTGAGGTTCTTGGGCTATGCTCCTGGCTCCAAGACCTATCGTTTCCTGGGAGAAGGGGGCAGGACTGTGACTTCCCAATCTGCCTCCTTCGAAGAGGACTCCAATTGGAGTCAGATCCACTCAAATGATCTGAGCCCATATGTCAACCGACCCAGCAAGGACACACCGACCGAGACATCACCTGAGACGACCACATACCCTGCCACCGACGAAAGTGAGGAACAAGACGAAGATGTCATCCTACCTGGATCAGATGGGGAGGATGAGCCATCCAGTCCCAAGGGGGAAGACACGCCGTCTTCACCCCCAGCGACGCCTCAGAGACCCACGGAAGAAAAGGGCGGTGAGTGGCAGAAGGTAAGGAGGTCAAAGCGGTCCAACAAAGGGATCCCACCAAAGAGAATTGACATTGGGCACATCGCGTCCGTCAACAGTGTTGTGGTCACCCCAAAATCCTTCTCTGACATCCAGGAGCTGCCCATCGAAGAACAGGAAAAATGGCAGCTCGCGATGGAGAAGGAAATGGCAAGCCTCAAAAAACTTAAGGTCTTCACCCCCCAGCAACCACCAAAGGAGAGAAAAGTCATTGGCACAAGGTGGGTTTACAAGGCCAAACCACTTGCCAATGGCCTCTACCTGTATAAGGCCCATTTGGTAGCTCAGGGGTTCGCTCAGCGCTACATGGAGGACTACGGGGAGACCTACTCTCCAACCGTCCAGGCAGAGAGCGTCAAAGCCGCCCTCGTAACTGCAGCCGCTCTGGGGGAGGAAGTCTTTCAATCCGACATCCAGACGGCTTACCTCCACGCCAACCTGGACCGGCAGATCTACGCGAGGGCCCCTCCTGGCTACCAGCAGGAAGGGGGAAATACATGGTTGCTCCACAAAGGGTTATATGGCCTCAAGCAGTCGGGGAAATTATGGTATGACTGCCTTAGAAAAAGTTTAGAACGAGTTGGTTTCACTGCATCCCATGCAGATGAATGTGTTTTCACGCGCAACTTCAAGGGTACCACAGAACGGGTGTTAGTTTATGTGGACGACCTACTATATGTAGGGCCTGACAAGGAAGGGTGTGATGAATTTGCCAAGGCCCTGGAGGAAAAGTTTACCCTGAAGTCTTTGGGGCGGGTTGACAAGTACTTGGGTGTGCACATCTTGGTTCGCTCTATCTCAGAAAGAAAAGATAGAGGGGTTATTGGCCAAATGCAAAATGGCAGAATCGAACCCAACGCATAGCCCGATGCAAAGTGACTATTACAATCACACTCACAAGGACGGTCCTGGGTTCACAGATAATAAGCTTTACAGATCTGTGATTGGCTCCTTGCTATATATCAGCAATTGGAGCAGGCCTGACATAGCTTTAGCTGTGAATCTACTGTCCAGGCACGTGGAACACCCAAAGGAATTCCACTGGACTGCTGTTAAAAGGGTACTTAGATACCTCAAGGGCACGGCTGATGCCCTCCTTGTGCTGGAACCAGAGAAGGGGAAGACGGCCCAGCTCTCCGCTTACTCAGACGCAGACTGGGCTGGCGACACCAAGAGTAGACGGAGCACCTCTGGTTTCCTCATATTGCTAAATGGCTGTCCTATCCATTGGCATGTTAGGCAGCAAAAATTTGTTTCTTGCTCCACGGCCGAGGCTGAATATGCCAGCCTGTCAGACACGGCCAATGATTTGATTTGGTTCAATGCTCTGATAACGAGCATCTGGGCATCTCCTCCTCTGCCCATCCAAATTCAAGAGGATAATACAGCCGCAATTGCAATCTCGGGGGCATATGCGGTGGGCTCTAGGTCCCGCCACATAGACATACGCTATAAAAATGTCAGGCAGCTTGCCAAAGAGGGTTTTATACATGTTGAGCATTGTAACACAACTGACCAGATAGCTGATCTGTTCACCAAACCTGTTCCCATTGACCGGCACAACCTTCTGTGTAAGCGTTTGTGTTTGGTCTTCTGAACGTTTTTATGCATGTCTATGACACCTGCTCGCCCCCTCACACACATTCACTGGTCCCTGTCATTGGCTGGCAAGAAGGGGAATTGTTAGATGTTTTGTGCCAGCCATGGCAGTTCCCCAAAAAGGTCATCAGATCGGAGCAAAGAGGCTTCTTTGCTTCCACTGGTGGGTCAGGGGTCCCCGGCCCCTGCAGCCCCATTGGCGAGAGAGTTTTATGGTTAGGGAGGGGCTGAGACCCCCCATAAATACCTCTGCTCAAGGGGCTGCCCTTACTTCTAGTCTAGTTCTGTTCTTTTGTTCTCTCTCTCACGCAGGCATGGATGCCTCCATGCCAAGTAATTCTTTCTCTCTAATCTATCGTTGAATAAAGCTTCATATGATTGCATCTCTGCGTTCTGCCTTTCACTTGGAAGCACCTTAATGATCCATCGACCTCGTGAGACCATCTCACATACATTGATGAAAATGAAATATAATATTAATAACAATAAATAATTCAAAAGGCTGAAATTACAAGGCAAGGCTCAAGTCCCTTCCTAAAACCAGATTGATCTAAAAACATCTCTCAAGGGAGCATATTTGTGAGTGATGAAGACTACTTTGTTTTCCCAGCTGGCTGCACTTGGATTCAATTATTTATAGGTATCAAATGCTTATTAGAGAAAGATTAATTAAAAAAAAGGTTTACAGAAGATGATAACTTCTTTATACAAGATATCTGAAAAGGGATGCATGTATTATGGGACTTTTCATCCAAGTTTGGTATGTTAGTTATGGGGCAATTTATATTTGAGATTGTGTTCATATTGAAGAGTCATAATACAATTTATGCAAATTTCACTCTTTCTAAAATGTAAAAGAGACATGGTATCTAAAGCAATTTTTAATAACATTCTCTAGGCTTTGGGATTTGAATAACAGATTATGTAACAATGAAATCAACAATTAACTTTTACAGTATATCCTGTTGTATAATTGGATTTCTATCCATCTTCTACTGAAATGGTGAATAGTAATATAGACAAATTTACTCAAATGAATTGTTGAAATGAAGGAGAGTAATATTTAACAATTTCCATGGATTATATTTAAGAAGTTATTTTTAAGTAGTATTATGATCTCTTACATTATTAAATGTCTCACATGAATTTAGAATAATAGGACATTTATCTTACACTGAAGAAACTTGTCATTAAAGTGAAGTACACCTCACCTATTCAATAGGCATGATGGCAGATTTTATGCAATTAATTAAATGCCCCAATTCAAGTGTATTTGGTCATTATTCATGCTCTCTTCTGTTAATGAAAAACAAAACACTTCAGTCACCTCACTTTATCCACAAAGTACAGCAATCAGAGAAAATACTATTCTAGCATAAATATAAAGGGTACATTGTGACCTAGTTTATATATTGTACTTATCTGTGGTTTTCTTGTTTATAGTTTATTACGTAAGCCTCAATCAGCTGTTTGTACTAAACATGCTATAGAATATGGTCTCCAAGTCATGTGAGGCTTTATTAAAGTAGAATGTATGAACTCTGCTTTCAAGTATTAAAAATTAACTTTATTCCAAAGTTGTACTCTTACTAAGAACTGATGGATTGTTTTACATAAAGAATTCTGTTACATTTTTGTGTCACCCAAAATTCATTCTGAAACTGTAATCTTGATAACATAGCGTAATCCAGATTCAGAAATAAACTTTGGGACTGAATAAATTCTGACTTGGAAAAGAAAACATGATAATAACTAACATATTCCATGTTACAACTAAGAAAGCTAATAAACTCTTTGAAATATGTGGATGAAAACTTATTTACATACTTTCTTTTACATAAAAAAAGAAGCAGATTGGTTCATAATTCTACTCCTGGTCTATCAGACTGTGAGATCTTGATTCAAAGAAGCAGGTTGAAGGATCTACAAGTGGTTTTCTTTGCCAGTTGCATAATAATGATTGTCTGATGTAAATTGGCCCACTGATTTTAAAAGTTATAATGATAAATCAAGAGGAAAAAAACAAATATGTGCAATAATGTTAAAAAGAGGTTTCTTTAAAAAAGGAAGAAAAAAATCCATATAATGTTAATATATAATTACCTCAGTTTTTAAACATTAGAGACAATACAGAAACATAGCGCTTCAATTTTTCATTTCTGTAATATAAAGTTATTTCAAAAAAGGAGAAAGAATTCATCTCTTAAATCCACCATGTCATATGAAGTGCTGCTGTTTTTCCATGGGTAGTTTTATCTCAAGAGACTCAGAGTTCCTCATAAAATGTCAAATTATATTTTTGGCAGGAGGGGAGTATATGGTTCAACATTCAATTTACATCTAACTATATATGTTCTCTAAATTTGTGCTAACATATGTAATAATTTGAAACCAAAAAGGAGACAGAAAGAAACATGACTGAATCAGGCAATCAAAAAGCCCTTACATTTCTTACAAAAACATCTGCTATCCATCCTTTTAAAAATATTTTTGAGGAGCCCAAATAAAAATAAATACAAAACAAAATATCTGATGAATTAACTTCCTCTTTAAATCATATGAAATATAAATTAAGAATAGAATAGAATAGAATAGAATAGAATAGAATAGAATAGAATAGAATAGAATAGAATAGAATAGAATAGAATAGAATAGAAGCTAGAAGGGACCTTAGAGGTCTTCTAGTCCAGGCCCCTGCTCAAGCAGGAGAACCTATACCATTTCAGACAAGTGACTGTCTAGTCTCTTCTTAAAATTGTGAATAAAGCTCCCCTCATCCATGATTTGATCGAGGAGGAAGACGCAGACCTGGCATGCATCACGGAAACTTGGTTGGGCCTGGAGGGAGGGGTCCCTCTGATTAATCTATGCCCTCCAGGTTTCCGTGTGCTACATCAACCTCAGGCTCAGGGTAGGGGAGGTGGCATGGCGATCGTTATTAGAGAGACCCTCTGTCCACGGGAGGCCACTGCCCCTCAGATAGACGGATGTGAGTCCCTCCTCTTAAGGTGGGGTCCTGGTGGTCAGTTGGGCCTGCTACTTGCATACCTCTCTCCAAGCTACGTAGCAACGGCTCTGCCCAGGCTACTTGACGCCCTCTCGGGATTTGCGGTTGAATTTCCCAGACTTATGGTTCTGGGAGATTTTAATCTGCCTTCCCTGGGCGGTACATCAGAGGTGGCCTGAGAGTTCATGGCTTCCATGATGGCCATGGACCTGACCCAAATTATTCAGGACCCGACGCACGAGGGGGGAAACACACCTGATCTTATTTTTATCTCTGGGCAGTGGCTAAATGGTCTGGGGAGGGTTACTCCAACATCTCAACCCCTTTCATGGACAGACCATTATCTCCTGCGGTTGGGCCTCTGTCACGTCACCCCCCGCTGTCAGGAGGTGGAACCAACCAGATGGTTCCACCCCAGGCACCTGATGGACCCAGATAGGTTCCAGATGGCGCTTGGATTGATTCCTACCTCCCTCTCCCACAGCCCGGTTGAGTCCTTAGTTAATGCCTGGCAACAGGCTGCCTCGGAGGCTCTCGACCGCGTTGTGCCTTTGCAGCCTCTGACCCGACACAGGTCCCGGCTCGCTCCTTGGTTCTCCAAGGACCTGCGGAAGATGAAACGCCGGAGAAGGGGCCTAGAGAGCATTTGGAGAACCAGCATTTGGAGAACCAGTCGGTCCGAATCTGACTGAACACAGTTAAGATCCTTTTCTAGATCTTATCTTGTGGCAATGGAGGTGGCAAAGCGTGCTTACTTCACCACCCTCATTGCGTCCGCAGATAACCGCCCGGCCGCCCTGTTTAGGGTGGTCCGCTCCCTTTTAAACCTTACGAGGACGGGCTGAGGAATTTAGTAAATATCTGGTGGACAAAATTTCTCAGATTCGGGCTGGTCTGGACTCTGACTGGGCAGTATCTGACGAGAGGAAAACGATGACTTTGGCCGAGAACATTTGGGAAGAGTTTGATCCTGTGACTCCGGATGAAGTGGACAGGATCATGGGGAAATTAAGTGCCGCCACGTGTTTGTTGGACCCGTTTCCCTCCTGGCTGGTCTATGCCTCTCAGGAGGTTCATGAGGCTGGATCCTAGCAATTATCAATGCCTCACTAAGTGAAGGGTACTTCTCTGCCGCCTTGAAAGAGGCGGTGGTAAGGCCCCTCCTTAAGAAACCTGCATTGGACCCAGCTATTTTAAATAACTTCCGTCCTGTCTCCAACCTTCGCTTTCTTGCGAAGGTCATTGAGAGCGTGGTGGCACGGCAGCTCCCTTTGGTCCTGGAGGAAACTGAGTATCTGGATCCGTACCAATTGGGTTTCAGGCCCGGGTATAGCACAGAGACGGCATTGGTCGTGCTGGTGAATGATCTCTGGCGGGCCCGAGATAGGGGTTATTCCTCTGTTCTGGTCCCATTAGATCTCTCAGCGGCTTTCGATAACATCGACCATGGTATCTTGCTGCGTCGTCTTGAGGGGTTGGGAGTGGGAGGCACCGTTCTGTGGTGGTTCTCCTCCTACCTCTCGGGCCATTCACCGACGGTGTTGGCAGGGGGGCAGAGGTCAACCCCTAGGCCCCTTAGTTGTGGGGTGCCTCGGGGGTCGGTACTCTCGCCTCTCCTGTTCAACATCTATATGAAGCCACTGGGAGAGATCATCCATGGCCTCGGGGTGAGGTATCATCAATATGCTGATGATACCCAGCTTTTCATCTCCACCCCGAACCAACCCAGTGATGCCCTCGATGTGATGTTCCGTTGCCTGGAAGAGGTACAGATTTGGATGGGAAAGAACAGGCTCCGGCTCAACCCGGCCAAGACTGAGTGGCTTTACATACCGGCATCTCATTTAGTCCAAGAGGTTCCATCTTTGGTTATAGGAGGAGAGATGTTACCTCCCGTTGATAGAGCACGCAATCTAGGCGTCCTCCTGGATTCACGACTCAGTTTTGAAGATCATATTGGAGTCGTGGCTAGGGGGGCATTTGCCCAGATTCGCCTGGTACGCCAGTTGCGCCCCTTTCTGGACCGAGATGCCCTACGCATTGTCACCCACGCACTCATTACCTCCCGTATAGATTACTGCAATGCTGTCTACATGGGGCTGCCCTTGAAGACCACCTGGAGGCTTCAGCTGGTGCAGAGTGCAGCTGCACGGGTAGTGATGGGAGCACCCTGATACTCCCATATTACACCCCTCCTGCGTGAGCTGCATTGGTTACCGGTTGCCCTCTGGGTGAGATTTAAGGTGCTAGTACTTACCTTTAAAGCCCTACATGGCTTAGGCCCGGGATACTTGCAGGACCATCTGCTGCCGGGAACGAATTCCCATCGCCCAGTACGCTCACACAGAGAAGGCCTCCTCAGGGTACCGTCGGCTAGACAATGTCGGCTGGCGACCCCCAGGGGGAGGGCCTTCTCTGTGGGAGCGCCAACCCTGTGGAACCAGCTCCCCCATGAGCTTCGGATGGCCCAAGATCTCCAGTCCTTTTGCCGTGGCCTCAAAACACTCCTTTTCCACCTGGCTGACCTGGACTGACAGGGATTTTAATTATGTTTTTAATTTTTTAACTCTAATTTTTAATTTATTTTAATTTTAATTTTAATTTATTGTACAGAGGCCTTTAATTTTAATTTTATCTTAACTTCTGTATTTATTGTATGTTATTGTTGTTAGCCGCCCTGAGTCTTTCGGGAGATAGGGCGGCATATAAGTAATAATAATAATAATAATAATAATAATAATAATAATAATAATAATAATAATAATAATAATAATAATAATAATAATAATAATAATAATAATAATAATAATAACCTCCAGTGATGGAGTGCCCATGATTTTTGAATGCAAGCTGTTCCACTGGTTAATTGTCCTCACTGTTAGGAAGTTTCTCCTTAATTCCAGTTCCTTTGGTCAGTTTCCAAGCATTGTTTCTTGTCCTGCCTCTGATGCTTTGGAGAATAGTTTGATGCTCTCTTCTTTGTGGCAGAACCTCAAATACTGGAACATTGCTATCATGTCCCCCTATTTCTTCTTTTCTTTAGATTAGCCAAACCCAAGTCCTTCAGCCATTCTTCATATGTTTTAGTCTCCAGGCCTTTGATCATTTTAGTTGCTCTTCTCTGAACTTTTTCCAAAGTCTCAACATCTTTTCTGTAGTATGGTGGCCAAAATTGGTTGCAGTATTCCAGGTGTGGTCTCACTAGGGTTTTATAAAGTGGTACTAATATTTCACGTGATCTTGATTCTTTGCCTCTGTTTATACACCCCAGGATTGTATTAGATTTTTTGGCTGCTGCTGCACACTGCTGGCTCATAGTCAAGTGAACATCCACTAGGACTCCAAGGTCCCTCTCATGGTTACTGTTTTTGAGCCAGGTCTCAGCTAATCTATACTTATACCTTTGATTTTTCCTGCCTAAACTTTGCTTTACTCCACATTAATATTCATTTTGTTGGATAGGGCCCATTGTTCAAGTTTGTCTGCTTCCTGTGAGTGGAAACCTAATCTGAGCTTGATTAATGACCCAGTTCAGGGGTCGGAAACCTGAATCGGTGAAAGAGCCACTTGGAACTGGTTCCCTCACCCAAAAAACCCCCTGGGAGCTGCAAAATGCACGCGCATGCGCACGTGCATGTGCACGCGCAGAACAGGGTTTGATTAAAGTGGAGCTTACGTAAGCGAGACATACACCAAAGAGGAGGCCGAGCAAATTCCCCCCTCCTTGCCAGGCAAACAGAGGCTTGTCAAACGCGCGCGCGAGGGAAAGGTGCTGCTCGGGGCTGTGGGGGGGAGGCCGAGCAAATTTCTCCCTCCTTGCCAGACAAATGGAGCCATGGTGCTCTTCAGCAGGCACAAGCAACCCCGATCCCACTCTCCTCCTCCTCCCCTTGCAAGAGCTGCGGGCCTCAGGAGCCTCCCACAATGGCCCCCTACCCGTGAGGGAAGAGATGCACCTCCTCCTCCTCCTCCTCCAAAGGTGCACCTCCCGGCTCCGAGGGATGGAGGCAAGCTGAGAAACTGAGCTCCGCTTTGCCCGATGCTTACTTTTGCTTTCCAAAGTGGCCTCGGCCACTTTGCACGGGAATTGCAGCCGAGGATTTCCCCCCACACACACACACTTACTTCTCCTGGCTTGCCTGTATCTGGGGTTTCCTTCCTCGCGAGGAGACCTGCAAGATTTTCTGCTTGCAAACACTGGAATTGGGCAAGGAAGGGAAACCCCTGCCCCACCACCTGCCTTCTCCTTTTTTCTGCATGGGGGGGGAAGAGGAAGGAGGAGGTAGAGAAGCAGCGGGCAAGATTGCAGCCCAGCTCAGAGAAGGGGAAGGAAGAGCTGGTTGGAGAATGTGTCTTTCTCCCTCCATCCCCAGAGGCGGAACAAAGCAGAGAGGTGAAGAACGTGGGCACGGAAGAATGTGGAAGGAAAGGAAGGAAAGAAAGAAGATACAACCTTCAGCAAAGCAGCTTCCATGCAAAAGAAACACTTTCACACTTATGTGAGCAGACACATGCTCCCACAAGCAGCTCCCCCTCCCCCCAACTCCCCTTAATTGCAGGCAAAACCTGCCAAAAGCCCAACCAGCCTGTGCAGAAGCGCTGCCTGCTCACCTTCCAAGGTGCTCCAGCCCAGCTTCTTTCCTCCCTTTTAGCTGGACAACCTTTAAAATTGGCCTTTTCTATTTATTTGGGGTGGTGGTGGTGGAATCTGCAAGCATGACAACTGGGGCAGCGGGTTGGGCTGGAGAAGAGCGGGAGCGTGGAGAGCAGCAAGGCAAGGAGGACTCAAAACCTGCCCACCAGCTGATCCAGGCTGAGCTCCTCATGAGCAAGCTGGGTGATGCCGAGGCCGGTTTGGAAAGCAAAAGTAAGCAAACTCTTCCCTTCTCCCTCCCGATTTGATTTCATAATCCTGGCCACTTTTGCTTTTTTAAAAAAAAGAAAGAAAGAAAAAAATATTTTTTTAAAAGGAGCAAGGGGAATAGAGCAGAGAGAATGAAAGGCAGAAAAGAAGGGCTCCCCCCTCCCCCTCCAAGCAAGCTGCCCTCCTCTCCATCCTGTGCCACCTCTCCCAAAGAGTTTGGCTGGCAGTTTGTCAATCGCCGCTCTTCCTCCTCCTCATCCCCCTCCCCATTCTGGCTTGAGCACAGAGTTTTGGCCTGAAGAAGAAACGGGGCGCTCCCCCCCATCCAGTTTTTCACTTCCTCTCTTCCTTCTCCCATCACTTCTTTGGCGCGTGTTTGCTGGGAGCCCACCAGATTTGAACACCTTGGAGTCCCCATTTCCCGCTGAAAACAAAACACTGGGAGCTGCAAAACCTTTTGACATATAAAATGAAAATAACACTGCATATATCGTTTTTTACCTTTGTGCTGCTATGTATAAAAAAACTATAGTGTGTTGCATTTATGAAATTAATGAACTGCTACAAAGATTTTTTTTTATTTCTGTATGCATCAAAAACATTTTGAACTTCCCAAAAAAAAAGATGCTGGGTCAAAGGTTACTTTCAAATAAAATACTCAATGTCCATTTGAGTCCGCCTCATATTTATTAAATAAAAAGTCAAACTTAACTTTTCCCCATGCAGCAAACCCAAAATGCTGTCTGCTTGTCATTCTGTCCATCCACCCATCTGCCCACCCACCCATCTGGCTGTCCGCCAGTCCATCTGCCCATCCGTCCTCTCATCTGTCCATCCGCGCATCCGCCCGCCAGTCCATCTGCCATCTGTCCACCAGTCCATCTGCCATCTGTCCGCTCATCCGTCCATCTGCCCGTCCATCCATCTGTCCATCCGCCAGTCCACTCTGTACTGTAGCGTCCAGTCAGCTGACAATGAATAAAAAAAGGACTATTTCACTGAACAACGTCAAATAAATATTTGCAAAATAATAGCCAATTTTTATTTCAGCATGCAACAGAAACATTTTGAACTCCAAAAAAAGACACTGGGTTAAATGTTAATTTCAAATACAATACTCAATGTCTGTTTGAGTCCTCATATTTATGAAATAAAAATCCTTCTCCTTAAAATCTTTGGAGGAATTTCTTTTAAAACCAAAACTTCTTGGTCAGCAATCACAACTTTAGTATCATAGGCAGCTTGAATAACTTCATCTCTAGTTTCCCTCTTTGCAAAATATACCACCACATCTCTAGGTAACTTTCTCTGTCTAGCAATCCATGAGTTAACACGGAACACTTTATCCATGCCTCCCTTTATTTCAGATGCTGGCTGACCCAATACTGCTTCCAGAGCTTCAGAAATCAGCTGCTTTAGATCTTCCTTAACATTTTCTTTTAAACCTCTGATTCTAACAGCATATTGCATCTGGTAATATTGAACTAGACACAGTTCTCTGTCCATTTTGTCTCTTAAAACTTCATTCTCCAATACCTTTGCTTCTAATATGGCATTCTTTTGAGTCAAGTCCTCCACTTTTTCATCCAGATCTTGCACACATTCAGCCACACTACGCACTGTAGACAAAATGTCTACCCTCATCGCACTGAACTTCTCCTCCATCCTCTCCTCCAATTTCTCCTCCATCTTTGCCAATTTATCACCCATTGATTCCAAAATTACCTGGGCATGTTTTTCAAGAGCATCTTGTAAGTCCTTCGATGTCAGTGCAGCGGGAGGAAGCAAAGCTTGCAATGATGTCTGTTGCACCGGAGAAGTTCCAGCACTCCGAAGAGTTTTTGGGGGAGGTTTAGCCGCCATCTTTTTACTTTCACTTGTGACACACTTTCACTTTAAGTTTATAAAGTTTATAAAGTCCATTAAGCTAGAGAGCAAAAATAAAAGTCCTCTTCACCTTATCCTCCTGTACCGCTCTGCCTGCTCCTTTTATTCCATGGTCTTTCCTTCTGGCAGGGGTGGTCGCAAACGCCTGGCTCTGCTCCAGAAATCACGGAGCGGAGACGCTGAACAGCTGGGAGCAACCCATTTTGTCCGTCCGTCCACCCATCTGTCTGCCCACCAGTCCATCTGCCCATATGTCTGCTTGTCCGTCCGTCTGCCAGTCCATCTGCCCATCTGTCCGCTTGTCCATCCGTCTGCCAGTCCATTTGCCCATCCATCCACTTGTCCGTCTGTCTGTCCGTCTGCCAGTCCATCTGCCTGTCCGTGCATCTGCCCGTAAATCAGTCCATCTGTACTGCAGTGTGCAGTCATCTGGCAAGGAATAAAAAAAGCACTCTTTCACTGAAGAACATCAAATATATATTTGCAAAATAATAGCCAATTAAAATATTTATTTTACCTGGTTAATGTGATTTTTGCTTCTCAACCTCAGCACACAGCATCCGCATATCAGGGCTGTAAGACGTCACCTTCATGTTTAAACAAGATTGCATTGCAATGATTGCAGACTGCAAATACTCTGAATTTATCACATTGCTACCTTGTTTGAACTCTCTCAAAGAGGGGAAGTGAGACAGTGTACCTCTCTGTAAATCTCTGTCAAACACTGTCAACTTGCGTTCAAATGCCAAAACTTCCTCCAGCAAGTGCAGGGCTGTGCCTCCTTTACCCTGAAGACTTGTGTTCAGGTTGTTCAGGTATGCTGTCATATCTACCATGACGTATAGCTTTTCCAGCCAATCTGGATGTTCCAGCTCAGGATAGGTGAGCCCTTTGCTGCCCAGGTACGTTTTTACCTCTTCCAGACATGCAGCAAAGCGTTTTAGCACCTCCCCTCTGGACAGCCACCTGACTTTGTTGTGCAGCAGGAGATCAGAATACGTGCTTTCCACTTTCCACTCTAGTAGCAAACAGAACTGACGGTGATTTAAACCTTGTGCCATTATTTTATTGACAATCTGAATGACAAGGTTCATCACTTCTGTGCATTCTGGAGGAAATGTTTGAGTGCACAATGCCTCTTGGTGCAGGATGCAATGAAATGTTAGCAGCTTTCTACCCAGCGACTTCTGCAGTAAAGCCCCAAAGCCCTTCTGTGCTCCTGTCATACTCGGTGCCCCATCAGTAGCCACAAGGTGGGTGGTGTTTATTTCATTGGTCCTTAAATAATCCAAGACAGCCTCACAGATGTCCTCCCTCCTTGTTTGGCCTTTCAGTGATATCAACTTAAACATTTCTTCCTATGGCCCAGCAGAGTTTACATATCGGCAGAACAGTGCTATTTGTTCAATATCACCTTTATCTCTGGATGCATCACAGGCAATTGAGTATGCCTTAGCTGAATTGATGTCTTTAATTTGCTGTCTGGTGATGTTTTCTGCCATTCTTAGGGTTCTGTCTTTGACAGTCTTCGCAGACAGGGGCATATCTCTGATTTTCTGCACAATTTCACTCTTGTTTTTGAAGTCTGAGAATAGATGTTCTGAAATCTTAATGAATGATTCCTTCACATATTCTCCATCTGTGAACGGCTTCCCGTGCCTGACTATTTCCTGAGCAGCCACAAAACTAGCATATGTAGTTGAACTTGCAGACATCACCCACTTCTTAAATTGATTCTTGCTCTGATCAACCTTCCGCATCAATTCTGAAACGGCTTTTATTTTCTCTTCTTCTGGGTATTTTTCAGCAAAGGCTGCGTGATTATTTTGGAAATGTCTTTCAACATTAGACTTCTTGTTGTTTGCAAATTTCTTACCACATATTAGACATAGTGGTAAAACAGTCTTGTCAGTTGTGAAAGCAAATGAATGTGCCCATGCATCATTAAACACTGTTTTCTTCCGAAAATTTTCTTCTCTTGGATGATTTGTCCATGGTTGGCCTACTAGGGGGCGAGAAGCAAAATAAATCTCATGCCGGCGGGTGTCGCACAGTGGCAATTATAACCAGTATTGTGAATCAAATGATGTAAGAACCAGTACCATGCAAAGATGCCCCCCCACACACAGAGCACCCAGCCGCCACTACTTCCCCCCCACCCGATGGAGCATTCCACTGCCACTGCTGCTTCCCCCCCATGACAGAGCGCTCCACCGCTGCTTTACCCAGTGGCAAAGGTGGAGTCTGGGAGGCAGCAGCAGGACATAGCCCAGGCATGGCCAAGCAGCAGCAGCAAAGCTCGTCCTCCTCACTCAAAGTGCCGCAGCAGGACAGCTCTCAATAAGGCAGGTGAACATGAGCGAGCAGCACAGCTGGCTCTTATTTTTGGAGAGCCATCATCCCCCCTCCCCAGCCAGCCAGCTCTTCATGAATTTAACATGGACATTAAAATGTTTCACCACCTTTATCAATATCACAAAAAAAGTTTAAGAACTTTAATTGTGCTTGATCAGGTGCACTCATTTTCATCCAGTCACTCTCTTGGCATCACCCTCTGAAAGCCAGAGGACTCACAACGATCCACAATCAGAGAGGATCCTGCAATGTAATCTGAGCTGTCATAACCTTTCATTCCAGCAGGATTATAGCAGGTTATTCTCTATCTCTCTTTCTCTCTGTCTGTCTGTCTCTGTCACATTTTTATGTCTTCTGTTTTTCAAATATTTATATTAAGGATTATAAATGAAAATAGTAAAAGCCAGTGCAAAATATAAAAACCACAAATAGAAAAATACAAAAGAAAAAAAGGTGTGTGTGTGTGTGTAGAAAAGGACAGGAGAAAGGAAAAAAACCCTTTCCCCTTTATCCCAACAGGTAAAAACAATTTTAGCACCTAATCTACCATCTTTAAATACAGCATAATTGGGCCATCTCTTAATTAAACAAACATCATCTCTTAATTAAACAAACATCAAAATATTTCATTAAAGTTCTTTACCAAAAGTCTAGTAACGACAACCATATATATTCATATTCTCCTTCTCTCTCTCTCCCTCCCCCCCTCCCTCCCTGGCACTTACTTGGAAAGTAGGACAGTCACCTGAGGAATAAACTGGCCTTTTCTTTAGTCAGCAGTATTCCAGCAGTTCTCAAGAATCACTGTTAAGAGATGAATACCTTTTTGTTAAGCCATTTTATTTGGTTGGGTTGGATTTGTTTAATGAGTTTTGCTCCATTTTGCGACCTTACCACCATTGCTAAGTGAATCACTGCAGTTGATAAGTTAGTATTCAGGTTGTTAAGTGAATCTGGTTTCCCCTTCTGACGGGTAGGCAGCCTTGGCTGTTTTATGAGTCCTGGGCTTAAACTCCCAGAATTCCTGAGCCAGCATGGCTCAGCATGGAAACCTCTCCATTTCTCCTCAGCATGGCTGGCTCAGGAACTCTGGGAGTTTAAGCCCAGGAGTCATAAAACAGCCAAGGTTGCCTACCCGAGTCCTTGGGGCTGGCAGCCCCACCCGCACCTCCTTACCCCAGTTCCTAAGGTAAAATGCTTTTTAAGTGGAATGGAAAGGGGGGGTGCGCCAATCCTGCAAGCTGCAGGAATAGCGGCTACAGCAGTTTGGGCAAGAATAAAGCCCCCCCACCCTCTGACCAGACCGGGCCGCTCGTATTTACATTTCAGTCGAGGGCACCACAAGAGGAACCGCCGCCTCCCATGCCACCAAATGCCGCAAGGCAGATCCTCGTGCAGCAGCAGGGATGGAAAGGGGGGGTGCACCAATCCTGCAAGCTGCAGGAATAGCGGCTACAGCAGTTTTGGCAAGAATAAAGCCTTCCCCACCCTCTGACCAGTCCGGGCTGCTCATATTTACATTTCAGTTGAGGGCGCCATGAGAGGAATCACTATCTCTCCTGCCACCGAGCCCTGGTCAGGCAGATCCACATCTACCACAACCCCCGGGCTAGCAGAGCTGGTGGTGGAGCAGGGTGAGGGGAGACCTGCCGGGCAGGGAAGAGGCAGGCCCGGGGTACCCCAAGACTGGCTGCCCCCACCCGTGCAGCAGGTAGAAAAAGGGCCTACTCACCTTTCCAGTCCTCCCATCTCTTCCTCCACTGCCGCCAAGTGCAGTCAGAAGAAACAAAGAGGTTTGTGGGCAGTCCCACAAACGGCTTGTGGGTGGTCTCACAAACTAAAGTTCAACCAATCAATTCAAACTTTGCAAGTTGTTTTTTTTTTGGTGAGAAGTTTGAATTGATTATTAAACTTTTTTAGTGCCACTTTTTTTTTCAGGACTAAACATGGCGAAGGGGGACCGGGAGCCGCAGGGGACGACTCAAAGAGCTGCATGCAGCTCCGGAACTGCAGGTTGCCGACCCGTGATCTAGGGGGAAGGGGTGTAATGTATTAGCCATAATTGTTTTAAATCACTTGCTTAATGTCTCATCACTTGCTAAATGTCTGACCTAGATTTCTCTGTTATGTAATGGTTGTTGTTACTGAAAGCCAGACTTGCTCTCTTCAGGCTGATAATTAGGTTTGGGGTGGGAAAATGTTACTTTAAACCTATTGATCTCTGCCTAGAGCCTAACAGTATAAATAGCTGTGCAGCAGCCATTAGGGCTTGCTTCTGTTCTGAGTTAATAAACTTGTTTGCTGTTTCAACACTTCATCTCACTTAATGCCTAAAGAACCAAAAATATAACAAGTAGAATGATAGAATTAGAACCAGCAACTCCTCACCCAAGAAATCCAACATAGGAAGCAAGCCATCAGCTACAGCCCCAGGGAAGCAGGACATAATAGGATTAACCCAGCACCATCAGAATACCAGAAAGACGCCCAGAAACTCAGGTCAAAGTTTATGCCACAAGAACAGGAACTCCAAACACAAAAGCCCAAGAAGGTATAAAAACCCACCACTCCCAGTTACATGTGGTCAGCTGCTTCAGAACCTCATGTCTTGTTGTTCTGCTCTTCAATAAACTCCAACCTTCTTTCTAAAGCAGTCTCCATTTTGTTTATTCCCAGCTTGGACTGGATCCTGATGAAGACTTTTCTTTCAATATTTTCATAATAGGAAACAACAGATTTTTTTTAAAAAAAAACATATGCACCAAGGAACAAAATTAACATATTTTTATTCTACAATTATTTTCTCTGCATTTATGAAAGCGTATATTAGAAAGAAAAATATATAAGTATGAATGTTTAACTTACTGTATTAAAGTATCCCACTCTTTTTTTCATAATTTTTATGTTGTCTTAAGGTTCTTCATAATAAAACTAGCTTAAAAATTCTGCTTTCCTACCACTATTATGTTGGGAATAAACTTTAAACATGAAAATAATATTGAAATATTTTTTAAAATGCATTTTGAGAATACTTTTCAGGACTTTGGCATGCTCTATAAAATATTCTAATTGAGTGTAATAGATATGATCATATTACATAATATAAAATTCCAACCAGTCTGGTCTCCATTTTTCCATAAATGCTAATCAAACCAACAATGGTTCCAGCTACCATACAGACTCCACATCTGTGGTATGTCTTCAAATATGATTTTGCCCAGAGGAAGAAGGGGTGGTAACTATGTACTATCAAATAGCAAATATTTCCTGCATAGATAGGAAATATATAAGTGCTTCAGTCTTGTTTGATTACATTCCATCTCAAATTTTATGAATGAAGCTTAAGTTCTTTCCTTCTAAAGCCAGTGTGTTGTGTTCATGTTTGCCATTGTTCTCAGAGGTAATGGGAACATAGAGCATAGGACCTATGCCTCAGATCTTTTGTCTAGCTAAGAATTTGACTAAAACATTGGAGAACCTCTGCTAATTTTTCCTAGCTAAAGTCAAAGATATCTGGCAACAGATCTGTAACTTCCTGCAACATATTTTATCTACAACTCAGCAGAATGCCATTCTCTTATTGCTGAATACAAAAAGTATTATTGGTAAGATATCCATTACTGATGAAACATTACATAATTTGAGCCAATTACAACTTATCCTTCATACAAATATCAGCTGAAGTTGACAGGCTACAGTCCTGTACATGTAGAACTTTAACTGAATACAACTCAATTGATATAAACTATTGTTAAAAGGCCAGTAAAGACAATGCTGCTCAATTCAAACTACTCAACACAATATATTATTTTTTCAAAGCAAGTTATAAGTATCAACATGTTACTAAATTTTACAAGAAAATGTGTTTCATGAAGACAGAGACTTTAAGAAGTTTATTGACAAGAGACTTCCGGTAGCGCTGCCGCGCCGAATGGCGGCGTTCTGAAGCCGCCCGATCCTGGGAAGCGTCAAAATGCCCGGAGGCAGCAAAACCAGCTGTTCCGTGGCACTGGAGCTTCTTCTTCGGAAGAAGAGGGAGAGGCGAGCCTGCCTGGATAGAGGTAGAGCCCCCCTACGATCCTCCCAAGTAGTTTGGGGGATAAAAGGGTGAGCTCCCTCGGAGCCCAGGCTTTCTCCGCTCCCAGGACGTCTTCGCTCCAAAAGGAGTGGAACAAGACGCGACAACTGCACCTGCTACTTAGAGGGGACTGTGAGTATTTTGAAAAGCAGGCAGAGCAAAGCAGGAAGATCTGGATTTTTAAATTGGATCTCAACTTTAACTCAGTTTCATTATCTTCTTCAAGCTTCAAGTGTGAAATGGAGTGAAAATGGCACTGGAGTGTTTCTCTCCTGTGTGAAGTGACTGTGTTTGAAAAGTGTTATATTTTGCTACAAAGCAAGAGATACAATTCACAATTGACTCTATTCAGTATTGGATTTTGTGTATTTGAAAGCCTGTTCCCTATTCTTCTTATTGAAAGTTAAGAATTCTGGGAGAATTGTTACTTTTTTGTTGTTGTTTTTTTTCCTTTTCTTCCTGAACTTTGATTCTGCTGGGTGACAGAGGAAATTGAAACTTAAGAGATGGCTGCGAAACGTGGGGGAGGGCCCCCGCTTTCTAAGAACGCTATCTCCTCACCTATGCCACAAACTGCAGGGCAGACTTCGATGAAACCTACAGTACAACCACCCTCTCCCCCACCTCCTGCATTTACACTGATGGACATCCAGCAAGTTGTGATGCAGTCAACGCAAGTTCTGCAACAAGAAATAAAGAATCAAAACAACCAGATGAGGGAAGATATAGTGCTTGCACTCCAGGGCTTAGCTGCACATATAGAACGCCTGGATGCTCGTGTGGATTCAGTTATGGAGTATGTGGAGAACTTGGAAAATAAAATTACTGATGCTGAGCAGAAGGTTGATAGTGCAAAGGCCAAGATTGACAGAACAGGGGATGAGGTCACTATATTAGAGTATAAGAGCATGGAGTTTGCTTTGCGTATTAGAGGCCTCAAAGAGAATCCTAAAGAAAATCTGGAATGGGAAATAGCACAAGCAGTGGCTCCTGTTTTGAAATGGGAACCTGAAGAATTACTTAAGGAAATGGATAAGATATTTAGAGTTAACTCCTGGATTGCTAGGCAAAAAAGTCTACCTAGAGATGTAGTGATCTATTTTTCCAGGAGATCAACTAGAAATTCTATTATCCAGGCCTTTTATCGGGAAAAATTCCAGATTGCAGGCCAAGATATTATGATCTTAAAGGAGATACCTTCAAAAATTCTTGGAAAGAGGAAAGACTTTGCCTTTTTGTCTGATGAGCTTAAGAAGCGACAAGTCCAGTTCAGATGGGAAATTCCTATTGGAATTGTGGTAAATTATGCAGGGACCAGATATAGATTAGATACAATCTCAAAAGCAAAGGATTTCTACACTAAGGTCCTGAAAGCAGGTTTACCACCATCTCCCCGAATTAAGAGAACAGAAGCTAGACAAGATGATAAACAATTGAGTGAAGGGGCAATGTTACTGCCCCCTGAGGAGATCCAGAAACCGGAGGCCATGGAACAGAATTTGACATTAAAGGAAGATCCAAAAAAACAGAGGATGACAAGAGCTGCACATAAGCGTATGGAAAAGGAACAAAAACAGAAGTCTGCAACTGGTTCAGCTACGCAAGATGCGACTGCTTTAGAGCCCGTGGGAGGAGCACGTCCTAAGAGAGCAACAGCTGATCTTCAGGCCATGTTCCAAAGGCTCATGGTCACCAGAGATGGTGAAGTTCCTGACATGGAATGTTAACGGGCTAAATTCACCACAGAAAAGAAAGTATTTTTTTATCTGAAACAACATAAAAATGACATTGTTTGTTTACAAGAGACACATATTGCATTAAGAGATCAAAAATATTTGACTAATTCCCGATTGGGAACATATTTTGCATCTTCTGCTCCGGACAAGAAGGCTGGAGTGGTTATTTACTTAAGAAAAGACTTTTCGGCAAGATTGATTGAATCAGATAAGCAAGGGAGATATGTTAGTATTGAATTAACATTACAAGGAAAGAAAGTTCTTCTTATTGGATTATATGCTCCAAATCAACAACAGCAAAAAATTTTCAAATTCTTACATCAAAGGCTAATTGAATTGGATTACAAATCTGTTATTATGATGGGGGATTGGAATGGGGTTTTGGTGCCATCTGAAGACAAGAAGGGGTCTTCTAAAACCCTTTGTAACTCAAAATTGCCTAAAGCCTTTTTTGATTTGAAGGAAGATCTGGAATTAAGAGATGTATGGCGGGAAAGGAATATGAGAGACAGGGATTTTACTTTTTTTTCGGATAGACACAAATCTTTTTCCAGGATTGACTTCATTTTGATTACTACTGACCTTTCCTCCTCGGTTAAGAACGTTAAGATTTTCCCTAGGACAATGTCTGACCATAGTCCTGTTTGGCTGGAGCTCTTTACTGAAGACACTAGTAGGAGATCCTGGAGGCTGAATGAGAACTTATTTACAAATGACTTGTTCTTGCAGAAATGTAGAGAACATATGAAAGAATTTTTTGTCACGAATATGCATAAAAGTACTTCGATGGAAATGGTTTGGGATGCTAGTAAGGCCTATATGAGAGGGGTTTTGATTTATATGAATAATGCTTATAGGCGTAAGCAAGTGCAAAAACGTTTAGCTATCGAGGAAAAGATTAAAACTAAAGAGAAAAAGTTTATTTTGAATCCATTGGATAATAATTTAAAGTTCTCAATACATTTATTGAAAGAACAATTTAATATGCTATTGGCTGATCAAGTAGCAACTAATTTGCGTTATGCCAAACACAATACTTTCTGTAATGCCAACAAGCCTGGTAGATGGTTGGCTTATCAATTAAGGAAGAAACAGAAATCACGTACTGTAGACAAAATAGAATATAAAGGAAAAGAAGTCTACCAACAAAATTTGATTAAGAGGAGTTTCCTAGATTTTTACTCAAAATTATATTCTAAAGAGAATATACAAGCTCTAGATATAGATAAGTATCTACAGGGAGCTCATTTTCCAAGACTTTCACAAGAACAACAACTTGAGATGAATTGCCCAATTACACCAGAAGAAATTTCTTTAGCTATTAAACAGTTGAAATTGGGCAAAACTCCAGGAACAGATGGATTAACAGCAATTTATTATAAAAAGTTGCTGCCTGAAATGATTGAACCCTTAAAGATTTTGTTTAATGAAATTCAGACTGGAGGCGCAGTTCCTCCATCATGGAGGACAGCTTTTGTATCGTTGATCCCAAAGGAAGATCAAGATCTTACCCAACCTAAAAATTATAGACCTATATCGCTCTTAAATACAGATTATAAGATCTTTGCTAAAGTATTGGCTAATAGATTAATGCAAGTTTTGAAACAAATGATTCATAGTGACCAATCGGGATTTATATCTGGGAGGTATATGAAAAATGATGTAAGACAAATTGTTAACTTGCTTGAATATTTGGATAAGAACAACCAAGTCTCCGCAGCACTGATATTTTTGGATGCAGAGAAAGCCTTTGACCAATTGAATTGGCAGTTTTTATTAAGAGTTGTTGAGGAGATGAATTTTGGAGAAGGTTTTCTACATGCTATTAAAGCTATATATCAACAACAAACTGCACAAATTATAGTTAATGGGGGATTAACAGAGACTTTTAGAATTGAAAAAGGTACAAGGCAGGGCTGCCCCCTATCACCATTATTGTTTGTTTTAACATTAGAGATTTTACTAATTAAAATTCGAGAGTCCTCTTTGATAAAGGGAATTAAAATAAAACAGAATGATTATAGACTGAGAGCTTTTGATGATGACTTGGTTGTGACAGTATCCCAACCGCTACAGTTGGTTGTAGACTTGATGGAAATTATAACTCAGTATGGTAAGGTTTCTGGGTTTAAGGTGAACAGTAATAAAACTAAGATATTATCCAAGAATTTATCTACGAGTGAAAGGGATATGTTATCTAACTTAACAGGTTTTGAAATAGTGAAGAAGGTTAAATATCTAGGAGTGCATATTGCAGCCTCAAATGTAAAATTGTATAAGAATAATTATGAAACACTATGGTTGAAGGTACAAAGGGACTTAAATAATTGGAAAAAATTACAATTATCACTACTGGGAAGAATTGCAGTTGTTAAAATGAATGTTCTACCAAAGTTCCTCTTTCTGTTTCAGATGATACCTATATTGAAAAAGGATGCCAACCTTGATCAATGGCAGAAGGGTATTAACAAATTTATCTGGGCGGGGAAAAAACCAAGAGTTAAATTCAAGATTTTACAGGATGCCAGGGAAAGAGGGGGACTCAAGGCGCCGAATTTGAAATTGTACTATGATGCGGCTGCTTTGACCTGGGTTAGTGATTGGCTTAATTTAACTAACAAGAGAATACTTCATCTTGAGGGATGGGATTTGGTATATGGATGGCATGCATACTTGCTTTATGATAAGAAGGTAGACAGGACTTTTAAATCCCATATTCTTAGAAGTGCTTTACTGCGTGTCTGGAAAAAGTACTATAATAAGTTAAATTATAAAATACCAATTTGGGGAATTCCTGGACACGCGATAGAGGGTGTATCTATGGGAGTGAGTATGGATATGGTTTCTTATAAGGAACTACTCAAATTGCAAGGGAATGATTGGCAACTTAAATCAGCAGAGGAGTTAAGACAAGAAAACATAAATTACTCTTGGTTTCAATATACCCAATTGAAAGCTAGGTGGAAGTCAGATCAAAAGGTTGGTATCACAATTACAGATCAAAATTTAGTAAAGCAAATTAGAGATTCAAATTGTGCACATATAAAGAGGATATATAATGCTTTAATTGAATTGGATTCGGAAACGGAATTGGTTAAAGATTGCATGATAAAGTGGGCACAAAATATTCAGGAACCAATCTCGTTGGACACCTGGGAGATAATTTGGGTCAGAAATGTTAAATTTACCCAGGCTCAAAATTTAAGAGAAAATTTTTACAAAATGTTTTATAGATGGCATCTGGATCCCAAGAAGTTGTCCAACATGTATCCTAATCTGCAGTCTAAGTGTTGGAGGTGTGGTAGCTTAGAAGCTACCTATTTCCACATGTGGTGGACTTGTAGAAACATAAAAGCCTTCTGGATTAAAATTTGGTGGAACATTCAAAAGATTTTTAAGAGGAAGATAAAGTTTTCCCCGCAATTGTTCTTACTGGGTATTGTTGTAAATTGTGATGTCAAAGAGACTAAACTGATGTTGAATATGATAACGGCAGCACGGTTACTGGTGGGACAATATTGGAAGAAGGACAATCTGCCCACGGTAGAAGAATGGGTGTTTAAAGTTTCTAATCTTGCAGAAATGTCCAAGATTTCTGCTTATTTAAAGGATCACTCACAGGAGAGATATATTTCAGTTTGGAGGAGATGGATAAATTATATTGAAAACAAATATGGGACCAAAAAGTTCCATTTAGCTTATGAGTAGAATTTAGTGGGATATTGTTATTGTTTGTAGTTATGTTAAGAGAGAGTTAAAGCGCAGTACGAATTTGGTTGATTGTATATTGTGTAAATTTTTATTTAGAATATGATTGTTGTAATTATAGTCCTGTATTTAGCTCTGGGAAGTGGGGGGGGAAGTGGGGGGGTTGGGGTGGGAGGGATTTGGGGATATATTGTAAAATTTTGTAAAACTCTTTAATAAAAAAAAGGAATAAAAAAAAGAAGTTTATTGACAAGAAAAGAAGAAAAAGAGATTCTGAAGAGAAACAAAAATTATGATGTTCACTGTTTATGGAAGATGCATATTGATGACACTGCTCCATTTTTCAAATTGGTTCTACCAAAGAGTTCATGCTAATAACAGAGTTAGGAATAAAGGGATGCTAAATGCTCTTCCAATACAAAATCCAGTGATTAACCCTCCAAATAAGAATGGAACCATACAACCCAGTGCCTTCTGCTGACAACCGCAGTCAAGGAAGATACTCTAGACAACTTTATCAAAAGGTATTGATATCAAGCAGGAATATTTTGAACATTTTCAGATATGAAAAGTATTTTCAACTCCTCCTTTCCCAGTATCTTAATGCTGTATGTTACTTTTCTCTTCTTTAGAAACACCTTCAAAAAGATTTTCAGATATATTCAATATCCACCTGTTTATCATGACCATATGTTTGTTACATTTCTAGCTATTCCATACTATGTTATTCTTTCTTTGTAGCAAGCATAAAAATGCAAAGTTATTTTTTTAAAAAAATAATATTTAAAGGACCATGTAAGGACCTTCCTCCATTTCCTTACCAAGAAAGCAGAACTCTTGAAATTTGCATCATTTCAAAAGGAACTTTTATTGGCAGACACAGACAGCCGGTAATCTAAGCAGGATCTGAGGGTTTCCTGCCCAAATTGATAGGTAAAACCCACGTACTAATAACCCCATCCCAACTGTCCATCAAGTCGGTTCAAACAGGCTGATCCATAGGTGACAATGAGCTGTGGGAAATGGACTGATAAGGCACCTTGCTCAAGTTTCTCAGGTCTTTGCAGTTTCTTCCCTTTGCACCGAAATAAAGCAGATGGCCCCGAGGCATTTCATTCACACCCCAAAGAGGATACATCAAAGCAGATAGAGGAAGCATGCACTACAAACACTACAAACCTTTTTTCCTTCCCCCCCCCAAAGAATGGCAGAACCTGACAATTAAAGCACAAAGAACATCTGAAATGGGGGAATTAATAAATGAGGGTTCTGACAGACATGTAACTTCCATGGCCTCCCTATTACTTCTCCTTTACTCTAAATAAACAATTCCTGTAATAGGTTCTCTATATTACTTATCAGTTATCTTGATTGGCAGGCTGTTCCAAGAGTTAATAATATAGTGTGTGGTCCAATATGTGCACTCATTTCAAGCACAGGGAAAATTTTTGCAATGTTAAAAAATAAAAATAAATATCCAAGTCCTTTTTATCAAGGGGTCAAAGAGCAAATACCTTGGAAAATCTAAACCATCTACAGAAGAAATGCTGAACATATATAACATTCCATTCACAATTATAGGATGCAAGCAAAGTAACAACAGAGACAGAAAAGGACCATGTGAATGATCTATGGCAATTACCCAAATGACACTCCCAACACCTGTGTCCCTTAAAGTCACATTTCTTTTGTAGCCTTAGGAAAATAAATGAAAGCATCAAAAAGGCATTCTGAAACAAAATAGTCATTTCCCATTTCAGTTTACTTACCAGCAGAATACTAAATATAAATGATGGTTATACAGAAGTTTTGATTTGACAGTGTAGGAAGTCAGCGTACACACACACACACACACACACACACAAGAGAAGGAAATATTTTGGGGGATATTAAGAAAGACAGAATATTATATTTTCCCAAAGGAATAATGGAGAAAAATCTTAGGCAAAAAATCCCCCAGTCTCCATTTGCTCCATGCAGAAACTGAGTAGGCCAGCTCTTTAGAAATGTAGATTTGATAATCCTATTCAGAAAGACTGAGCCACCTATTCATAAGCAAAATGCCTTCAGCCCCAGCCACAGAGAAAGTTTGAACTGATGGGATTAGAAAAACAAAGACTCCAAGGGCAGGACACTACCAAAAGGGCACACTCAAGCTCAGGTAAAAGTACATTGCACAAGAACAGGAACAACCTCAAATACAAATTATATACAAAAACAAAGCCCAAGAAGGTATAAAAGCCCACCCACTCCCAACTCCATTTTGTCAGCCACCCCAGAAACATACTGTGTCACTGAAGTTTCTGGCATCTAAATAAACAAGAACCTTCTTTCCTAAGCAGCTTCCATTTTATTTCCGGTGTCTTAGTCTCCATTTTGTTTGCTCCCAGCTTGGAACTGGACCTGATGATTTTTCCTTCTAACAATAGCAACAGCACCAATGTCATAAAATGGAAAGATAGTGAGAATTTTGTAATGTTTTCCACTTAGCCTCACAATTGTCCCAGCCTTACTCAGGAATTTAAAAGAGCCAAAAGAAACTCCTGAACTGAGGTTTCAGCAAAGAATTACAACTTTATTTTGATCAAAACAGAGAGGGGTGACCTTATTCCTCTTCGTGGCTGGTAGAGGAATGAAGGCGACAACCAGGAAAGATGTCTTCCACCTTTTATACCTTTTCAGAACAAAAAGATCAGGTCTTTGTATCAGGAGCCAAAAGGTACAATTTTTTCCCCCCAAAGATGCTGACTCACACAGCAACCCAGGCTCCATCCGTAACTCCTTTCCCCACCCCCACCCCTTACCATGCCCTTTTCATATAAGCAATCTCCTGTATATAGAGCAGACATGTCAAACACAAGGCCCGGGGGCCAGATCCAGCTAGCTAAGTGGTTTCATGTGGCCCGCAAACCCATCCTGGAAACAGTGAGGGAACGGCCCCCGCTGCCTTGGCCCCAGCCCAGGCTGGCCAGGAGCCAATGTACAATTTCGTGGTGGCCATCTATGCTGAAACGCACTCAGTCTTAGCTCCACAGGGCCGTCTGGAAACAGTGAGGGACCAGACCCTGCTGCATTGGCCCCACCCACTGGGCACACGCTGGGGACGTATCACCCTTTGTGAAGAATGAAGAAATGCACCATCGCCTGGAAGTGGCCGGCACATGGCCCTGCCTACTTCAGGCAGGCTAGGGGCTGGGCAGCGTTGCGCTTCTCTTCAGATTCATGCCACCCGGCTCAGCCTCTCGGCACTGTGAAGAGAGCACCCCACTGCCTGCCAAAACTGGGCAGGCTGGGGGCTGGGCGGCATTGCTTCCCATGGCATCCCCTCACCCAGAGCCCACCAAGCCAGATATGTGAAGTAGGCGAGGGCCATGTGCTGGCCACTTCCAGGCAATGGTGCATTTCTTCATTCCTCTCGAAGGATGACACTTCCCCAGCTGTGTTTCTTGCCAATTTTCTCCCTCCCTCATCTCAAATATTTTCCCACCTCTCAAGGAAGGAAGGAAGGAAGGAAGGAAGGAAGGAAGGAAGGAAGGAAGGAAGGAAGGAAGGAAGGAAGGAAGGAAGGAAGGAGAGGGAGGATCTGAGGGAAGTCCTGTCTTAGTCCTTCCCTGCTACCCTTTCACCTTCTCCTTGCCCCCTCCTCCTGGCCTATCCTGGGGGGCCTCCCATCCTATTGCTAAGGAAGCTTTGGATACAAAGCCAGGTCTCCTCACATGGAGAGGGAGTGGGCCTCCCTCTTGACTTTGTCCTCATACCCATCATGAGCAACCTGGCTAAGGAGAGCAAGCACAGCAGCAGCAGCCTTGAGGAGGAGGTAAGTGCAGCTGGGCGTCCCCTTGGGGAAGTGGGGCTGGGCTTAGTGCTGCAGGTGCTTGATGGCTGGGCTGGGCATTTGACCTCTGCGCCACTGTCCAGCCCCCCCCGTATGACCTGAGAGGAACAGTGAGGCTCCTCCAGTGGACCATGCCTTGGCACTTGCCCTGGTCCCATCTCCTTCTGCCAGAGACCCTCAGATCTGTCCCATTCCTGCCCAGGCCCCCATAGGCACCCTTGATGCAAATGATGTAGAGCTGGCCATGCCCATGCAGTAGGCCACATGCAGTCCAGCCACGCCCACCCACTAGGCCATGCCCACCCTGGCCACCACACCCCACCCGAGGCAACCGCAGTGCTGATACAGCCCTCAATGAAATAGAGTTTGACACCCCTGATATAGAGTATGAAACATTGGCTTTTATGTAAATAATTTCCCAATATATGGCACCTACAAAGCTGCTTGAACATGAACAAAGTTGTATATAAAATGATTATAAAGTATCACTACTAATATCAAGCTTAAGCATAATAAAATCATAAGCATAATAAAATCCCTTCAATTTGATGATCTTTTATTTTGGTTCAAAAATGCTCTCCTAAATTGCAAAATACGAAAGACTTTCCTTTTCCACATTGAATCTTAGCTTATGTGCAATATGCTCTGTAAAATGTTGCTCAGCCAAAAGGCAATCAGGGCATATATATAAATCAAGAAAGTGTGATGCTTTATGTATCTGATTTCTGTAATGTTTGTGCTTCAATCTAAGGAAACCTGAGGCAATTTTTCTAAGTGAAATGCCACATATGTCTGATCCCTATCTCTAACCTTCAATTAACAGTAGCTGTCATTAGGTGTTCTCTTTTACCTGAAAACTCTGGGTTTGCTTTGTGACTCTAACCATGAAAAGCGCTGCATAGTTGTTGTCTGCTAATCTTATTAAAACCAGGATTTTAATAGAGGCTGTTCATTTAGAAGAGACTAATAAAAACCAGAGAATCTGACCTGCATGCTATTTTAAACTGCCAAGCTGTTGTGTTTTACTCCTTTTTCAATAGCATTCTAATCTGTAGTTTGGTGGGAGTAAAGAATGTTTCATTGGCTTTATTTCATGTTCTTTAAATATTTAATTTAGAAAAAACAATCTACTTCTCTGTGTTGTTACTTAGGTTGAATTGGACAGACTGGTGAAAGTGCTGGAGATAATATAATCTTGATGCCCACTCCCACTAATTTATACTATTTCTTTTCAAAACTGAAATGTAGCTTTCAGTGTGAACACATTATTTGTCCAAGAGGACTGAGGCAAACCTTACTGTTGATGAAGTTTTATGACAGGAATGTGTTAGTCACCTCAGGCATTATGGGCGGTGGCTTGTCAATGTTGGTTTTAGTCTTTACAGTGTATCTTGCCCAGAATCACTATTGTGAAATGGGCAGTCAAAAAACAAAACAATACAAAAAATTATTGTAGCTTGTAAGTCTAGCAGAAGGTATATTTAGTTTTGTGGTTATTAAGAACAGGAATGAGCATTTTTAGATGTGTAAAGTAAAAGAATGTAAAACTGTTAAATAAAGTATTAAGCTTTGTGTAGATGTGATTTGCCTTTATACCGAAACAGCACATTTTGAAGAATGATTTTGGATGTGCTGTGAAAGGCCATAAAATGCAGGCTAGGGCCCTTATATTGCTTTTCTTGTATATCAATCAACCTGTTTCTAATTTTTCTCTTAAAAGGGGGGTTCATAAAAGCTGTAATTGGATGCTTCTTACCTGCAAGTGGTCTTGAACTCACTATAATTAAGTTTTCAATGTAAGGATTCTCAGATAGATATTCATTTCTGAATTGCCTTATAGTTCACATTCTAATTCTACGTAATGTGGGCTGTAGTTTGGCACAACAGTGTAATCTCATATAAGTTGGCTGAAAGAATAACCCGTTATCTTATGTAGTGGACAACTGAGTCTATAAAGTAGATTGTGAGGGTATCAAAGCTCCCCTCTAAGTAGTCTCTTAGTCTTCACACCCTAATGCCAAGTCCTCTGATAGCTCACCTACTGTCACCACTGTGAAATAATTACTATAATGCAACTATATGTTTTTTAGCATGAAAGTCTGTGCCTATATTCAACTCTTCATCTGCCCTTCCTACTAACATCATACAATAAACCAATCTCACAATAAACATACAAAATCAAACTTTATTAAAAAGTGATGTCCGACTCTAAGGCATGTGGTCATCTCAAGAAAATTATAAATGAAAACATATCTTTCTGTCCAACCAGCAGTAAAACTAAAGGCTAAAATTACACATAATTCACTAGTTTGCATATGAAGTAAGAGCAGGGTACAATGAGAATTGGCTTATTCACAACCAGAAATTAAACCTAGTACATTTCCTAGCTGAATGTTTTATGTGTTTCTTCAGAAACAGTACTACATGAAGCATGTGTTTCTGTTTTCAATCTTCTGGGACTCTTAGAAATTTGAAACTTTAATTAGATTGATGTTTCTCGAATAATAATAATAATAATAATAATAATAATAATAATAATAATAATAATAATAATAATAATAATAATAATAATAATAATAATAATAATAATAATGTAATATCTTTTGTACATACTTACATTATATACTAATTTAATGTAGAATCTCAGGAGGAAAGCCAAAGATCCAAAAAGGTTAATGTTGGGTTTTTTAATGGTTATTGCTAAGGCATTGCACAACATTATGTTATGGAACCTGCATAGCTTATCCATTCTATTAAAATAGAAGTATTAAATAAAAAATAGTTGGGTTATTAGTCACCAAACTGCACATCCCAAGGAAGTCCTTCTTTGCTCAATAGACATCCTACTTTATCATTAGCTACACAGCTCAAGCATAGCCAAATGATAGGTTACATCAATGCAAATTTTTAAGAATATGATAATAGTACAGGAAGGCAAGTTAACCATGCTTTAAATTACAAACATTCTTATTTATATTATAGCATGAACTGTTTCAAAACCAACACTTTTCCTGCTGGTCTGCCTTCAGCCTAGTTTTCTACTGTTTTGAATGGGTTAGCATTAGCCTTTCTTTCATTTCAAAGCAAATTAAGGAAACTATTTTCTATAAGTTATTCAGAGTGCTCTTACTGTGAACTATTTTTGTGCAGAGACTGAGTTGGTAGCTCAAAACAATAAGCTTGCTTAAATGTACCTGGAATATTGTTATTCTGTGTCAGTGTACATGTAGATACGTGCTTGGTATTTGCAAAGGAACAGATTCAATATATAAATCAACAACTCTGATCCTACTACATATACCTAGATCGAGCTGTAGTATATACAGTATAATATTGATTTTTTTAAAAATTAAAATGATAATTTGAGCTTTTTTTCCTCTCAAATTTGTTTCCAATGTCCAGTCCTAATCCCTTAGTAGAGTTAGACGAGTGAGTATAGGTATGGAACTACACACATTTGTCTTAATTTTGCTTATTTTATTTCAGTCCCAATTTTCATGATATTACATATACATGTACCTTCAGCAGAATTATGATAGTGTAATGCTTGAATAAATAAGGTGTAGCAAGAAAAACTATTGGTTGATTATGAAGAAGTTTCTAAATATGTTTTATTCAGTGATACTATTTTCACTGAGCCCTGTCATTTAATATAGAAGCAAAACTCTTTCTCTGTGGCCCATGAACACCATATTGTCTTACGTGTATTCTCAGGGATGCAGAAGTTCAGAAATGAGACATGAGCCAAAGCTGACAAAAAGTGACGTTTTATTTTCTCTCTCTTTTTTCTGTTCCTCTTTTCTCTCTCTCTCTCTTTCTTTTGTTTCTGTATGTCTCCTTCCTACTGTGGGAAGTCAGCCCCCCAGAGAAAGAAATATTAAAAGGGCAGAAAAATATTTTTTCTCAAAGGATCTTAAAGAGGCAGAAAAGCATGCCCAGTTTTCTTAATAGCCCCAAGTCTCCCTCCCCCAAGCAGAAACCAGCTCTATAGAAATGCAGATGTAAACCATTCAGGAAAGCTGAAGCTAGAAGATTAAGAAGACAAAGACACCTAAAAACTACATACCCCACCCAAAGTCTAAGACGACATAATAGGATTAACCCACAGATGCCAAAGGGAGACAGGTCAAAATACATGACACAGGAAATACAAAGCCTCAAACAAGAACAGGAAACAACTCCAAACAAAAGGCTCCAGAAGGTATAAAAACCTACTCCCTACATATTCTCTCCCCTTTTTCTTCCAGAGCCATCTTTCTGTATGGCTCTCCTCTTCAATAAACTGCAATCTTCTTCCTAAAGCAGTCACCATGTTGTTTATCTCCAGCTTGGACTGAACCATGATGAAGACTTTTCCTTCAACAATACTTTATTTATTTATTTATTTAGATTTATATACCGCCCTTTCCCGAAGGACTGTAACTCTCCCATAGCAGTTACATTTAGACAAAAAGCTCCACATAATGTCTGTGAGGAAGAGTTGCCTGTATCTCCCAGCCTATTAACAAAGTTCTACATATTTTTGCTTGGGGATTACCCAACACAGCAAGCACAATCTTAGATTCAAAAATTGATTACTGATTCTAATGACAGAACTGTATTCTATATAGTTTGAAAGCACCTTTATATGGACTGTTTGCACCATCTCTTCTTCAACCCAAGTGTTTTTCAATACTTGATTTAATAGTCTATAACATAAGCCAATATTAATGTGCAAATATATAAAAGGTCCCTACACACACTGCTTTTTTTAAAAAATGTATTTTCCAGGCTAAATATAATAGAGTTGAATTATTTTCCCTAATGGCTTCTTTGCTTTGCAGTTCCTAAATTATCTCCTGCCTAGTTTAGAAAGGCCACTAACTCTTTTGAATAATTTGGGGGGGGGGGAAGACAACAATTTCTTTCCCTTTGCAGATGCCAAAAGCATCTGCTCCAAGAACAGAACATTTTTCAGAGATCCTGGACTCAGTTCATAGTTTCCACCAAATAAAAAATGGACAAAACCTTTGAGTTCAAATGCTACAGTTTTCTTTTAAGTTATTAGGAGGAGGTTCTTGCTAAGCACCATAGAGTATCACAGTGACATGAGATCACCAGTGAGGTCAAGGAGAAGGAATTTTGCCTCTCTTTAAAGAAGCTTTAAAAGTGAAAATAGTATTCTAAACCTATGAATGGCTAAATGCATCCACATTATTACTGTCAACTCTACAAGTGAGCATGGCTGCAGCCATTTTTCCTATTCATTTTTGGTAGCCACATAGAAGGGAAGGAGGGAGGTTGCCCAGGTGCTTCACTAGTCTAAATAGTCTTTTGTCCCATGGGATAAGATAAGATAATCTTTATTGTCATTTTTTACTGTGGGCACAATGGCACACATCAAAAATGAAATTTAGTTGTCCGTTCTCAAAGTGAAACACACACACCTAAAACATACTATATACAACATATGTATAGACCCATACCCCTACATATACATAACAATAAAATATTAAATACTGTCCATCTTGAATATATAAAGGAAGGAAGAAGCCTGAGAGTTCACAAGGTTAGTGCTATATGGAATGAAACTATGGCTGAATCTGGATGTTCTGCTATGGATACCACGAAGCCTCCTCCCAGAAGGTAACAAGGAAAACAGGTTGTGAAGAGGATGAGTAGTGTCCCAGATAATCTTATGGACCCTGCTCAAACAACACTTCTGTGCTATGTCCTGGATGGGAGGGAACTGCCAATGATCTTTTCAGCCATCCTCACCACTCTCTGCACCGCCTTCCTGTCTGAAGCAGTGATGCTTCCAAACCAGACTGTGATGCTGTATGACAGGATGCTCTCAATCGTTCCCCTGTAGAAAGTGGTCAGGACAGGGGAAGGAAGATGAGCTTTTATCATGCGACACAGAAAGTGCAGGTGCTGCTGTGCCCACTTCATCAGTTTCTCACTGTTGAATGACCAAGCCAGCCTACTCGTTAGCTGCAAACCCAGGAATTTGATGCTGGTAACCATCTCCACAGGTGAATCATTAATGCACAGAGAAGTGTGGCTGTGCCTGCCTTTTCTGAAATCAACAATGTTCTCCTTGGTTTTGCCGGTATTTAAAACTAGGCTGTTTTACTTACACCAGTTCACCAACCCCTCAACCTCCTTGCAGTAAGCCTCCACATTGTCATCATGAATAAGGCCCACTACTGTTGTATCATCTGTGAACTTCACAATATGGTTGGTGGCAAACCTAGCACAACAGTCATAAGTCAACAGGGTGAACAGCAGTGGACTTAGGATTCAGCCCTGAGGAGAACCTGTGCTCAAGAAAATGGTATTAGAGGTATTTGTTCCAACTCGCACATATTGGGGCCTGTTGGTAAGAAAATCCAGAATCCAGTTGCACAAAGTGGTGTTTAAGCCTAAAAGGCACAGTTTGTCTACTAGATGCTGGGGAATGATCATGTTAAATGCCGAACTGAATTTGACAAACAACAAACGCACATGAGAATTTCTTTTCTCTAAGTGGTCCAAGCTCAGATGGAGAATGGAAGAAATAGCATTCTCCGTAGAGTGATTTGGTTGGTAGGCAAACTAAAGCAGGTCAAATGCTGGCGGGAGGCTAGATAAAGTCCTTCATCAGTTTCTCAAAGCATTTCATAATGGTGGATGTCAGTGCAACCAGATGGTAATCATTGAGGCCTGTGATTGTGGACTTTTTTGGCACTGGCAAGACGATGGCTCTTAGATACTGGGTTCATTGCATTGATTGACAAGACGAGGCGAGTGAGTTCAGCAAAGATCATTGTTTATTTGGTTGCAGGAACTGAACTGAGAAACAGGGCTGTGAATGCAGCAATTTATACCCTGGTCTCTAGAGTTGAAGCAACATAATGCCGCCCTAAGGTAGCCAATGGTGGTGCTGGAGACGGGTTGTCTGAGGAGCTGGGAGCCGTTAGCCAGCTTCCCTGCTTAAGCAACCTTCCAGCAATTAACCCCACGTGATATTCCAAGCAAGACAAAGCCCAATACATTGCACCCCTCCCCCCTAGAATGTACACACATTATAATAACAAAGGGAATGATTACAGCAATTACAAGTTTTACAGCAATACAGAAGTAGTTGTTGTGATTCAGTGTCAGCCTGTGGGTTCGGCAGTTGAATCGGACAATTCTGAGGAGGAGGAGGAGGAGGGGATTGGAGAGCCTGCAGAGGACAGTTCTGAGGCATCACAGAGCTCTCAACCAGGCCCCTCCCATCTGGTTCCTCCTCAGACCCAGCTGTGTGAGCCTGACAGCTTGGACGAAGACGACCCACAGCTGGCCTTGTTCAAGGACACCCGAAGCAAGAGGCAGACAAGCAGGAGTAAACAAAGGAAGGCAATGGGGCACCTCGGGAGGAGGCAAAGAGAAGCCACGCCTTGAAACTGTTTAAAAGGGGAATGTGTGGGAGGTGCTGGTTGCTGAAGGCAACCATTTGAACAGCTTCTGATTTAGTCGTTCGTATTTGTTTTGCTCTGTTTGCTCTGTTTTGGATCTGTTTTGTGTAAATAAATTTGGTGGGCTTACTTCCAGCCTATTGACTTTTGAAAAGGGGTTGTCCCTGACATTTCTGCAGGGCCGGTAGTAGGCTGGAACAGAACAGTTTGCCTTCAGCCTCCCACCCCTTATTATTATTATGGAGCAGCTACGTGCTGAGAATGCCCAGCTCACCCAGCAACTCGCTTTGTTGGCAGCTCAGGTGGCTCAATTGCAAGCTCAGGTCCATGCTGCACCCCCACCATCACCACCACTCAGGAGAAAATGCCAAGTTGCGATGCCGGATAAATTTACTGGCAATCCAGAACTGTTTCCTGCTTTCCTGGGACAATGCCAGCTCTTTATCAGCGTGAGAGCAGCTGATTTCCACACTGACCGGGATAAGGTGGGGTTTGTGTTAAGCCTTCTTTCTGGTGATGCAGCTCGTTGGGGCACACCTCTGTTGGCTCAACCTAGTCCATTGTTGGACAACTTTGTGGGGTTTTGTGATCATATGCGTCTGATGTATGAGGACCCTATAAAGATGTAGACCACTCCAGGAAGCCCAAATATTCCCGAGTGGAAGACAAGCTTCTACCCAGGACAGTGATCCCCATTGAGTCTTTTGCTGTGGTGCGGGAGCCAGTTGATATACGGGCTCGGATTCAGGAGGCACAGCAGCAGGATGTGTGGGTGGCTCAGCGGAAGGAGGAGGTAGGGTCAGATTCTCCTTGGACGGTCACGGATGGACTCTTGTATTATCGTGACCGGCTCTACATTCTGGGAGGGCCACTCAGGGGACTCATCCTCAGCCAGTGTCACAATAACCCAGCGGCGGGGCATTTTGGCCTGTTCAAGACCCTGAATCTGGTCTCCCATACCTTCTGGTGGCCCCGAGTCCGACATGACGTCCAGACCTATGTCACTTCCTGTATCCCATGTAGGCAGGCCAAGTCCGCAACAGGGGCCCCACCTGGATTACTGCAGCCCTTGCTGACACCCAAAAGACCCTGGGGGGCTGTGTCCATGGACTTTCTGACAGATTTACCCCCCTCTTCTGGTTTTACAACAGTGTATGTGGTGGTGGACATGCTGACCAAGATGGTGCATTTCATCCCCTGTCGTGGTTTACCGTCAGCCCGCGCCTCTAGTCGTATGTTCATTCAGCAGGTGTTTCAGCTGCACAGCCTCCCTGATAGAGTCGTCTCTGATAGAGGGGCCCAGTTTACAGCCCGTTTCTGGCAGGAGTTGATGCATGCATTGGATATCAAGATTTGCCTCTCATCCACGCATCATCCTCAAACTGACGGGGGAACCGAGAAGGTCATCGGTATTCTGGTACAATATCTGCGCTGCTACATCAATCTGCAGCAAAACAATTGGGTGGACTATCTGGCCATAGCTGAGTTTGCATTCAACAATTCACAGCACACCTCCACACAGATGACACCGTTCTTGGCCAATGTGGGATATCACCCCCGGTTTTTCCCCCTTTCTCCAGTGGACTCACCGGAGCCGGCAGTGAACAACTACATAGCAGAGTTACAGGCGATCCATTGATTGGTGCGACATCAGTTAGAAAAGGCCAAGGCCGATTACAAAAGGTTTGCTGATCGGTCAAGGCGGGATACGCCTCCACTATCGGTGGGAGATCGGGTCTGGTTGTCCACCAGGAACCTACCGTCAACACGGCTGGTGAGAAAGTTGGATCACCGATATTTAGGACGGTTCCCAATTGAGGCTGTCATCAATCCGGTCACGTATCACTTAACTCTGCCACGTTCCCTGCACGTGCATCCAGTCTTTCATCAGTCTCTGTTGGTCCCTGACCAACTGGCCTGTCCACTCTGCCGAGCGGAACCTCCCCCATCAGGACATTGTGATGGAGACAGCGCCCCTGAGTATGAGGTCGCCAGCATCAGGGACTCCCGTTGGCTGAAAGGTTGTTTCCAGTATCTGATTTTATGGAAAGGCTACGGACCAGAGGAGTTCACCTGGGAGGACGCAACCACCGTTCATGCTCCTGCTTTGGTGTCTGCTTTTCATGAACAATTCTCATCCCGACCGCATCCGGATCGGCAGACCCGGGTGAAGGGCCCTGCGGTGCGGCATAGTGTTGTGATTCAGTGTCAGCCTGTGGGTTCGGCAGTTGAATCGGACAATTCTGAGGAGGAGGAGGAGGAGGAGGGGATTGGAGAGCCTGAGGAGGACAGTTCTGAGGCATCACAGAGCTCTCAACCAAGCCCCTCCCATCTGGTTCCTCCTCAGACCCAGCTGTGTGAGCCTGACAGCTTGGACAAAGACGACCCACAGCTGGCCTTGTTCAAGGACACCCAAAGCAAGAGGCAGACAAGCAGGAGTAAACAAAGGAAGGCAATGGGGCACCTCGGGAGGAGGCAAAGAGAAGCCACGCCTTGAAACTGTTTAAAAGGGGAATGTGTGGGAGGTGCTGGTTGCTGAAGGCAACCGTTTGAACAGCTTCTGATTTAGTCGTTCGTATTTGTTTTGCTCTGTTTGCTCTGTTTTGGATCTGTTTTGTGTAAATAAATTTGGTGGGCTTACTTCCAGCCTATTGACTTTTGAAAAGGGGTTGTCCCTGACATTTCTGCAGGGCCGGTAGTAGGCTGGAACAGAACAGTAGTATGCAAGCATACACATTTTCCATACTTGCTAATTCAGAAGTCTATATGAATCCTTGACCAGGGTGTGTCTGTCTCCTCACACCTGTGGATGGGTGCATGCGGCATTTCAGGCCTAGACTGCTGGCATGTGTAACACCCATGAACCTGAGCCTCAATAGCTTTATCTAATCCTGGCCACCATAAATAGGTTCGTGCCAAAGCTTTCATGCGAACAATACCCGGATGACCTTCATGAAGCAATTGCAATACTCTGTCCCTTAATGAGGTGGGAACAATACCCTGTTCCCCCATATAATACAACCCCTATGAGCTGAGAGCTCATGTCTCCTTGAGACGTAGCTCTGAAACTCAGGACCTGGGCTTTTCTCTAGCCACCCCATGTGGACCCAATATACCACTCTGCTTAGTCTCTTGCCGTTTCTGTGCCTATGTCACCCGCGTGGAGGGGAAACTCTGGCAAGTCCTGAATGGACAAAACATGGGCTACTGGGGCCAGATCTGGCTAGATTTGAGGCAATGGAAGCCTGCTCAGGCCATCTGCATGGCCTATATCTCTGCCGGGTTTGTGAATTAGCTTAAAGCTGTAAGCCGATAAAAAAATGGACCATCTTAGCATTCTGGGGGATATGATGTGTGGTGTCTGTCTGTAGGGAATAACCCCAATAACGGTTTATGGTCTGTGAAGACTGTGAAGTCCCTGCCATACAAGTAGTCATGGAAATTTTTTACTCCCGCTACTATGGCCAATGCCTCCTTATCAATTTGTGCGTAATTATGCTCAGTGGAGGGCAGTGTCCTGGAATATAAAGCAATCAGAACTTGAGTTCCATCACTCTCCAAGTGATTTAGGACAGCCCCCACCCCATATGGGGATGCGTCACACACTAGGCATACCGGCATTGATTTCTTGAAATGAGTGATCGTGGAACTAACAGACAGTAGCGCCTTTAATTCCTGAAAACGTCTTTCGTGCAGTATTTGCAGTATGCAAATATGCAGTATTTTTGTCCAAGAGCTGGTGTGATGGCTCTGGCACTGTGGCGTTGTTAGGAAGTAATGCATGGTAAAAATTTAGGAGGCCTAGGAATGCCTGACGCATTCCCTTTGTTTTGGGGCTGGGTGCCATCTGAATGACTTTAACCTTTGACTCAGCAGGGTGGATTGATTTTTATGATTTCTGATTTTATTAAATTTATATGCCACCCTTCTCCCTGAGGACTCAGGGTGGCTCACAACAATAAAAATTAAAAAACATAGGGTAAAAAATTTAAAAGAGAATTAAACAATAAATGCAAAATTACGAGACAATTTAACCCAGTAAAAAGCCTAATTAAAAAACGTAGTCAGTCCAGGCCCGCTGGACTGGTCACGGCGGAAGGAGCGAAGGTCAGGGGCCATCCACAGCTCCGGGGGCAGTTCATTCCAGAGGGTCGGCATGCCCACAGAGAAGGCTGTCCCCCTGGGAGTTGCCAGCCAGCATTGCCTGGCCGACGGCACCCTGAGGAGGCCAACTCTGTGGGAGCAAACTGGGCGATGGGAGGTTGACAATGGCAGCAGGTGGTCTTGCAAGTACCCCAGGCCTAAGCCATGTAGGGCTTTAAAGGTTATTACCAGCACCTTGAATTGCACTTGTAGGGTACCCAGAAGCCATTTTGCACCAGTTTAAGCCTCCAGGTGCTCTTCAAGGGCAGCCCCATGTAAAGAGCATTGCAGTAATACAGGCAAGAAGTGATGAGGGCATGGGTAACTGTGCATAGGGCATCACAGTCCAAAAAGGGGCGCAACTGGCACACTAGGCGAACCTGTGTGAAGGCCCCCCTGGTCACGGCCGTTAGATGATCTTCCAAATTAAGCCATGAATCCAGGAGGGCACCCAAGTTGCAAGCCCTTTCTGAGGGGGGCAATACCTCCCCCTCCATCAAAAGAGATGGAACTTGTTGGACAATACGAGATGCCAGTATCCACAGCCACTTGGTCTTGGAGGGGTTAAGCCTGAGCCTGTTCCTTCCCATCCAGACCTGCACCGCCTCCAGGCACCGGGACATCACGTCAAGGGCATCACTGGGTTGGCTCGGGGTGGAGATGAACAACTGGGTATCATCCGCATCTGGGTGATACCTTGCCCCAAAGCCATGGATGATCTCACCCAGCGGCTTCATATAGATGTTAAACAGGAGGGGGGAGAGAACCGACCCCTGAGGCACCCCATAAGTGAGGGGCCTCGGGGTAGATCTCTGTCCCCCTGCCAATACAAACTGCGAGCGGCCCGAGAGGTAGGAGGAGAACCACCATAAAATAGTGCCTCCCAACCCCTCAAGCCGTCGCAGCAGGATACCATGATCGATGGTATCAAAAGCCGCTGAGAGGTCAAGTAGGACCAGGACAGAAGAACAGCCCCTGTCCCGGGCCCGCCAGAGATCATCCACCAGTGCGACCAATGCCGTTTCTGTGCTGTAGCCGGGTCTGAAACCGGACTGGTATGGGTCCAGATGGTCCGCTTCATCCAGGAATTGTGGGAGCTGACGCACCACAACACTCTGAACAACCTTCACTAGAAAGCGAAGGTTGGAGACAGGATGGTAGTTATTCAACGAGGCCAGGTCCAGGGCAGGCGTCTTGAGGAGGGGCCTCACCACCGCCTCTTTTAAGGTGGGGGGAAGACACCCTCCATCAAAGAAGCATTGACAACTGCCTGGAGTCAGCCCCCTGTCACCTCCCCAGCGGCTGAAACCAGCCAGGAGGGACATGGGTCCAGTGAACAAGTTGTAGTGCTCAGTCTACGCATGATCCTGTCCACATCATCCAGAGTCACAGGGTCAAACTCACCCCAAATGGTATGATCAAGACCCCAAATGGTATGATACAGAACCCCAAGAATTCAGTTGAGGGGACTCCAATACTACACTTATTCTTTTTAAGCTTGAGGACTGCTTCGCACAGCCTTTGAAAGACAGCTCTGAGCCTCCTTGCTCAGCCACCTTGGTGGACTCACCGGCGATGATCATATCATCGAAATAGGGGCAAACCCCGGGATGCCCTTGAGCATCCGCTCCATAATGCCTTGAAAAATGCTGGGGGCTACGCTGACCCCGAATTGCAGGCGTTTTACTTTAAACGCCCCCTGTGGGTTACAATTGTCTGTGCCACAGCTGTGTCCTCGTCAACAGGAAGCTGTTGGTAGGCCTGAGCCAAATCTAATTTTGCAAAAATTGTACCGCCTTGCAAGGACGCCAGGATGTGGCTTACTACTGGTACCAGGTATGCTTGCTATTTGAGTGCATGATTGATTGTGCATTTGTAATTGGCACAGATTCTGACCTCCCCATTGGCTTTTAGTGGCGTTATTATTGGGGTTTGCCATTCACCCCCATCTACTGGCTGCAGTACTCCCTGTTCTACAAGTTTATCTAACTCAGCGTCTATCTTGTGTTTAAGAGCAAATGGCGCTCTTCGGGGTTTAATCCTGACCGGCATTACAGTAGGATCTAGTTTAAATGTTATTAGCGGGCCCATGTACATCCCCAGGGCTGGGTCAAACACATCTGCGAATTCCTTGCATACTGTCGCTAGACTCGCCACTTGCATCCGGTTGATCCCGGTTACTTGGATGCCTAGTGCATCAAACCAGTCGAGCCCGATGAGGCTCATTTGCTGACCCCCTACTATGACAACGTCCAGGTGCCCAGAAAACCCCTTAAATTTAACAGCTAGTGTGGCCTTGCCGTTGACTGTGACTCTGGCATTCTGAAAATTAGTTAGTATGTCAGATGGCCTCAGCCTGGCCCATCACTTGCTGCGGTTGCAGACAAAATTAAATGTTTCAAGTGAAATAATGGATATGGCTAAGCCCATGTCTAACTCCATCTTGCAGGGGACCCTTGCAGCTCCACCTGAAGTCTAAACTTCGGCTTAATAGGGCGGCGAGCTCCCATATGGCAAATGCTTCTGCGGCTGAAGCAAAACCCTACACTATGCTGTCCCGGGGCCCCGGTACCTCTCCTAGTCAGGATGTCTGACTGGTGATTCGATGGCCAGTCCCTCTGGTGACCTCTGCAGACGGACATGATGTGGCCAGTCTTTCCACAGGCCCGGCACGTGGCTATCTGGAACCTACAGTCCATGCGTTGGTGGTGGCTGCCACACCTGTGGTGGGTCTTATTACAGGTGGGGATGAGACAGCATATAGGGCGGAGGTACAAAAACTATCAATATGGTGTAGTAACAACAACTTGCACCTAAACATCGGCAAGATGAAAGAGATGGTGTTAGACTTTCGGAGAAAAAAGGAGGAACCTGCCCCACTTTACATTGGGGAGGACTGTGTAGAGAGTTTCCTCCTTTAAATTTCTGGGAGTCTACCTCTGTGAAAATCTGACCTGGAAAGTCAACACAACCCAGGTGGCCAGAAAGGCCCAACAGAGGCTTCACTTTCTTAGGGTCTTGCGGAAGAACAGGGTAGAACAACAGCTAATGACCCTCTTTTACCGGTCCACTATAGAGAGCGTCCTCTCGTATGGTATTGTGGTTTGGTATGCTGGTCTGACAGCCGCGGACAGGAAAGTATTACAGAGGGTAGTGAGCACAGCACAAGACATTGTGGGCTGTTCCCTGACACCACTGGATGACATCGCCAGGGCTCGTTGCCTTGGAAGAGTGAGGAAGATTCTCAGGGATGACTCACACCCTGGATGGTATCTCTTTACTTTCCTACCATCCGGTAGGAGATATAGGAATATAGCCAGCCGTACCAACAGGCTGAAAAATAGCTTTTATCCGTGGGCTGTTAGGCTTTTAAATGGGACATAATCTTATGCAGAATTGACTTGGGAGGCCGGTGTGTGGTGTTGTTGGCTCACATGGTGTGGTAGGAGGGAGGGTTTGTTGTCACTGTGTGTTGGGGGGAGAGAGCACGGGGGGAGGCTCAGCTAATCTCAATGTACACATGTTGTACTTTGACAATAAAGGTTTATTATTATTTATTATTTATTACCTAAAGAAGGGATCTGCCTTGTAAGTCGCCCCTTGTTGCTTGTCGCTGTGAGGCTGTTGGTCGTTGTGTCTTGTAGCTTGTCAACTTCTGTGTTGTCTTCGGGGTCTTCTGCGTGTTCGGCATCCTCGTGGTGGATGGCTTCCTTGTGCTGTGCTGTTTTGGCAGGCTGCATGGCTTGTACGGCCCCGCCGGCGGCTTCGTCCACCATGATCTCTTTCAGCGTGTCTGGAAATGACAGAGTCTCTTTGGCAAAGAGTTTTTGCTGTAACTCTCGATTCTGCAGACCGCAGACAAGCTGGTCTCATAGCCTCTCCTTGATGTCGAAGAACTAGCACAGGTGTGCGGCCTGCCTCAATGCTGTGATGAATTCAGATGCTGTTTCACCTGATTGCTGAACTCTCTGTTCGAATGCATGGCACCAAGCGATTACCGATAGCTTGGGCTGGAAGTGGTCTCCGAGCCTTTTCTTCAAGTCCATGAACTCCAATGGCAGTGCGAACAAGTTCTCTGCGATGTTGAACGTGGCTGGGCCGCACACACACACAGGAGCGTAGCGGCCTTCAGGCTGTCCTCAGCAACTTGATTTGTGTGTAGATAGTTCTTGACCCTGGATAGATACGAAGACAATCTTTCCGGGTGAGCTATGTCAAATTGTTCCAGCTTTCCAACCTTTGCCATTTCTGCTGGTCTTCACGGCTGGGGCTCGTTGTCTTCTTGTCCTGTTCCTCCGTTGCCCAGGGACTGGTCCTCTGGGTGCGTGGTCGCTAGCGTGGCTGTGCTAGACCAACCATAGGGGGGGAATTGCTTTTCCCACCAGGTGAGTTCAGCCTCTCCCCTAGTGACTCTTCAGCTCAGTTGGAGGAGCAGGATCCCACCTTCATCACCAGTGTTAGATACTGGGTTCGTTGCATTGATTGACAAGACAAGACGAGTGAGTTCAGCAAAGATAATTGTTTATTTGGTTGCAGGAACTGAACTGAGAAACAGGACTGTGAATGCAGCAATTTATGTGAGAGATGTGAGAGATCAGTGGGATGGTTTTCCCTGGTACCCTGGACTCAGTCCACCTTGGTGGGCTTTCCTCAGCGGCGGTGAGAGAGCGGCTGCGGTTGCTCCACCTGGTCAACTCGGGTGAGAACCGAGTTGAACTGGGCTGGGGGGCTAAGATGCATATCCTGGCTTATAACATCACTTTAGTTATCTATCTGCTCATTGATTTATTGCCCTATGCAGCTGTTATTATGTTATGGTTCGTATACAATATTCTGGCACGGACTTGTATGCTCTCAGGGGGGCTCCTCCCTCCTGGATACGACCTGTCGTAATGTCCCTTACTTCCCTTAAGGATGGGACCAATTGTTGGAACCCCGAGAGGTGGCTGGGCTTAAATAGGGGCCTCTGGTGGAAATGCATTAAGAGGCCCCTTGTATGTTTTTAGCTGGTTGTTTTAAAGGCTTAGGGAGGGGTGGGAATGGGAGGGTGGGGAGGGAATTGGGGTGGGCTTCATCAACTGGCTGTCAGTCTGGACCTACAATAGTTCCCGGTGAGATGGGGTTGGGGGTGTGGGCTTTTGGTTCCATTGGTATGGGGGTGGGGTTAAAAATCCCCACGACGATTGGGAATGGCAGCAGGTGGTTACACGGAGGGCCGTATCAATATCCGGGACCGTGCCCCCGCTGTCTCCGAGTGGTGGTGTGTTCCGACCCTCCGGTTAGTACCCTTGTATCCGGGGGTGAGGGGGATCAGGACCCTGAGCTCAGACTGGTGTATTTTAATGCCAGATCCGTTGTGAACAAGGCTCAACTCATCTGGGAATTGATCGAGGAGGAACACGCGGATCTGGCATGCATTACGGAGACCTGGTTGGGCCCAGAGGGTGGTGTCCCTCTGGTTGAACTTTGCCCTCCGGGTTTCTGTGTGCTGCACCAGCCTCGGGCTCAGGGCAGGGGCGGTGGGGTGGCGGTGGTTATACGGGAGACCTTATGTCCGCAGGAGACCACCGTTGTCCAGATAGGCGGGAGTGAGTCCCTTCTCATGAGATGTGGCCCTCGGGTTCAGTTGGGCCTGTTGCTAACATACCTGGCACCCAGCTGTGTGGCAACGGCCCTGCCTGAGCTGCTCGACACCCTCTCAGGGTTGGCGGTGGAGTTTCCCAGATTTATAGTTCTGGGTGACTTCAACCTGCCTTCCCTGGGAGAGTCGTCAGAGTTAGCTCGGGAGTTCATGGTTTCCATGATGGCCATGGACCTGACCCAAGTAATTCAGGGCCTGACTCATGGGGCGGGTCACACCCTTGACCTGATTTTTCTATCTGGACAATGGTTGGATGATTTGGGAGGGGGCTCGCCAACCGCTGTCCCCCTGTCATGGTCTGATCATTATCTCCTGAGGCTGGTCTTCCATTGTGCCAACCCCCACTGCCGGGCTGTGGAACTGACCAGGTGGTTCCATCCCAGGCGCCTAATGGACCCAGAACGGTTCCAGATAGCGCTTGGGTCCTTAACTGTCGCCCTCACTCACAGCCTGGTCGATGCCTTGGTGGATGCTTGGGAAAGGGCGGCCGCCAAGGCACTCGACCGTGTTGTACCCTTGCGACGCCAGACTCGGCACAGATCCCGCTGGGCCCCATGGTTTTCTGTGGAGCTCCGGGAGATGAAGCATCGGAGATGGGGTCTAGAGAGCGGTTGGAGGTCCACCCGGTCTGAATCTGACCGATTGCGACTAAGAGCCTTTACAAGGTCTTACCTCGCTGCGATGAGGATGGCGAAGTCTAATTACTTCGCTGCCCTCATTGCGTCCACAGATAATCGCCCAGCCACCCTGTTTAGGATGACTCGCTCTCTCCTTAATCGGGAGACGAGGGAGGAACCCTTACAGGGACGGGCTGAGGAGTTTAGTCATCATCTGGTGGACAAAATCGCTCAGATCCGGACCGGTTTGGACTCTGACTGGGCAGAGTCTGGAATGGAGGAATCAAGCGGTCTTGAGCATGTTACCTGGACTGAGTTCGACCCTGTTTCCCCCGATGACGTGGACAGGATCATGAGGAGACTGAGTTCCACCACCTGTTTACTGGATCCGTGCCCCTCCTGGCTGGTCTATGCGGCTCGGGAGGAGACACGAGGCTGGTTCCAGGCAGTAATATCTGCTTCCTTGAAGGAGGGTATCTTTCCCACCGCTTTGAAGGAGGCGGTGGTGAGGCCCCTCCTCAAGAAGCCTGCCCTGGACCCGGCTGTTTTAAATAACTATCGTCCGGTCTGCAACCTTCGCTTTTTGGCGAAGGTTGTTGAGAGTGTGGTGGCGCATCAGTTCCCTCTGTTCCTGGAGGAAACGGATTATCTTGACCCGTATCAATCGGGTTTCAGGCCCGGGTACAGCACAGAGATGGCATTGGTCGCACTGGTGAATGATCTCTGGCGGGCTCGGGACAGGGGATGTTCCTCTGTCCTAGTCCTTTTAGATCTCTCAGCGGCTTTCGATGCCATCGACCATGGTATCCTACTGCGGCGTCTCAGGGGGTTAGGAGTGGGAGGCACTGTTTTACGGTGGTTCTCCTCCTACCTCCTGGGCCGCTCGCAGTCGGTGTTGATGGGAAGGCAGAGGTCTGCCCCGAGGTCTCTCATTTGTGGAGTCCCCCAGGGGTCGGTTCTCTCTCCCCTCCTGTTCAACATCTACATGAAGCCGCTGGGCGAGGTCATTCATGGTTTCGGGGTGGGGTATCATCAGTACGCTGATGATACCCAACTTTTTCTCTCCACCCCGAACCAACCCAGTGATGCACTCGATGTGATGTCCCATTGCCTGGAAGCGGTGGGGGTTTGGATGGGGAGAAACAGGCTTCGTCTCAATCCTGCCAAGACTGAGTGGCTGTGCATACCGGCATCTCGGATAAACCAGGTTGTTCCACCACTAACGATGGGGGGTGAGGTGTTACCCCCCCATCGATAGGGCTCGCAACTTGGGCCTCCTCTTGGATTCACGGCTCAATTTTGAAGACCATATCGGAGCCGTGACCAGGGGGGCTTTTGCCCAGCTTCGTCTGGTGCACCAGTTGCGGCCCTATCTGGACCGAGATGCCCTACGCACAGTCACCCATGCGCTCGTGACCTCCCGGCTAGACTACTGCAACACTCTCTACATGGGGCTGCCCTTGAGGACCACTCGGAGGCTTCAACTAGTGCAGAATGCAGCTGTGCAAGTTGTTATGGGAGTCTCCCGATACTCCCGTGTAACACCTCTTCTCCGTGAGCTGCATTGGCTTCCAGTTGCCCTCCGGGTGAGATTCAAAGTGCTGGTAATGACCTATAAAGCTCTAAATGGCTTGGGTCCGGATTATCTAAGGGAACACCTGCTGCCGGCATCAACTTCCCATCATCCTGTGCGCTCCCACAGGGAGGGCCTTCTTAGGGTACCGCCAGTCAAGGAATGCCGGCAGGTTATTCCCAGGGGAAGGGTGTTCTCTGTGGGCGCGCCGGCCCTTTGGAACCAACTTCCCACGGAGCTTAGGACTGCCCCCGACCTTCGCTCATTTCGCAGGGACTTGAAAACTTGGTTTTTTGAGCTGTCTGGCCCAGACTGAGGGGTTTTAATGATTTATTAATGGGGTTTTAGTTTAAATTCAGGGACTTAATTTAATCTTAGTTTTAATCGATTTTAACTTTGTATGTTATGTATTTTTAATTTTTCCCTGTAAACCACCCTGAGTCCTACGGGAATAGGGCGGTATACAAGTTTAAATAATAAATAAATAATAAATTTATACCCTGGCCTCTAGGTGGCGGCCAATAGGTTTGAAGCAACCTATTGCTGCCCTAGAGGCAGCCAATGGCAGTGCTGGAGATGGGTTGTCTGAGGAGCTGGGAGCCGTTAGCCAGCTTCCCTGCTTAAGCAACCTTCCAGCAATTAACCCCACGTGATATTCCAAGCAAGACAAAGCCCAATACATTACAATGGCTATCTTAAAACATAATGGGACCACTGTCTGCTGCAATGAGAGATTGAAAATATCTGTGAGAATACAAGCCAGCTCATCTGCACAATCTCTGAGGACACATCCAGGGATGTTATCTGGGCCTGCTGCTTTCTGAATGTTAACTTTCTTCAGTGTTTTCCAGGCAGAGGTGACATCAAAGCTTAGCACTTGCTCATCAGGATAGGGCACAGCTTTCCTAGCAGGAGTGCTATCTGATGTCTCAAATCTACCAAAAAATGCATTCAGTTTGTTTAGGAAGTCTGTGTCGTCCTTGCATCTCGATGGATTCACCTTGTAATCCATAATGGCCTATATTCCTTTCCACATTTGCCTGGTGTTTGTAGGGTCTTGAAAAAAGTTCTGAATTTTCTGGCAATGGGCTTGCCTTGCACCTTTTATGTTTTTTTATGGTCTTTTTTTCATTGGCTGCTCCCAAGACTGCAGCCTGGGCATTGCCTAAAAAGCCCACCAAGAAGATGTATTGGGGAACATAGTTGCTTGCACAGTTTTAGGGGTGGGATTTTTTAACTTTGTATTGGGGAATTGTTATGTGTGTCTTCAGACGTGGTTTCACTTTTGATGTGCCGATACTTTGTAACTAATAAACATGTTCTTTGAAGAATTTGCAAGCCTTGGAGTTCTGCTTTATTTGTCTCTGTGTGTCGGAAGCATGGCAATTACTTTTTAATTCAGTACACAGCAATGATACCAAAGGCCACTAATCTTTCTGTAACTGAGTATTGCCATGACGTTATTGAGAAGAGTCCCTATAGGAAGCAAAACTAAAAGGATAACAAGCAGGAAAGGGATCTTTTTCAGATCTAAACAGATATGTACTGATGCAGTTGCAACCACACTGATCAATGACTAAAGAAAAAAACAATATAAAAGTTTTCATGAAAATTATAATGTTTCAAATTTGTTTGTGGATTTCTGATTTCATGTCTAGGCTTCTTTACAGCTTAAAAATAAAATTCTGATTTAAGACCACAGACCTCAGAAACTCTGTATATATGCAAACATGTCAAATTCCCAGTTGGTGTTTTTTTTTGTTCTCACTCTAAGATTTAAATGTTACTACTTAAGTTCTAATATACTACTTTCATGGTTCACATGAATCTGTATTACTTCACATTTTTGTTGGCAGCCTCCATTATGCCCTTGTATATCCTAGAAGACATCAGACTTTCCTGCTGTTGAGATATATACTTTCCATAATGTAACCTAATACAAAAACAATTTACTCCAATTTGCTTTGCTAATGGAGAAAAAATAAGCTTAAAAAATGCAAACCTACTTTTGGAGCTGTGTCATCTAATGGGAAATTAAGGAAGAGGACATAAGGACAAAGATCTAGGAGCCAGGTTTTAATGGGCTGCACAACTCTTAATGTTTCATATCCATCAGATATCCACTTTAGAATGCCAAAATGAACCAAGACCACTTAGTTGGAAGGCTAAAGAAGATACTATTTTGAAAATGGTAGGACTGTCCGGTTATCTGCTTCAGTGATTTTTGGCAGAGAGCAAGGCTGATTTCACCATTTCCCATGTGCCTGAATTTGAAAGACTGGGGAGAAAGGTATCACAACTGGAGCTCTATAGTAACCCACAACTGATAATCTTAGGGATAAGAAACTATTGATTTAAAAATACTTTATAAATACTATATAAAAATTTATCTGGTGCTTCAAAAAATACTTTGGGAAATGATTTTTTAATTTTATTTTGAAGATGTTAATCAGAGCAGTTCAATATACACAGTGTAACTCAAGGCACTGATTCTTCAGCACTTCACAATTTTCTAACCAGAAGGAACATTTGGTCTAGATACAGCATTAAGGATTTACTCTGAATTTCCTCTTGATCTCTTTCATTCCTTCTGCCTTTGTTCCTAGGTACTCACTGTCTTCTTTGTAGGATGTTGTTATTATTTTTGGTTTCTTCAGATCAATGCTGACTCCTGGATTAGTCTCTGTAGATATTTTGGAAGAGGTTTGCCATTGCCTCCTTCTTAGGGCTAAGAGAGAATGACTGGTTCAAGGTCACCCAGCTGGTTTCATGCCTAATATGGAATTAGAACACATGGACTTTTGTTTTCTAGCCTGGTGCCTTAACCACTAAACCAAACTGACTCTCATGGGACATAGTTAGCCAGGAAATTATAATTATATGATATGGTCTTCCCAGTTGTAATGAATGGCTGTGAAAGTTGGACCATAAGAAAAGTTGAGCGCCAAAGAATTGAGGCCTTTGAACTATGGTGCTGGAGAAGACTCCTGTGAGTCCCTTGGACTGCAAGGTGATCAAACCGGTCAGTCCTAGAGGAGATCAACCCTGACTGCTCTTTAGAAGGTCAGATCATGAAGTTGAAACTCAAATACTTTGGCCACTTAATGAGAAGGAAGAACTCACTGGAGAAGAGCCTAATGCTGGGAAAGACTGAGGGCAATAGAAGGGGATGACAGAGAATGAGGTGGCTGGATGGAGTCACTGAAGCAGTAGGCATGAGCTTAAATGGACTCCAGAAGATGGTAGAGGACAGGAAGGCCTGGAAGAACATTGTCCATGGGGTTGTGATGGGTCAAACACGACTTCGCAATTAACAACAACAAATTATATTATGGGCTTTGCCAATACCTATTATCTATGTCTCTAACTCCTTTTCCTGGATTAGTAATAGGGTCATTACTAACTAACTACTACCAACTGGGTCATGGGATGGGAACCTGTGGCTCCGGAGGTGCATGCGGCTCTTTGAGCTGTCTCCTGGGCTCCCAGTCCTCCTTCGCCATGTTTAGTCCTGAAAAAAAGTGGCACTAAAAAAGTTTAATAATCAATTCAAACTTCTCACCCCAAAAAAAACTTGCAAAGTTTGAATTGATTGGTTGAACTTTGGTTTGTGAGACCGCCCACAGGCCATTTGTGGGACTGCCCACAAACCTCTTTGTTTCTTCTGACTGCACTTGGCAGCAGTGGAGGAAGAGATGGGAGGACTGGAAAGGTGAGTAGGCCCTTTTTCCACCTGCTGCATGGGTGGGGGCGGCCAGTCTTGGGGTGCCCCGGGCCCACCTCTTCCCTGCCCGGCAGGTCTCCCCTCGCCCTGCTCCACCGCTGGCTCTGCTAGCCCCGGGGGTTGTGGTGGATGTGGATCTGCCTGCCCGGAGCTTGGTGGCAGGAGAGGTGGAGGTTCCTCTCACAGCGTCCTCAACTGAAACGTAAATATGAGTGGCCTGGACTGGTCAGAGGGTGGGGAGGGCTTTATTCTTGCCCAAACTGCTGTAGCCGCTATTCCTGCAGCTTGCAGGATTGGCGCACCCCCCCCTTTCCATCCACGCCGCTGCGTGAGGATCTGCCTTGCGGCATTTGGCGGCATGGGAGGTGGCGGTTCCTCTTGTGGCACCTTCAACTAAAACATAAATATGAGTGGCCCAGACTGGTCAGAGGGGGGTCTTTATTCTTGCCAAACCTGCTGTACCTGCTATTCCTGCAGCTTGCAGGATTGGTGCACCCCCCTTTCCATCCCCACCGCTGCGCGAGCATCTGCCTCACGGCATTTGGCAGCATGGGAGGCGGCGGTTCCTCTTGCAGTGCACTCGACTGAAATGTAAATACGAGTGGCCCGAACTGGTTGGAGGGTGGGTGGGGCTTTATTCTTACCAAAACTGCTGTAGCCGCTATTCCTGCAGCTTGGAGGATTGGCACACCTCCCCCTTTCCATTCCCGCCACTGCACAAGGATCTGCCTCACGGTGTTTGGCAGCAGGAGAGGCGGTGGTTCCTCTCGTGGCACCCTTGACTGAAACGTAAATATGAGCGGCCCGGATTGGTCAAAGGGTGGGAAGGGCTTTATTCTTGCCAAAACTGCTTTAGCCGCTATTCCTGCAGCTTGCAGGATTGGCGCACCCCCCCCTTTCCATCCCTGCTGCGCGAGGATCTGCCTTGTGGCGTTTGGCAGCATGGGAGGTGGCAATTCCACTTGCGGCGCCTTCAACTAAAATGTAAATATGAGCGGCCCGGACTGGTCGGAGGGGGGGCTTTATTCTTGTCAAAACTGCTGTAGCTGCTATTCCTGCAGCTTACAGGATTGGCTCACCCCCCCTTTCCATCCCCGCCACTACGCGAGGATCTGCCTCACGGCATTTTGTAGCATGGGAGGCGGTGGTTCCTCTTGCAGTGCACTCGACTGAAACATAAATACGAGTGACCCGGACTGGTCGGAGGGTGGGGGGGGCTTTATTCTTGCCAAAACTGCTGTAGCTGCTATTCCTGCAGCTTGCAGGATTGGTGCACCTCCCCCTTTCCATTCCCGCCGCTGCGTGAGGATCTGCCTCGCAGCGTTTGGTGGCAGGAGAGGTGGCAGTTCCTCTTGTGGTGCCCTCGACTGAAATGTAAATACGAGCAGCCCGGTCTGGTTGAAGGGTGGGGGGGCTTTATTCTTGCCCAAACTGCTGTAGCTGCTATTCCTGCAGCTTGCAGGATTGGCGCACCCCCCCCTTTCCATTCCACTTAAAAAGCATTTTACCTTAGGAACTGGGGTAAGGAGGTGCGGGTGGGGCTGCCAGCCCCAAGGACTCGGGTAGGCAACCTTGGCTGTTTTATGACTCCTGGGCTTAAACTCCCAGAGTTCCTGAGCCAGCCATGCTGAGGAGAAATGGAGAGGTTTCCATGCTGAGCCATGCTGGCTCAGGAATTCTGGGAGTTTAAGCCCAGGACTCATCAAACAGCCAAGGCTGTCTACCCGTCACAAGGGGAAACCAGATTCACTTAACAACCTGAATACTAACTTATCAACTGCAGTGATTCACTTAGCAATGGTGGTAAGGTCGCAAAATGGAGCAAAACTCATTAAACAAATCCAACCCAACCAAATAAAATGGCTTAACAAAAAGGTATTCATCTCTTAACAGTGATTTTTTGAGAACTGCTGGAATACTGCTGACTAAAGAAAAGGCCAGTTTATTCCTCAGGTGACTGTCCTACTTTCCAAGTAAGTGCCAGGGAGGGAGGGGGGAGGGAGAGAGAGAGAGAAGGAGAATATGAATATATGTGGTTGTCGTTACTAGACTTTTGGTAAAGAACTTTAATGAAATATTTTGATATTTGTTTAATTAAGAGATGGCCCAATTATGCTGTATTTGAAGATGGTAGATTAGGTGCTAAAATTGTTTTTACTTGTTGGGATAAAGGGGAAAGGGTTTTTTTCCTTTCTCCTGTCCTTTTCTACACACACACACACCTTTTTTTCTTTTGTATTTTTCTATTTGTGGTTTTTATATTTTGCACTGGCTTTTACTATTTTCATTTATAATCCTTAATATAAATATTTGAAAAACAGAAGACATAAAAATGTGACAGAGACAGACAGACAGAGAGAAAGAGAGATAGAGAATAACCTGCTATAATCCTGCTGGAATGAAAGGTTATGACAGCTCAGATTACATTGCAGGATCCTCTCTGATTGTGGATCGTTGTGAGTCCTCTGGCTTTCAGAGGGTGATGCCAAGAGAGTGACTGGATGAAAATGAGTGCACCTGATCAAGCACAATTAAAGTTCTTAAACTTTTTTGTGATATTGATAAAGGTGGTGAAACATTTTAATGTCCATGTTAAATTCATGAAGAGCTGGCTGGCTGGGGAGGGGGGATGATGGCTCTCCAAAAATAAGAGCCAGCTGTGCTGCTCGCTCATGTTCACCTGCCTTATTGAGAGCTGTCCTGCTGCGGCACCTTGAGTGAGGAGGACGAGCTTTGCTGCTGCTGCTTGGCCATGCCTGGGCTATGTCCTGCTGCTGCCTCCCAAACTCCACCTTTGCCACTGGGTAAAGCAGCGGTGGAGCACTCTGTCATGGGGGGAAGCAGCAGTGGCAGTGGAACGCTCCATCGCGTGGGGGGGAAGTAGTGGTGGATACTCTTGAAGATGTTGCCCGTCAGAAGGCCAGTCTTGTGCTGAATCACCAATGGAGTGATATTGAAAACCTCTCCTCCAGCCCCGAGCAGCACCTTTCCCTCACACGCGTGTTTGACAAGCCTCCGTTTGCCTGGCAAGGAGGGGGAAATTTGCTCGGCCTCCTCTCCGGTGTATGTCTCGCTTAGGTAAGCTTCACTTTAATCAAATCCAGTTCTGCGCATGCACGTTTACGTGTGCATGCACACGTGCATTTTGCGGCTCCCAGGTTTTTTTTGGTGAGGGAACAAGTTCCAAGTGGCTCTTTCACCGATTCAGGTTGCCGACCCCTGCCCTAGATAGCTCAAACTCTCAATTGTTTGACATAATCTTGCAGATATTTTGGTGGCCTTCTTGACCATTCAGAATATTTAAGGGTTACAGGGATCTCCTGGTCTACCTGTTTGCCTGCCAGGCTGGGTAGATCAGGGCTCTGAGGTTCAGTGGAGTCGGATTGACTTGAGTCCCTTTGGCTGGCCAGTCCTGGTCAGCCCAAACGAAAGTCCAATTGTACAGCAAAGTCTGCAGGGCTGTCTCTCAGCGCAGTTTGCCTGTCCTGATCAGTGGATACAGTCTGTGTGTCCAGAGGAGATTCTTCTACGGCCATCCCCCCGTCTCCTTGAACAAGAGTTCTGTCAGAGCATGCAAGCTGCTGTGTTGGACTGCTGTCCTGCAGACCCTGTGTTTGGCCCTCTTGGGAGTTCTAAGTCAGCAACTGGTCCCCTAACCACTGATGCACCTGGTCAATGTGCTGGCGAATGATTCACCCATCTTCCAGGACCACCTCATAGGAGAGTGGTCCTGACACCTTAAGAACCACTGCTGCCACCCACAAGGCCCCTTGCCCGTAATTCCAGGTCCAAACCTGGTCATCCACTTGTAAACTTCTTGGTGCCTTTGACTGTGCACTGTCTGAGGCAACTCTGTCAGGGTGTAGCCTGTCCAGTTTGGTGATCAAGCATCAGCCCCATTGTAGCTTGGCTGGGCTCCTGCCCATGACAGTGCAGGGTGTCGTGTGCTGGCAGAGTAGAAAAATGGCCAGTCTGTGGTGCCAATCCCCTGTGACAATCTGTTTCAGATATTCCTTGGTTGTGCGGACCATGCGTTCAGCTTGACCATTCAGTGACAGGTGAAAGGGAGCCAACATGGCATGCCTTATGAGATTTGCCCTGAGGAAGGCCTGGAATTCTGAAGCAGTGAACTGAGCCCCATTGTCTGAGACTAAGACATCTGGAAGCCTGTGTGTTGCAAATATTCTGCACAGTTCCTGAATGGTCCTGGCAGTAGTCATAGTGGGAATTGGTACAACCTTTAACCATTTAGATGGTTAAAGAGATCTCCCATTTAGATGGGAGATGAAACGTCGGAGACGGGGCCTAGAGAGCTGTTGGAGATCCAGCCGATCCGAATCTGACCGATCGCGACTAAGATCCTTTACGAGGTCTTATCTCGCGGCGGTGAGGAAGGCAAGGTCTAATTACTTTGCTACCCTTATCGCGTCCGCAGATAATCGCCCGACCGCCCTGTTTAGGGTGACCCGCTCCCTCCTTAATCTAGAGGTGAAGGAGGATCCCTTACAGGGTCGTGCCGAGGAATTTAGCCAACATCTGCTGGACAAAATTGCTCGGATCCGGACCAGTCTGGATTCCGACTGGGCAGAATCTGACGATGAGAACATGGACAGTCTTGTTGATGTTATCTGGGAAGAGTTCGATCCTGTGACTCTGGACGAGGTAGACAAGATCATGAGGAAGCTGAGCTCCACTACATCCTTATTGGACCCGTGCCCCTCCTGGCTAGTTTATGCAGCTCGGGATGGGACACGAGGCTGGATCCATGCAGTGATAACTGCTTCATTGAAAGAGGGCAGTTTCCCCGCAGCCTTGAAAGAAGCGGTGGTGAGACCCCTCCTCAAAAAGCCTTCCCTGGACCCAGCTGTTTTAAACAACTTTCGCCCGGTCTCCAACCTTCGCTTTCTTGCGAAGGTTGTTGAGAGCGTAGTGGCGCATCAGCTTCCTCTGTTCCTTGAAGATACTGATTATCTAGACCCGTACCAATCGGGTTTCAGGCCCGGACACAGCACGGAGACGGCATTGGTCGCTCTGATGAATGATCTCTGGCGAGCTCGGGACAGGGGTTATTCCTCTGTCCTGGTCCTATTAGACCCCTCTGTGGCTTTTGATACCATCGACCATGGTATCTTACTGCGGCGTCTCAGGAGATTGGGAGTGGGAGGCACTGTTCTTCAGTGGTTCTCCTCCTACCTTCTGGAACGTTCACAGTGGGTGTTGGCAGGTGGGCAGAGATCGACCCCGAGACCTCTCATTTATGGAGTTCCTCAGGGGTCGGTCCTCTCACCTCTCCTGTTTAACATCTATATGAAGCCGCTAGGTGAGATCATCCGTGGTTTTGGAGTGGGATATCATCAGTATGCTGATGACACCCAGCTTTTCATCTTGACCCCAAACCACACCAGTGATGCCCTTGACGTGATGTCCCGTTGCCTGGAAGCGGTCCGGGTCTGGATGGGGAGGAACAGGCTTCAACTCAACCCGGACAAGACTGGATGGCTGTACATACCGGCATGTCAGGAAATTCAGATTATTCCATCTCTTAATATTGGGGGCGAGTTATTACCCCCCGTAGATAAGGCTCGCAATCTGGGTGTCCTCTTAGATTCACAGCTCTCCTTAGAAGATCATATAGGAGCTGTGACTAGAGGGGCCTTCGCCCAGGTTCGTCTGGTGCGCCAGTTGCGACCCTATCTGGACCTGGATGCCTTGCGTACAGTCACCCATGCACTTGTGACCTCTCGTCTAGACTACTGCAATGCTCTTTACATGGGGTTGCCCTTGAGAACCACTCGGAAGCTTCAGCTGGTACAGAGTGCAGCTGCCCGAGTTCTTTTGGGGGTCTCCCGATACTCCCATATTACACCTCTGCTCTGTGAGCTGCACTGGCTTCCAGTTGCCTTCCAAGTGAAATTCAAGGTGCTGGTGATGACATACAAAGCCCTACATGGCATGGGTCCAGATTACCTGCGGGAGCACCTACTGCCGGCGTCAATGTCCCTCCGTCCGGTACGTTCCCACAGAGAGGGCCTCCTCAGGGTACCACCGGTCAGAGAATGTCGGCTGGTGGCCCCCAGGGGGAGAGCATTCTCTGTGGGTGCACCAATCCTTTGGAACCGCTTACCAGCTGAACTCCGGATGGCCCCCGACCTTCACTCCTTCCGGCGTGATCTAAAAACTTATCTATTCGAACAAGCCGGCCTGGCCTGATGGATTTGGGTTTTAAAATTATTTAACTAATGTATTCTTATTTTATTGCCCTGTACACCGCCCTGAGTCCTTCAGGAGAAGGGCGGTATATAAATCAAATAAATAAATAAATAAATAAAATAAATTTAGAGTGGCTGTCGACCACTATTAAAAACAGCTGTCCCTGAAAGAGCCCGGCAAAGTTGATGTGGATTCTTGACCACAGTGTGTGAGTGTCCTCCCATCAGTGGACAGGGGCCTGCAGTATCTCCGGCCTGGATTGGTGGCACATATAACAACCATGTACTTGGGCCTCGATAGCTTTATCTAGCCCTGGCCACCAAAGGTAGCTCCTCGCCAGTGCCTTCATCCAGACTATTCCCGGATGGCTTTCATGCAAAGACTCAAGAACTCTGCGCCTTAAAGAACTGGGGACTATGACTCTACTTGCAAAGAATGCACCCTTTATGAGCTGAAAGCTCAACTTTCCTCATGAAGAAACTCTGAAATTCTGGCTCTGGACATTTGTCCAACCATCCTGTGTGTACCCAAGTTAACATGCTGTGTGTACCCAAGTGTTTTGTCAGCTGCTACCTCAGCAGTTATGTCTCCAGTGTGGAAAGGAGTGTTCTGTACCAGCCTGCTACCGGCCTTGCAGAAAAGGCAACCCCTTTACAGACGGCAAGAGGCTGGAATACGTCTGCCAAATTTATTACAAAAACAAACAAGACACGAACCAAGATACCGGAGCTTTGAAACACTATCTGAGTGGTTGCTTTCAGCAAACCAGCACTCCCCACACAAGTCCTTTATAAAGAGTTCAGGGCGTGGCTTTTCTCTCCCTCCTTCTGAGAAGCCCCATTGCCTTCCTCTGCTTACTCCTACTTGGCTGCCTCCTACGTCGGGCGTCCTTGAACAGGGCCAGCTGTGGGTCATCTTCATCCACACTGTCAGGCTCACACAGCTGGGTCTCCATGGTGACCAAGTGGGAGGGGCCTGCCTGAGGGCTATCATCAGCAAGGTCTTCAACACCCCCCTCCTCCTCTGAGTCGTCCGACCCAACTGCCGAACCCACAGGCTGACCCTGAATCACAACACTATCCCGCACCGCAGGGCCCTTCCCCCGGGTCTGCCGATACAGATGCGGTCGTGATGGAAATTGTTCATGAAAAGCGGTCACCAACACAGGGGCATGAACGGCGGTCACGTCTTCCCAGGTGAAGTCCTCTGGTCCGTAACCTTTCCATTCAATCAGGTATTGGAAACGACCTTTCAGCCAACGGGAATCCCTGATGCTGGCGACCTCGTACTCGGGGGTGCTGCCTTCATCACGAGGTCCTGATGGGGGAGGTTCCGCTCGGCGGAGTGGACAGGCCGGTTGCTCGGGGACCAACAGAGACCGATGAAAGACTGGGTGCACGCGCAGGGAATGTGGCAGAGTTAAGCGATAGGCGACCGGATTGATGACAGCCTCGACTGGGAACGGTCCTAAATATCGGTGATCTAACTTTCTCACCGGCCGTGTTGACAGTAGGTTCCTGGTGGGCAACCAGACCCGATCTCCCACCGATAGTGGAGGCGTATCCCATCTTGACCGATCAGCAAACCTTTTGTAATCGGCCTTGGCCTTCTCTAACTGACGTCGCACCAATCGATGGATCGCCTGTAACTCTGCCATGAAGTCGTTCGCTGCCGGCTCCGGTGAGTCCACGGGAGAAAGGGGGAAAAACCGGGGGTGATATCCCACATTGGCCAAGAACGTTGTCATCTGTGTGGAGGTGTGCTGCGAATTGTTAAATGCAAACTCAGCTATGGCCAGATAGTCCACCCAATTGTTTTGCTGCAGATTGACGTAGCAGCGCAGATATTGTTCCAGGATACCAATGACCTTCTCGGTTCCCCCGTCAGTTTGAGGATGATGCGCGGACGAGAGGCAAATCTTGATATCCAACGCATGCATCAACTCCTGCCAGAAGCGGGCTGTAAACTGGGCCCCCCTATCAGAGACGACTCTATCAGGGAGGCCGTGCAGCCGAAACACCTGTTGAATGAACATACAACTAGTGGCGCGGGCTGACGGTAAGCCGCGACAGGGGATGAAGTGCGTCATCTTGGTCAGCATGTCCACCACCAAATACACTGTCGTAAAACCAGAGGATGGGGGTAAATCCATCAGAAAGTCCATGGACACAGCCCCCCAGGGTCTTTTGGGTGTCGGCAAAGGCTGCAGTAATCCAGGTGGGGCCCCTGTCGCTGACTTGGCCTGCCTGCATGGGATGCAGGAGGTAACATAGGACTGGACGTCGTGTCGGACTTGGGGCCACCAGAAGGTACGGGAGACCAGGTTCAGGGTCTTGAACAGGCCAAAATGCCCCGCTGCCGGGTTATCATGACACTGGCTGAGGATGAGTCCCCTGAGTGGCCCTCCCGGAACGTAGAGCCGGTCACGATAATACAAGAGTCCATCCGTGACCGTCCAAGGAGAATCTGGCCCCACCTCCTCCTTCCGCTGAGCCACCCACACCTCCTGCTGCTGTGCCTCCCGGATCCGAGCCCGTATATCAACCGGCTCCTGCACCGCAGCAAAATACTCGATGGGGATCACTGTCCTGGGCAGAAGCTTGTCTTCCACTCGGGAATATTCGGGCTTCCTGGACAGAGCATCCGCTCTTTGATTGTGCCCGCTAGGTATGTACCGAACCCGGAAGTCAAACCTCGCAAAGAAAAGAGACCACCGGATCTGGCGTTGGTTCAAATTCTGAGCGGTCTGCAGGCTTTCCAAATTCTTATGGTTCGTCCGGACCTCGATTTGATGCCGCGCTCCCTCCAGATGATGCCTCCAGGCCTCGAACGCCGCTTTGATGGCCAGCAGCTCTTTCTCCCAGATTGTATAATTGCGCTCTGAAGGGTTCAGTTTTCGTGAATGGTACGCGCAAGGGAAGAGGGTACCGCTGGGCGTCGTTGCCTGGAGTAACACCGCCCCAATGGCAATGTCAGAGGCGTCTGCCTCCACAACAAACGGCCGTTGCGGGTCAAGATGCTTCAAGATGGGCTCCTTCATGAAGGCTTCCTTCAAAGTCTGGAAAGCCTGTTGTTCTGGAGCGTTCCACTGGAACCGAGTCTTCTTCTTCAGGAGCCAGGTGAGGGGGGCTGTCAAGGCAGCAAACCCAGGGATGAAAGTTCGGTAATAGTTGGCGAACCCAAGAAGTTGCTGAACATCCTTCACACGACGCGGGGGTTGCCAACTCTGCAAAGACTCAACCTTACTCGGCTCCATGGCGATGTTCTGAACCAGCCCTCTTCTGGCCTTGTAATAAGGCAAACCCCTATTCAGAAAGAAGAGACTGGAGAGCGTCCAAGGCTAAAAGGCATCTGCCAAGATTTATTACGCAGTTAACAAAAACACTAGAGCTTGTCTTCTCAAGCGGAAAAGTTGCTTTCAGCAACCAGCCCCTCCCCAAACACTCCTTTTATAGAGAGCTCAGGGCGTGGTCTCCCTGTGCCTCCTCCCGAGGAGTCCCGCAGCCTTTCTTTGTTTGTTCCTGCTCGACTGCCTCCTGCGTCGGGCGTCCTTGAACAGGGCCAGCTGTGGGTCATCTTCCTCCGCACTCTCGGGCTCACGCAGCTGAGAAGAGGTCCCCGGCTGAGGGCTCTGCAAAGCCTCCAAACCATCATCAGCCGGTTCGTTTCCCTCCTCCCCCTCATCTGAGTCATCCGATACATCGGAGCCGGCTGTCGGACCCACAGGCTGGCCCTGAGTCACAACAGGCGATGCCCTCAGGAGAAATGCGGTGACCCAGGAAATCAATGGTCACCCGGTAGAACTGGCACTTCTCCAACTTGGCAAACAGCCGATGTTCTCGGAGTCGCTGCAGGACCTGATGGAGATGCTGATGGTGCACCTCACGCGACGGGGAGTAGATCAGGATGTCATCCAAATAGATCACGACAAACTGATCCAACAAATCCCGGAAAATGTCATTCATGAAATGCTGAAACACAGCGGGGGCATTGGTCAGGCCAAACGGCATCACCGTGTACTCAAAATGTCCATAGCGAGTACCAAACGCCGTCTTCCACTCATCACCCGGCTGAACCCTGACAAGGTTGTAAGCTCCACGCAGGTCCAGTTTCGTGAAGATCTTAGCCTCCCGGAGTCGGTCCAAGAGTTCGGGGATGAGGGGCAGCGGGTAACGATTGCGCACCGTGATGGCGTTGAGTTTCCGATAATCGCAGCAAAGCCACAATTCGCCCGACTTCTTTTTGACGAAGAGCACGGGTGCAGACACTGGCGAGGACGAGGGCCGGATGAAACCGCGAGCCAAATTCTTCTCCAGAAAGTCCCACAATGCAGCCAACTCGGGGTCCGACATGGAGTACAAACGCCCCACTGGGAGAGGCGCATCAGGGACTAAATCAATGGGGCAGTCATAGGGCCTGTGCGGGGGTAATTGATCCGCCTCTGTCTCGCTGAACACATCAGCAAAGTCGGACAGTTCGGGAGGCAAGGAAACCCCTGGGGAACCCCCCCACCTGGCCGGCACAGATATGGCGGGAGTGGTCCACGCACTGCAAGCTTGGGAAGGTGACCAGGTTCTGTGACCAATAGATCTGTGGGTCATGCGCCCGGAGCCACGCCAGTCCCAAGACCACGGGGAAATGCAGATCTGAGGTGATATAGAACTGGATGGCCTCCACATGGGAACTGATGGCCATACATAATGGTTGCGTGGCGGCCGTAATTGGCCCAGACAGGAGCACTCGACCATCGATAGTCTCCACTAACATGGGCCGATCCACCGGGCACTGGGGAACAGCCCATTTGGCCACAAATGCTGAGTCCATAAAATTTGTGGTGGCCCCAGAGTCAATTAAGGCATGGACTGGAATCCCCTCTGGCTTGCCAGGAAGGATCAGATGTGCCTCCAAAATCAAATGCCGTGGAGGTCCACAGGCAGCATCGGAAAGACGTCGCTCAGTGTTGTTGTGGGACGCTCGATCTATCACACCATCTAGATCGGGCTCGTGGCGTTTCCTGACAGAAAAGTAGGGGACTCTCTCGGGGCAGGCTCGGTCACTGATGCCCGCTGTCGCTTCTTTGGGCAAAAAGCAGCCAAATGTCCAGGGTCCCCACAGTAAAAACACAACCCCCCCGATCGTCGTCTGTTCATTTCAGTCACCGATAGACGAGACCTGGCGGCACCCAGCTCCATTGGCTCCTCCCTTTGAACTGGGGGCTCACGCACAACAGGGGCTGCAGGGGTCTGTGGGGTGGCACGGCGACTCCTTCGCTGCTGCAACCGAGCATCGATCCGCAGGCAGAGATGGATCAGCCCATTCAGGTCTGGGGGAATATCCACACGGGCCAGCTCATCCAGCATCTCCTCCGACAATCCATCCTGGAAGGCATCCACGAGCGCAGCCTCATTCCAGGCGGAATCCTGGCTAAGCAGCCGGAAATCGCTGATATAGCCCTGTAGGGGGCGTTGACCCTGCCTCAGAGCTTTCAGACGTCGAGTAGCAGTCTGCATCTTAATAGGGTCCTCATACATCAGACGCATATGATCACAAAACCCCACAAAGTTGTCCAACAATGGGCTAGGTTGAGCCAGCAGAGGCGTGCCCCAATGAGCTGCATCACCCGAAAGAAGGCTTAACACAAACCCCACCTTATCCTGGTCAGTGGGGAAATCAGCTGCTCTCACGCTGATAAAGAGCTGGCATTGTCCCAGGAAAGCAGGAAACAGTTCTGGAGTGCCTGTAAATTTATCTGACATTGCAACTTGGCATTTTCTCCTGGGTGGGGGTGATGGTGGGGGTGCAGCATGAACCTGGGCTTGCAGTTGAGCCACCTGAGCTGCCAGCAAAGTGAGTTGCTGGGTGAGCTGGGCATTCTCAGCACGTAGCTGCTCCATAATATTAGTAAGGGGTGGGAGGCTGAAAGCAAACTGTTCTGTACCAGCCTGCTACCAGCCTTGCAGAAAAGGCAACCCCTTTACAGACGGCAAGAGGCTGGAATACGTCTGCCAAATTTATTACAAAAACAAACAAGACACGAACCAAGATACCGGAGCTTTGAAACACTATCTGAGCGGTTGCTTTCAGCAAACCAGCCCTCCCCACACAAGTCCTTTATAAAGAGTTCAGGGCGTGGCTTCTCTCTCCCTCCTTCCGAGAAGCCCCATTGCCTTCCTCTGCTTACTCCTACTTGACTGCCTCCTGCGTCGGGCGTCCTTGAACAGGGCCAGCTGTGGGTCATCTTCATCCACACTGTCAGGCTCACACAGCTGGGTCTCCATGGTGACCAAGTGGGAGGGGCCTGCCTGAGGGCTATCATCAGCAAGGTCTTCAACACCCCCTCCTCCTCTGAGTCGTCCGACCCAACTGCCGAACCCACAGGCTGACCCTGAATCACAACAAGGAGACTCTGGCAAATCCTGTATGGCTAGGATGCATGCAGCCAGAGCTGGATCTGGCTCCACATGTGGCAGGGGCAATCTGCTAAGGCCATCTGCATGGCCCATTTCTTTGCCCGGTTTGTGAATCAGCCAGTAGCTGTAGGCTGAAAGAAATATAGACCACCTCAGCATTCGAGGAGACAGAATCTGAGGTGTCTGCCTGTTTGTAGTGCATAATTGCGCTCTGCAGATGACAGGTTCTTCGAATAATAAGCGATGGGAGACTGCTTCCCGAGACTGCTTCCCATCAGCCGACAAATGGCTCAACACAGCCCCACTTTCTACGGGCTCCAAAATCCCCTGCAGAGTCGGGATGCTTGACGAAGGGCGGTGATGAATTCTGTGGCTGTCTCACTGGGCTGTTACTGCTGCTGCTCAAAAGTGTGCCTCCACGCTATGATGGATAATTTGGGCTCAAAGTGGTCTCAGAGCTTTTTCTTCAAGTCCATGTAGGTGATGGACTCGAGCAGCATCGGTGCGACTAGGTTCTCGGCAATGTCGAAGGTGGCTTGGCCGCACATGCAGAGGAGGGTCACGGCCTTTAGCCTGTCTTCGCTGACCTGGTTGGCCCAGAGGTAATTCTCGACATGGGAAATGTAGGATGCCCATCTCTCCGGGTGTGTGACATCAAACTCTTCGAGTTTCCCCACTTTTGCCATGGTGAGTTGCTTGCATTTCTTGTTGCTCGCATTGCCTTGTGCTGCTGGCTTCTGCATAGGCCCTAGGATGGATCCAGTGTGGTCTCCAGCATGTCTTGCTGGCAGACCAAGGGGGGGGGGAATGTGGTCCCTGCCAGGCTTTGTGCTGGCCTCATCCCCTAGTGACTTCAGACTCTTGTGATGAAGCAGCACATCCCACCTTCGTTGCCACTGTTATATCTTCGGTTCTTTAGGCATTAAGCGAGACGAAGTGTTGAAACAGCAAACAAGTTTATTAACTCAGAACAGAAGCAAGCCCTAATGGCTGCTGCTCAGCTATTTATATGGTTGGCCTCTAGGAGGTGACAAATAGGTTTAAAGTAACAGTTTCCCACCCCAAACCTAATTATCAACCTGGTGACAGCAAGTCTGGCTTTCAGTAACAGCAGAAAGCCAGTTACATAACAGAGAAATCTAAATCAGACGTTAAGCAAGTGATCAGACATTAAGCAAGTGATTTAAAACAATTATGGCCAATACAATACACTGCTATTCTTAGCTATCAGTTTTGCTGCAAGGGATTTTAAAATATTGTCATGAATGGGCTTCTGCCAGGTGGTATTTGCTCCTGAATGGGGCTGAATGGGATTATCAAATCTGAATTTCTAAAAGGTGGTTTCCTGAGTTTCTACTGGAGGCTATTAAGAAAAACTGGGCCTGCTTTTCTGCCTTTAAGATCCTTTGGGGAAATATTCTGCCTTTTAATATTCCCAAAATATTTCTTTTTTGGGTGGGATGCTGTCCTCCTACGAGATGTTTGGACCTTGGTATCCAAAGGGAGATATGCAGGATAAAAACTTGTTCATGCTTCACATACCGCTGAAGAAAAGATTTTCCTTCGCTGTTTGTGAATCTGGCTTCTTGTTAAGGATAGTTGTGGGATTACCTGGCTAATGAATCCTTCCCAGCAATTTCTGTTCTAACAAGAATAGGCATTTTTACAACTACCTTTCTATTTAAATATTTATAATGAAATAGCTACAGAAACTGAAAATGTGGAAATTAAAAGTGTCTTTTCAGGAGGCAATCTGTAAATTGTTCACTGAAATCTTGTTATTGCAGGAATCTCATAACTGACAATGTAAAGAATCTTTCTCTGTGGGACTGATTTGCAAATGAACAATTTAAATGGATTTCAGCTTGCTTGATAATATAGCACATTTTTTTAAAAATAATTTTATTGAATAAACATTTAAAAACAGGTTAAACACAGTGTGACTTTTCTGGCTGTTATTTTGCCATACATACTATACCATATACCATATATCTCCCTAGTCATTGATCTTTTATACCATTTCTATGCTTAGTTAATACTATTTATACACTCTTTATACACTTATGATTGTGTATCATCTGACCCATCCACTGTGATAATCAAGTTCGCAGATGATACAACTGTGGTGGGTCTTATTACAGGTGGGGATGAGACAGCATATAGGGCGGAGGTACAAAAACTATCCATATGGTGTAGTAACAACAAATTGCACCTAAACATCAGCAAGACAAAAGAGATGGTGTTACACTTCCGGAGAAAAAAGGAGGAACCTGCCCCACCCTACATCGGAGAGAACTGTGTAGAGAGTTTCCTCCTTTAAATTTCTGGGAGTCTACCTCTGTGAAGATCTGACCTGGAAAGTTAACACAACTCAGGTGGCCAGAAAGGCCCAACAGAGGCTTCAACTTTCTTAGGGTCTTGTGGAAGAACAGGGTAGAACAACAGCTAATGACCCTCTTTTACCGGTCTACTATAGAGAGCGTCCTCTCATATGGTATTGTGGTTTGGTATGCTGGTCTGACAGCCACGGATAGGAAAGTATTACAGAGGGTAGTGAGCACAGCACAAGACATTGTGGGCTGTTCCCTGACACCACTGGATGACATCGCCAGGGCTCGTTGCCTTGGAAGAGTGAGGAAAATTCTCAGGGATGACTCACACCCTGGACGGTATCTCTTTACTCTCCTACCATCCGGTAGGAGATATAGGAATATAGCCAGCCGTACCAACAGGCTGAAAAATAGCTTTTATCCGTGGGCTGTTAGGCTTTTAAATGGGACATAATCTTATGCAGAATTGACTTGGGAAGCCGGTGTGTGGTGTAGTTGGTTCACATAGTGTGGTGGGATGGAGGGTTTGTTGTCACTGTGTGTTGGGGGGAGAGAGCATGGGGGGAGGCTCAGCTAATCTCAATGTACACATGTTGTATTTTGACAATAAAGGTTTATTATTATTATTATTATTTATTATTTATTTACATAATTACATACATGTTTACGTATATTTACAACATAACTTCCATTTCCATTCTTATTTCAAATTCAAATTCAAATCCCTATCTTACGCTCACTTTGGGGTTGAAAGTTTACACTTTTTCTCTTCTAGATGAGCTTTCTTTGCTCTGACTTTTTCTCCTTGAGTCTAACCAATAATACATCTTATCCCAAACTTCGTAGTACTCTGTTTCATCCTTGTCTTCAATTTCTAAGGTTAGTCTATCCATCTCTGCACATATCAATTTTTTTTAATTAATTCACTCTCCACCGGGGTATTTTCATTTTTCCAGTTCTGGGCATACACCAACCTTGCCGCTGTTATGATATGCAACACAAGATATGTCTCTCCTTTGTTAAACTTCCCATCATTCCCAGTAAAAACAATTATGGTCTGTCCCAACATTTCCTCCAACCAAGTCTTTATTAGCTGCCAAAATTCTTTTGCTTTGGAACATGTCCACCACATATGATAATAGGTCCCTAACACTTTCTTGCGCTTCCAACATTGTGGTGATATACCTTTTCTCATCTTTGCCAGTCTTGTTGGGGAGAAGTGCCACCTATAGAACATTTTGTACAAATTCTCTTTATATGAGGTAGCCAAAGCTAACTTTTTATTTCTTTCCCATAATGTTTGCCATTTGACTAATTCAATATTGTATCCGATATTTTGGGCCCATGTTATCATCACTTCTTTTACCTGCTCCTCTTCCATTTTATATTCCAATAGGTATTTATATGTTCTTTTAATTGCTTTCTCCTCCATTCCTAATAATATTTTATCTAGTGTTGTCAGATCTCTCCGTATACCCCATTCTTTTTTGTCTTTCTTATAGCATGACTGGATCTGCAGGTATGCCCACCATTCCAATTGTACCTTGTTTTCTTTTAATTCTTGTCTAGATTTAAGTTCCCCTTGTTCATTTAAAATATCTCTGTATGTAACTACTTATCCCAAATTCATGAAATTTGGATGTAGTAGCGCTTTCAATGTTGAGAGCCATACTGGTGTTTCTATATAGTTCTGTTGTTTGACTTTAATCCACACATTGAGTAATGCTGCTCTGATATGGTGTCTCTGGAAGTATTGATGAACATTGTATCTCTCATCCCACAAAAATGTGTGCCATCCAGGTTGCAAATCATGACCCTTCTGTCTTTTAAATTTATCCAGTCCCGCACCCAGGTGAGTATTGCAGCTTGGTAGTACAGCTCCCAGTCAGGTAGTCTGAATCCCCCTCTCTCTTTAGCTTCTTGTAGTAGTTTTAATTTAATTCTAGATTTCTTCCCTTGCCAAATGAATTTCAATATTGTTTTATTCAAATTTTCAAAATATTTGTCTTTAATTTTATGGGGACATTCTGAAATAAAAAGAGTAATTTAGGTAGAATGTTTATCTTTACTACTGCAATTGCTAAGCACATTGATTTGTGCTTCTTAGATTGTAAGCCGCCCTGAGTCTTCGGAGAAGGGCGGGATATAAATGGGATATTTTTAAAAAATTCTCCCCATGAAGGAGAGTTGCAAATTTTTCCATCTTTCTAGATCTTTCTTTATCTGATTGTTTAAATTGATATAATTATCTTCTTTAATTGTAATACACCTTGCTGTTAGCTGTACTCCCAAGTATTTAACTTTCTTCACTATTTGAGTATTTATTTTCTCCACCAGGTCATTTTTCTGTGTATTAGTCATATTTTTAACTATCCTTTTCGTTTTGTCTTTATTGATTTTCAATCCAGCTACCTCTCCATATTCTTCTAATATTTCCACAAGTCTTGTACCCGAATGCAGTGGTTCCTCTAAGATAAATACAAGGTCATCCACAAATGCTTGCAGTTTGTAGGTTTCTTTCTTAATATTTAAGCCTCTAATTTGACTTTTCTTTTGAACCATTCTAGTCAGTACTTCGAGAGTTAGCATAAACATTAGCGGCGAGAGCGGACACCCTTGTCTTGTACCTTTCCTAATTGTGTCACTTCTCCATTAATTATAACTCTTGCCTCTTGTTTATCATATATAGCTCTGAATATGTTTATAAAATTTTCACCAAAGTCCATATAGCCTAACTGCCTTAACATAAAATTCTAATTTACGTTGTCAAAGGCTTTTTGTGCATCCAAAAACATCAGAGCTACTTGTTTTTCGCTATGAATCTCGTAATATTCCAAAATATTCAAAATCGTCCTCATATTGTTTTGAATTTGCCTTCTTGGTAGGAAACCGTTTTGGTCTACATGTATAAATTCATTTAGGTATCTTTTTAGTCTTCCCATGATTATTGCCATAAATATTTTGTAATCTGAATTTAAAAGCGATATTGTCCTATAATTATTGATTTTTGTTAAGTCCTAATTTTCTTTTGGGATCAGCACGTTTTCTTCTATCCAGGATGCTGGCATTTTTGCTTCTTTTAGGACTGCATTGAACCTCTCCAGTACTATTTTGCCAAATGAGTCTTGAAATTCTTTGTATATTTCTACTGGCAGTCTGTCTGGGCCCGGTGCTTTGTTGTTCTTCTATTTTTTCAATGCCTCAGTTAATTCTATCTTTGTTATCTCCGCATTTAACATACACTTTGTTTCATCCAGAATTTTTGGTAGATCAGCTTTTTAAAAACATTGAAATATTTTTTCATCCTTAGCCCACTTATTTTCATTGTATAGTTTCGTATAGTAATTTTGAATTATCTTTTTCTTCTCTTCACTTTGTGTTGTATATTTCCCTCTTCATCCTGTAGTTTATTAATCCAGCTTCTTTCTCTCTGTTTCTTTAGCTTATACGATAGCCATCTCCCTGGCTTGTTTGCATTCTCAAAGAAATTCTGGCCACTCCTTTTAATTTGTTGTTCTAGTTCTTCTTTCTCGAGAATGGTCAGCTTCTGTTTAATCACTTCCATTTGTTGTTTCAGACTTTCATTTTGGGGGTTATGTTGTAGTTCTAGTTCTAATCTTTGGAATTCCTCTTCTAAGTTTTTTTTCTTTTGTTTCCTCTTTTTATTTTCACTTGCCATGTAGGCTATAGCCACTCCTCTCACATATGCCTTCATTGTATCCCATAAATTTTGTATGTTCATATCCTCTTTTTTATTTCCCTGGAAGAACAACTTTAGTTGTTCCTCCAGCTTTATTTTAAATTCTTTGTGTTTTATAATCGTTCTTTTTAGCGTCCATCTGCCTGTTTTTCCCCCCTCTCCACCTGATTCTCACCGGGTTGTGGTCTGCCCAAAAATTCATTTCTATTTCCACTTCCCCCATTTCCTGCAATAGTTCTGTCAATACCCAAACCATATCTATCCTGGACCACATCTTATATCCACTCAAATAGTACGTGTATTGGCTTCCCCCTTGGTTCATTTCTTTCCAAATATCTCGCATCCCTAATTCATCCACCATCTTGAAAAAGATTTTTGGCAATATTCTTCTGGGTTCCTTTCTTTCTTCCTTACTTTTATAGTCTAGTTTCCTGTCTGTTATTGCATTAAAATCACCCATAATACAGATGTTCTCACAGTCTATCGCCCGTAGTGTATTATATAGTTTCCTGTAGAACTGTTCTTGCCCCCCATTTGGGGCATAGATTCCTACTAATATTATCCATTTTTGGTTAATGATCATCCCCACTACCAAAATCCTACCTTCTGTATCTTTATAAATTTGCTTAGCTAAGATTGAGTCTCTGATAAATATTGCTACTCCTCTTTTTTTGTGCTGTGATAAAGATGCGAACATCTTCCCCAGTTTAGGGCATTCCAACATCTTTCTATGCTGTTCCTTAATGTGAGTATCTTGAATAACTATAACATCTAAATTTCTTCTGATCAGTTTATTAAAAGTTTTTTTTTCCTTTTTTGAGGAGAGTTTAAGCCATTAATATTCAAAGATAGGATTTGGAGTTCTCCCATCATTTTTCTACTTATATCTAGTTTTTATACCCCTCTTATTCTAGCCTCTCTTGGTTCCTCTCTCAGCTCTCGTTTTCTCCTTTCATAATTTTCTGTTCCCTCTCTCTCATAACTGACAATGTAAAAAATCTTTCTCTGTTGGACTGATTTTCAAATGAAAAATTTAAATGGATTTCAGCTTACTTGATAATATAGCACATTGATGCCTTTTAATTCTTTTAGAAAGCTTAATGAAAAAAGTTATTTAAAACATTGCCACCCATATTATACTGAATTCTGAGTGGTTTTATTTTTTATTTATTTCATTTATTTATATAGCCACCCACCTAACTGACATATAAAGAGGTGATAGTCTTCTTCTCCTCCTCTTTCTTCTTCTTCAAATCCCCCCTCCTCCTCATGTGCTTCCATAGAAAGCAAGTTTATTCTTGTCAGAAATAGGAACTAATTGATTGCAAAAAGTTTTTAAAATGTTTTTCAGGGTTGCATTCATCTCTTCAGCTACAGGCTGCCCACCTCAAACTAAAGCATTGCCTTCTGTTATTACTTTGATTTTGCTGGCACTTTGCAAAAGTCATTTGAGCTTCATTACATATGACTGCAGTGGAATATGTTATTTAAGGAAAAACCAGCTGTATTATATAAAAAAGACTCAAGGGATTTTTTTAGCTGTGCTGTGCATTGTCTTTCATAACCACAGTGGGAAATGAACATATGTCCAAATCAAATAATGGCTGAAGTGCTTTCCTCCTTTTTTTTCTTTAACCTTTGTTATTCCAGCTGAGGAAAATTAACCAAGTATTCTTGATACAATAGGCACAGCATTTTGCTAACGTCCCCCTGCTAGAAGGTAGAGGTAATGTGGGCAAGAATGTACACAGAGTAAGACTGATATAAGTTTGAATCCCCAATTAGTTAACTCATATATCAATCACTCAGTTTAACTATAAGCCTTTTAGCACCCTTCCAACCTTTTAATATTTTATTTGTTCCCTTTTTCCCATTCCACAAGTTATGAGAAGAAGTTCTAAGGAGTAATTCTTCCCTATTTTTGTGTAAAGAGAGATGTTTGGGCACACAATCTACTTTTGTAACATTTAGATATATTACAGATATCATTGTTGAGTTGAGTAAGACACCACTGAACTGCAACAAGCAACAACTTTATGATTTCTCCAGCCTGCACCAGTTGAAAATGCTTTGGCTGGGCTGTTTGACAATTGTGGCCTTCAAAGTGCCTTCATACTTACAGTTACAGCTCTCAGATCAGTGCTCTCCCTGTTTCTCAAAATTGTTTGATCAAAGGAATGTTATATGTGTCCATTTTTCATGTTAGGAACCTAACACCATACTTCTTCTTAACCCAACAAGCAGGTGTCTGCTTGTTCGTAGTGAACAACCCTAGAAGTGGCTTGTGGTCCATAAAGACTATGAAGTGGTGGCCATACAGATAGTCATGGAACTTTTTAACCCTGGCCACAATGGCCAAGGCCTCCTTGTCAATCTGTGCGTAATTGCACTCTGCAGATGACAGGGTCCTAGAATAGTAGGCGATGGGAGACTGTTTCCCATCAGCCAACAAATGGCTCAACACAGCCCCAACCCCATATGGTAATGCATCACACACGATGCAGACTGGTACCTTCTCATTAAAATGAGTGAGTAAAGAGTTTTAGGACAGCAGTGATTTGACTGCCTGGAAACTCCTTTCATGGATACTGGTCCACTGCCACTGAGCCTTTTTGTCTTAGAGCCGGTGTAATGGCTCTGCCACTGCAGTCTTATGTGGGAAGAACGCATTATAAAAATTAAGAAGGCCCAAGAAGGCTTGAAGCTCTCCCTTGGACTTCAGAATTGGGGCCTGCTGAATCGCTTTCAGCTTTGAATCCACTGGATGAATGCCATCGGCATTGATGTGGAACCCAAGGAACTCAGTTGACATTACTCCAATCTTGCACTTTTCTTTTTTTAAGTCCTGCTGTGCGGAACTGCTGAAGGATGGCTCTAAGCCATTCAGCCAGAACCTCTATGGCTTCACCGGCAATGAGAACATCATCGAAGTAGGGGCAGACCCCTGGAATGCCCTTGAGTGTGTGCTCCATGACTCCCTGGAAAATCCCTGGGTCTAAACTCACCCCAAACTGTAGGTACTTGACCTTGAAGGCCCCCCGATGGGTGACAATGGTTTGGGCGGCTGCCATGGCCTTGTCCACAGGCAGCTGTTGGTAGGCCTGTGCCAAATCTAATTTGGCAAACACACGGCCTCCTTGTAATGATGCCAAAATATGGCTGACAACTGGCACCGGGTACGCATTCTGTTGAAGTGCCCAGTTAATGGTACACTTATAGTCAGCACATATGCATACTTCTCCGTTGGCCTTAAGTGGCATTACTTTTTTTATTTTTTATTTTTTATTGTTTACATACATATGTTAATTTTCCAAACAATGTGCAAACTGAGTTCGTAATCCATTAATACATATACAAATTTCACTCTTTGGTTCTCTTTTCCAACCATTTATAAAATAAATTCCAGCTTTCATAATATACTGTTTCTTCTTTGTCTTTTAGTCTCATAGTTAGTCTGTCCATCTCTGCGCATTCCAGTATCTTCTTTATTAGCTCTTCTTCTGATGGTACTTGTTCATTTTTCCAGCATTGTGCATAGCTTATTCTTGCTGCAGTTATGATATGTAGAACCAAGTATGTATTTTGTTTATTAGTCTTTTCTGGTAATATACCTAATAAAAATAATTCGGGATTAAATGCTACATGTTCTCCTAATATATTTTCTAGCCAAGCATGTATTTTTCTCCAATAAGCTTTTACTTTATCACACATCCACCAAATATGATAATATGTACCTATATTATGTTTTTATTTCTAACATTTGCCTGATACATTTTTAATTTTTTTTTTGCTAATCTGGCTGGAGGTAAATGCCATCTATAAACATTTTATACAGATTTTCTTTGTATGCAGTTGACATTGTCAATTTGTAATTTCTCTCCCATAATTTTTGCCATTCTTCTAACTCTATATTATAACCAAAGTTCTCCGCCCATCTTGTCATTGTCCCTTTAATTTGTTCACTTTCCATCTCTAAAGTTAACAAAAAATTATACAAATTTTTAATTAGTTTCTCATCAGCAGTTAATAATATCAAACACATTTTGTTCTTTATAAAATCCATACATTTTCATGTCTTTTTCATATCTATTTTGTATTTGTAAATGTACCCACCATGACATGTTGATACCGTGATGTTCCAGTTCTTGCTTCAATTTTTAATGTCCGATCAATATTTAAGATATCTTTATATGTCCACGTTTTTTCAAAATCTAACAAGTTTACATGTGAAAAAGCTTCAATTGTTGATAGCCACCTCAGAATTTTTACATATAATTTTGATTTTTTCCCATACAGTTATCAAAGCATTTCTAATACAGTGGTTTTGAAAATATATATGAATTTTGTTTTTCCCATACCATAGAAACGCGTGCCATCCCAACTGTAAATCATGTCCCTCCAAACATAACAACCTTTTATTCCTAAGCATTATCCATTTTTGGAATCATCTTCAAAGGATCTTCCAAAATGAATACCAAATCATCAGCAAATGCTTGTAATTTATATGTTTCACCTTTTAACTCCAAACCTCTAATATCTATAACTTGTCTTATATTTTGATTTAAAACTTCCAAAGTAAAAATGAATAGCAGAGGGGAAAGAGGACATCCTTGCCTTGTGCCTTTTCTTATTTCAAAACTTTCAGTACAATCTCCATTCACAATCACTTTTGCAGTTTGTTTACTATATATTGTTTTTACCATATTTATGAAATTCTGTCCAAAATCCATTACTTGTAGTTGATAAATTAAAAACTGCCATGAAAGATTATCAAATGCCTTTTGAGCATCTAAAAATACTAATGCCATTTGTTTCCCTGGATGTAATTCATAGTATTCCAGTATATCTATTATCATTCTTAAGTTGTTTTTAATTTGTCTCTTTGGTAAAAAGCCGTTTTGATCCGGATGTATAAATTCAACCAAATATTTTTTCAATCTCTCTGCCATTATTGAAGTAAAAATTTTATAATCCACATTAAGTAGTGAAATCGATCTGTAATTCTTGATCTGGATCAGATCTGAATCATCTTTTGGTATTAGGGAAATATTTGCTTCAATCCACGTCACTGGCATTTTAGCTTCTATTAAAAGTCCATTACAAACATCTTTCAACGGATCGCTTAGTATTTCTTGCAAACTTTTGTATAGTTCTGCCGGAAGTCCATCTGGGCTTAAGTGGCATTACTATGGGGTCTCCCACAGCCCACTGTCTACGGGCTGTAATACCCCCCTGACTGACTAGCTTGTCAAGCTTTGCATCGATTTTAGGTTTTAAAGCGAAAGGCACTCAACGAGGCTTGACCCGTATTGGCGTGACCAGGGGATCAAGCTTGAAGGCTATAGGAGGACCCTTGTACTCCCCTATGCTTGAACTGAAAACATCCACGAACTCATGGCAGACTGAAGACAAGTCTGCTGCCTGTGTTCGGTGAATGTCAGTTACTTAAATGCCCAGTGCATCAAACCAATTGAGCCCTATGAGGCTCGTGTGTTGGCTTTCCACCACAACAACATCTAGTGGGCCTGCAAACCCCTTGAAATTCACCAGAAGTGTGGCTTCGCCCTTGACCACCACTCGGGACTTTTGAAAGTCTGTGAGTAGTAGATTAGATGGCCAAAGTTTGACCCATCTGTTGCTGCAGTTGCATATGTGCTTAAATGTTCCTATGGAGATGATGGACATGGCTGAGCCTGTGTCCAGTTCCATTTTGCATGGAACTCCCTGAAGCTTGACCTGAAGACGAAGCTTCTGTTTAAGGCGGCGATGGGCACCAGTGCAGAATATGCACTGTTATACTGTTATATCTTCTGTTCTTTATGCATTAAGTGAGATGCATTTATGCATTTAAAGTGATTTAAAACAATTATGGCCAATACATTACAGTTTATATCAGAATTCTTTGGAATTTAATATTGCTTTTTAAAAATACAGTTCTGCTGCACCAAGCTTATCTCCTTTGGAAAGTTCTTTTTTATACTTAAGTATAAAACACCCATGTCTTACATAAGGCATCCATTCTCCAAAGTAGATTAGGAAGGAGAGGCACAACAGTAACGTGGTTGGCACTGCTTCCAAAAAACGTTTCAAGTAATTTCATTAATTTTAAGCCAAATACCATTATTTATTTTACAAACAAATATTTTTGTTAACTGCTATGACCATGGTTAAAAGGTGCAGCAGTGGTTGGAGTGTGGTGCATGGTTGGTGTTAGGGCTCATTTTCCCACCAGGAAAACATACAGGAGAAAAGAAATGCTGCTATAGAAATCAAAGTTGAAGCCAGTTGCTCAGAAGGAGGCTTTAATTGAGAAATAAAATAACATACAACAATTCAGTTCTGGGGCAGCTGACCACCTGGCTGGGTCTTTATGGATCTTTAGAGGGTTCTGAGACTTTGAAGTAGAAATGGTTGTGCAATGAGGTGGCCTTTTTGTGTCTTTTGCTAGTTTGAAAAGGGTGTTGGGTGATCCTTATTGTGCAGCACTTGTTTGTTATAAATGGAGCCATCTAGATAGGCAACATCCACTTTCAATAAGCTTGTTATCTCTAAGTGCCAGCATCTGCTTGCAGTTAGTGCCTTGCTACAATGTTTCTTTAGCAAGTGTCTGGCTGGTTTGTGAAATGTGCCTCAGGTGGTTTTTTATTAGTGGCTTGACTTTCAGGATTTTCTGAGGCATTTCTTACTGCTGGTTTCTCTTGGAAAAATGGTGTGTGTGTGTGTGTGTGTGTGTGTGTGTGTGTGTGATTACTTCTCACATGAGTGTGGGTGTGTGTGAATACTTCTTACAATAGGGATATATTCCAAGTAATTCTAGGATAGGCACCAGAAAGAATTTACCATGGATTGGGAATCTGCTCTGAATGAAAGGGAAAGAATGGAGAAAAAAAACAGCTAGCCCTGTTTTTCTTTTAGTTGTTTTTTTTAAATAGTCACTGAGGTAAACATGAAATCAACCAAGATCCTTCTCAGTCCTTTTGTTACTTGAGCCACTGCGCATGTGGGAACATTTGCAACATTCAGCAAATAGCTAAAAAAATATAATATGTATTCTGCAGTATGATATCTACTCTGGAAATGGCTGCTATGAAATGATGTGTTAAACTATTTTTCCTTTTTAAGGAAATGTATGCAGACTACATACATTGGAAACTTATGGGCCCAGAGGTCTGCTGAAAGAAGCTTCTACTAACGGGGTAGCCCAGAAGTGAAAACATAAAGATCACTTTGGATTATACTTCACTGAGACAAAAACAAATCAGCTCAATTACTCATATGTATGTTGCCAGGAAGACAGGAAGAAGTTTCTAGTTTGAATCAATGAAGCCAACAAAAGTTTTCTACTGACATTATCCAAGCCTGCTCTTCAGAGTTCAGTATTGGTTTTTCATAAAGTTATCTATTAACCTTTCCTTTTCGGAGGCCCTATTTATGACCCAAGTGGAGTCCCTTTTGCAATAGGAATCAGGGAGATCATTATTCCAGATCATTTTCTGCAGTCAGAAAGAAAGAGTTTGCACTGAATGGGGCTTGTAGTGTCTGTTCATATTTCCATATCAAAGTGCTTTAAAAGTCAAACTAACATGGCAGTTTCCCATTCATGAAATGAGACTATGGGCAATTCTACATTTCAGCTTATATTTTCTGTCCCCCTCCACATGCTGCTTCCAGCTGTTTCTTAAGCCAACTTTAAAAATTCTAGTCTGAACTGATCTGACAATGGGGCTGGGGTGATTCTTAGTCTGAGTTATGACCACTGCAGGCCTGATTGATCTGACCTGTGATTCTTGTCCTGCCCATCCTCTAGGCAAGGCAAACCATGCTCCCTCCTTCTAGGGGTGGATTGTGCCTGCTCAATAGTCTCTGTGTCTTTCCTTTCCTTTTTCCTTTTATCCCCCTCCCCCCATTTGCCATAGATTTCTTCATTCTCACTTTCCCACAGTATCTCTTTGACATAATACAGATCCTTTCTTTTTCTCCCCTTATGCTTCCCTTGATGTCAAACAATGAAAACAATAGGAAAGAAGTTGTTCTTTTGTTTCTACATTCCTCTAGAGTTTCATGGAAATTTTATGGTGGGGAAGAACTGAAAGTTTCATAACAATAAAATAGTAATGTTCTTAAGTTTCATTCATTCATCAAATTTCAGAGCTGCCAGACTTGGAATGACTCTTGGCATTAGAGCTTAAAAGATGTTTAAAACACGGGGTGAAGGGAGATGAAAATCTCTATGGACAGAGGGTAGGAAAGCAAGAGGAGGATGTTTCACCAACCTGGACAGAAATAGAATGGGTGACTGCAGGAGATGAAAGACTTGTGAGAGCCTCTGGTGTTCTGGAGAGTTTATTTAATGAAGGGACTATCAGTGAATCAGCTGAAAGATTGTAGCAAAAATGAGCTAAATCAGTTAAAAATAGAGCACCCTAGGAGAAGCAGGCTACACAGGGCAGTGATCAGAGGAGAGGCAGCATAGTAGGCACTGCAGCCAGTTGGAGCATGGGCTTCTACTGCAATGAAGTGCTGAAGACGATCTGCTCCTGAAGAACATCTTAGGATGTGACTAGAAACCGAGTATGGAGTGCATTTTCAATAGGCTGGAAATGTAGGGAAGAGGCTGTCATCCATTTCTGCATTCATGAAGCAGTGATACACAAGGAAAAATTATGGCTTTTCCCAAACCTATGCAGGTTGTGGTTTAATAGTCTCTTGGCTGTTTATCCCATCTGAACTTGAAGCATTAAAACAATTGGAAAAGATTTCAGTAGAGTTTGGAAACAATATTCTACAGATTGACTTATTCGATGTTATTACCCTTGCAAACTCTAATATTTCTTATAAATATGTCTCTATATAATATTATGTACAGGTAGTTCTCAACTTACAACAATTCATTTAGTGACCATTCAAAGTTACAACAGCACTGAAAAAAGTGACATATGACCGTTTTTCACTCTTATGACCATTGCAGTATCCCATAGTCACATGAACAAAATTCAGATGTTTGGCAACCGATTCATATTTATGTTGGTTGCAATGTCCTGGGGTCATATGATCACCTTTTGCAACCTTCTGACAAGCAAAGTCAATGGGGAAGTCAGATTCACTGAACAACTGTGTTATTAACCTAACAGCTGTAGTGATTCACATAATAACTGTTTCAAGAATGGTCATAAAATGGGGCAAAACTCATTTAACAAATGTTTCACTTAGCAACAGACATTTTGGGCTCAGTTGTGGTCATAAGTCAAGGACTACCTGTATACCAATTGATTTCTTATGTATGTTTAATAGGAACTTGTTTGACATACTGTAATCCCAGTTTTCTAAAAGTCATTCTCAAAATGTGATTGGTGATTTATATTGCTCCTACCTAGTGGATTAGTTTTTCAGTTTTCTGGTTTAATTAAAAGCAACTGCTCTGCATTTACAAAGGATGCATGTGCCTTCCATGAAGAAAAGGAAACTATTTCAGATGGGAAACATTGGATATGCATCCAAATTTGTGCACCTGCAGAAAAATAAAAGAATCAGTACAATTACATTAAACTGAAACATTTATTTTGTGTACAGGACTACAATCTCATACAGTATTCTTATTTAAAATCTGGCAACAGATTATAAACAGCATTTTGAAAGTGTGTATAGGGATGTGAGGTTGTCTACAAATGAACTTTTTAAATACTATTGTTGTTGTTAGCTGCGAAGTCGTGTCCGACCCATTGCGACCCTATGGACAACGTTCCTCTAGGCCACAGGTCTGCAACCCGCGGCTCCGGAGCCGCATGCGGCTCTTTCAGCCATCTCCTGCGGCTCCCAGTCCTCTGCCATGTGCAGTCCAAAAATAAAAAGTGGGACTAAAAAAGTTCAACCAATCAATTCAAATATGCAGGGTAGGTGCATATCTCGCCTTGGCTCCACTCTTCAGTCAAACCCTGTTCTGCGCATGTGCGCATGTACGCACATGCGCACACATTTTTTGCGGCTCCCAGTTTTTCCTTTTGTGAGGGAACCGGTTCCGAGTGGCTCTTTCACTGTTTCAGGTTGCTGACCCCTGCTCTAGGCCTTCCTGTCCTCTACCATCTTCTGGAGTCCATTTAAGCTCACGCCTACTGCTTCAGTGACTCCATCCAGCCACCTCATTCTCTGTCGTCCCTTTCTTCTCTTACCCTCAACCTTTCCCAGCATTAGGCTCTTCTCCAGTGAGTCCTTCCTTCTCATTAGGTGGCCAAAGTATTTGAGTTTTAGCTTCAGGATCTGGCCTTCTAAAGAGCAGTCAGGGTTGATCTCCTCTAGGACTGACCAGTTTGATCGCCTTGCAGTCCAAGGGACTCACAGGATGTCACTGCATGTTTTTTAGTTTTGCCAGCTTCGCTCATTTCTAATTGTACATCTTTTTCTGCTCTGCACTGTGTATTATCTTATCTTGTAACCATAGTGACTCCAGCTATGTCCAGCCAATGTTTTGGTTTTAAACTGTTTTGTGCGCAGGCCTAGAAAAAGTTCAGTTTCTGTTTTACTTTCTCCTTCTGCCTTATGAGAGAATGTAGTTAGTCTAGGTCTTTTGTTTTCTCATTAAAAGTTTTACTATAGAATATGCCTTGGATTTCTTTTCTTTGATATCGACCATGCAAATGAACCACGGTCCATCCACCTCTGGTCGGACTGTTAATTGTTCCGTGACATTTGGTCCCCGAGGATGGTTTATTTTTATTTTCAAGATTTATTGATAGGCAATTAGCCAGGCAGTTAGTCCGGCACTGAGGAGGCTGTGATTAATTGCTGCAAATATGCCGAGGAAAAGGAGAAAGAAGAAGGCCGGTTATTTCTCTGCTGAGGAGGAGGCAGCCGTTTCACAGAGATCTTCCTTCACGTTTACAGACTCCGTTGGCATCGGCTACACGTCTTGGAGAAGCAGCCTCTGAGCCAAGGTCAGTTTCACCATTTTCTGTTTTTACAGACTCTCAAGCTGATGCCCCAGTTGTAACCTCTGCTCATGGGGATCAGGCTGATTATGAGAGATTTGGTGCTAGACCTAAGGCTTCACTAGGGAAGGAGGTGAGCTATTATCCTCCAAGCCCTGAGCAAACTGTGCAGGAGAAGGCTTTGCAAAGTTATTATGAACAAATTGAAGTTTGTGAGAAAGAGCTGCTAAATGCAAAGTTGTGTGCAGCATGGTATGAAAAGCATGGGAGAGCCTCTGCTGGCATTCAGTTTTCAGAATTGGCCATTTTGCCTCCCTCTTCACAAGCAAAGCCACACCCACAAGGGATCGCCATTTTGCCTTCTTCCTCAAAGACAGAGGCACGCCCACAGTGGAATCTTGTGTCAGACGAATGGGAGCCTGACTGTCTTCTGTGTCAAAGAATGCAGAATGCATTTTCACAGATATCCCTTCAGCAGGCATCGCTCCAAGCTGCCACACCTCCTCATTCATTGGGAGCTTCAGCTAGAATGCCTATTAATACTGCTACTATTAAAGTTCCTGTCTCAGATGGAGCACAGCAGCCTTTACCCCAAGTGCAGCCTCCACTGGTTCCTCAAATACAAAGGCCAGTGCTGACTGCAGGCCAACTTACTGTAGCAGCTCAAGCGCCAGCACCTTCTGCTGGCCAGGGTGGCATTGCAGCTCAAGTACAGCCACCCCCAGCACCATTACCTGTAGCAGCTTCAGTGCAACTGCTGCAGGCCCTGGAACAGGTGCCACTGCCTGCAGGCCAAGTCCCAATTGCACAACCTGCACAGCCAATACCCCAATTGCATGTTCCTCAACAGGCACCCTCTATTGTACCACTGGCTGGTGATTCAAAACTGAAGTGGTCAGGACAGAATTACAGGGCATGGGTCAGTGAAGTTGGACTTTTGCTTCGTAGAGAAGGTACCCATGTGATGGTGTTTAATCCTCCTGCCCAGCCATGGCCTCCTGACATATGGGACTTGAATAATAGAGCATGCACAATGTTATTGATGTCCATGGACACTGAATTGCAGCTCACTTTTTCACAAGATGCAACTGCCCAACAAATTTGGGCTCAATTAGAAACATGTTACCGGCCTACGTCCATTGAGTCTACATGTTTGCTTTTGTCCGAGTTCCATGGTTCTAGATTAAAACCTGGTGAGCATATTGGAGAACACTTAACTAAAATGAAAGGAATAAGAAAAGAACTGGGTGAAAAAGGCTATCCTATTGATGACTTTCAAATGATCAGCATTATCATTAACTCTTTGAATTATGAATGGAAAGATGCTATTTCCAAGATTAATCAAGTGCCTATTGCTCAACGCACAGTGGATCATGTATGCAGAATTTTAACCGAAGAAGAGGCACTTATGCAAGCTGTGCCACATTTAAGGGAACCACCTGCATCGAAGGCTCCAGTGAGACGTCCCTTCCGTGGAAGAGCCTACGTTCCAAGAATGCCAAGATGCTACATCTGCAATCGTGTGGGACATGCCACCCAGGATTGTCCCCAACGGTTTCCAGCGCCCGCCATGTACCAGCCCAGAGGAACAGATTCCAGAGGAGGCAGAGGTAGAGGCGGACGACAAGGTCGTGGTCCCAGGCGTGATCCTCAAGCTCCACTTGCCACATTGGTTGTAACCAACGATCCACAGCCTCAACCAGAGTATGACAGACGCCTACTTTGGACTTTGGACAGTGGAGCAGCATTACATGTTACCTACAGAAAAGAGCTTTACACAGAGATGCACAAGCCTGAACCTGAACTTCGTGAACTGTACTTTTTTTCAAATCATCCTGTTCAGGTCATGGGAAAAGGAACTGTCTACATTAAAGAGCTCGGTGCATTCATTCCCGATGTTTACTACGTACCATCAGCTAATAGTAGTTTGCTTAGTCAGAGTCACTTGTCTAGGGTATCAAAATTCCAGGTACACCATCTTGAAAAAGCAAGTTATGTAGTTAAAGATGGAGATATTGTTGCTGAAACCATGTTGATTGGTGGTGTTTATTACTTAAAAACCAAAGTCTAAGCCGCAAGAGCAGGCAAGTATACCAGTTCCAAAAAGGGAGAGCACAGGCCCAGTGAGAGGTGTCCTAGACAGAGATCCTGTTGCTACTCCAAAGGCTCCTAAAGCCAATAAAAGGACAAATAAGACACAGGTTGCTCACAGCAAGCCTGAGGTTCCTAATAAAAATGTTAATGTTGAGAATTCACTAACAGGTAAACCTTTGCATTCCAGGTGTATCCATAAGTGGCATAGAAGATTGGGTCATGCCAGTTTCCGTGTTCTGAAGAAGATGCCAGAGTTCGCAAGAGGTTTGGATCTTAAGGGGTGTAAGGTGTTCTTGGACTGTGCTGTCTGCAAGAAAGCCAAATCTAAAGCAGCAGCAATTCCACAACGCGCTACACGCCTGTCAACACACATTTTTGATTTGGTACACACTGACATAGAGGGTCCTTTTGCACCAACAATTGGTGGTAAAAAATATTTCTTGACAATTGTTGATAATTACTCTAGATATGGTTATGTATTTCCTATGAGAGAAAAATCTGAGACCTTTCAGATCTTTAAAGACTTTGCCAATCTTGTCTATACCCAATTCGAAGTCAGCATTGCCAGAATTCAGAGTGATCGTGGTGCTGAATTCATGTCTCAGCGTTTCCAGGACTGGATGCGTAAGAGTGGGATACTACACCAGACCTCAGCTCCTTACACTCCAGCTCAGAATGGCAGAACGCAGAAATGGAGTTCTGCAAACCATGATGCGTTGCCTCCTTGAAGATGCTAACCTCAATCTTCCATACTGGGGTGAAGCTATCAAATATGCTAACCATATCATCAACCGCATTTGGAGTAGTGTGATAAATCAGACCCCTTATTTCATGTTATATGGACACAAGCCTGACCTCTCACGTCTCCATATTTTTGGTTCCTATGCTATGGTCAATATTCCTTTAGCCCAAAGAAAGAAAGGGGGTCCTGCAGCAAAAAGGATGAGATTTATGGGCATTGATGATAATTCAAAATGGAGCAAATACATAGACTCTCATCACGTCGTAGTGATTTCACAATCTGCTGTTTTTGAGGAAGATGCTGACTGGTCCAGGATTCATTCTAATGATCCTGGAGTTTATTTTCCTAGAGATGATGCTGCTGATGCCACGCAGCCTGATGGTCAAGATGCACAGGCGAATGTTCCTTCCACGAGTTCTTCTCAACCCACTGTTCCGTCTCCGCAAGCTGCCAATGCTGCTGGCGATGAAGACGAGGACGAAACGGAAGAAGAATGGATGGTTGGCCCGAGACGTTACAAGAGGACCACAAAGGAAATTCCTCCAAAACGGTATTCATGGCAAGTAACCAAAGCACCTTTACCTTTGATTTGTAATGTTACACTTCCTCCTGAGACGTTCACACAAATCAAACATCTTCCTGAATCAGAGCAAGATAAATGGTTTGAGGCAATGCAGGCTGAAATGGACAGTCTAAAGAAACTTCAGGTGTTTACACCTGCAAGCCCTCCAGCAAACAAGAAAGTCATTGGCACTCGATGGGTCTACAGAATTAAAAAGAAGCCGAATGGTGAATCGCTGTACAAGGCTAGACTTGTAGCCCAGGGTTTCGCTCAACGTTATCCTGAGGACTATACAAATACCTATTCACCCACAGTGCGGACGGAGAGTGTGAAAATCGCCTTAGCCACTGCAACTATCCTTGGCCTAGAAGTTTTCCAGTTTGATGTTGAAACAGCTTATTTACACGCTGATCTTGATGAAGACATTTATGTCAAGGGTCCTCCAGGTTTCCGACAGCAAGAAGGGGATACTTGGTTTCTACACAAAAGTCTTTATGGTCTGAAACAGTCTGGTTTAATGTGGTACTTATGTCTTTCTGACAAACTAAATTCAATGGGCTTTATTAAGTCCAAAACAGATGAATGCGTGTTTACAAAAAGATCTGATAATAGGTATGAGATAATTCTTGTTTATGTTGATGATATTGTTTTGTTGTTGTTGTTAGCTGCGAAGTCGTGTCCGACCCATCGCGACCCTATGGACAACATTCCTCCAGGCCTTCCTGTCCTCTACCATCTTCTGGAGTCCATTTAAGCTCACGCCTACTGCTTCAGTGACTCCATCCAGCCACCTCATTCTCTGTCGTCCCCTTCTTCTATTGCCCTCGATCTTTCCCAGCATTAGGCTCTTCTCCAGTGAGTCCTTCCTTCTCATTAGGTGGCCAAAGTACTTGAGTTTTAGCTTCAGGATCTGGCCTTCTAAAGAGCAGTCAGGATTGATCTCCTCTAGGACTGACCGGTTTGATCGCCTTGCGGTCCAAGGGACTCGCAGGAGTCTTCTCCAGCACCACAGTTCAAAGGACTCAATTCTTTGGCGCTCAGCCTTTCTTATGGTCCAACTTTCACTGCCATACGTTGCAACTGGGAAGACCATAGCCTTGACTATACGCACTTTTGTTGACAGGGTGATGTCTCTGCTTTTTAGTGTGCTGTCTAGATTTGCCATGGCTTTCCTCCCCAGGAGCAAGCGTCTTTTAATTTCTTGGCTACAGTCCCCATCTGCAGTGATCTTGGAGCCCAGGAAAATAAAATCTGTCACTACCTCCATTTCTTCCCCATCTATTTGCCAGGAATTGAGAGGGCCAGATGCCATGATCTTGGTTTTCTTAATGTTAAGTTTCAACCCAAGTTTTGCACTCTCCTTCTTCACCCGCAACAAGAGGCTCTTTAGTTCTTCTTCACTTTCTGCCATTAGAGTGGTATCATCTGCATATCTTAGGTTGTTGATGTTTCTTCCGGCAATCTTAATTCCAACTTTTGATTCATCTAGTCCTGTCTTTCTCATGATGTGCTCTGCATATAAGTTAAATAGGCAGGGCGACAGTATACAGCCTTGCCGGACTCCTTTCCCAATTTTGAACCAATCAGTGGTTCCGTGTCCAGTTCTCACTGTTGCTTCTTGACCCGCATATAGGTTTCTCAAGAGACAAATAAGATGGTCTGGTACTCCCATCTCTTTAAGAACTTGCCACAGTTTGTTATGATCCACACAATCAAAGGCTTTAGCATAGTCAATGAAGCAGAAGTAGATGTTTTTCTGGAACTCCCTAGCTTTCTCCATGATCCAGCGTATGTTGGCAATTTGATCTCTAGTTCCTCTGCCTCTTCGAAATCCTGCCTGCACTTCTGGTAGTTCTCGATCCACATACTGCTGAAGTCTAGCTTGTAGGATTTTAAGCATGACTTTACTAGCATGAGAAATGAGTGCAATGGTGCGATAGTTTGAACATTCTTTGGCACTGCCTTTCTTTGGAATTGGAATGTAAACTGATCTTTTCCAATCCTGTGGCAATTTGCTGGCAAACTGAGTGTAGCACTTTTACTGCATTGTCTTTTAAGATTTTGAATAGCTCAGCTGGAATACTGTCACTTCCACTAGCTTTGTTGTTGCTCAGCTTTTCTAAGGCCCACTTCACTTCACATTCTAGGATGTCTGGCTCGAGGTCAGTGACCACTTCATTGTGATTATCAGGGACGTTAAGCTCATTCTTGTATAGTTCTTCTGTGTAATTTTGCCACCTCTTCTTAATCTCTTCTGCCTCTGTTAGGTCCCTGCCATTTTGGTCCTTTATCATGCCCATTTTTGCATTAAACGTTCCCTTCATTTCTCCAATTTTCTTGAAAAGATCTCTGGTCCTCCCTATTCTATTATTTTCTTCTATTTCTTTGCACTGTTCATTTAAGAAGGCATTCTTATCTCTTCTAGCTATTCTCTGGAATTCTGCATTCAATTGGGTGTATCTTTCTTTTTCTCCCTTGCCTTTCGCTTCCCTCCTTTCCTCAGCTATTTGCAAAGCTTCCTCAGACAGCCATTTTGCTTTCTTGCATTTCTTTTTCTTTGGGATGGTTTTGGTTGCTACCTGTTGTACAATGTCGCGAACCTCTGTCCATAGTTCTTCAGGCACTCTGTCTATCAGATCTAATTCCTTAAATCTATTTGTCACCTCTACTGTATATTCAACAGGGATATGATTTAATTCATACCTGAGTGGCCTAGTGCTTTTCCCTACTTTCTTCAGTTTAAGCCTAAACTTTGCAAGGAGAAGCTCATGGTCTGAGCCACAGTCAGCTCCTGGTCTTGTTTTTACTGACTGTATAGAGCTTCTCCATCTTTGGCTGCAGAGCATATAGTCAATCTGATTTCTGTGTTGACCATCTGGTGATGTCCATGTGTAGAGCCGTCTCTTGGGTTGTTGGAAAAGAGTGTTTGCTATGACCATCGTATTCTCTTGACAGAATTCTATCAGCCTGTGCCCTGCTTCATTTTGCACTCCAAGGCCAAACTTGCCTGTTATTCCAGTTATCTTTTGGCTTCCTACTTTAGCATTCCAATCCCCCATGATGATAAGGACATCATTTTTTGGTGTTAGTTCTATAAGGTGCTGTAGGGCTTCATAGAACTGGTCAATTTCATCCTCTTCAGCACTGGTGGTTGGGGCATAGACCTGGACTACTGTGATATTGAATGGTTTGCCTTGGATTCGAACTGAGATCATTCTGTCATTTTGAGGATTGTATCCCAGTATTGCTTTTCCTACTCTTTTATTGACTATGAAGGCTACTCCATTTCTTCTGAAGGATTCTTGCCCACAGTAGTATACCTGATGGTCCTCTGAATTAAATTCACCCATTCCTGTCCATTTTAGTTCGCTGATACCTAAGATGTCGATGTTCAGTCTTGTCATCTCTTGTTTGACCACGTCCAGTTTTCCTTGATTCATGGATCTTACATTCCAGGTTCCTATGGAGAAAAAATCTTTACAGCATCGGACTTTCCTTTCACCACCAGACATATCCACAGCTGAGCGTCCTTTCGGCTTTGGCCCAGTCGCTTCATTCTTTCTGGCGCTACTAGTACTAGCCCTCTGCTCTTCCCCAGTAGCATATTGGACACCTTCCGACCTGAGGGGCTCATCTTCCAGCGTCATATCGTTTTGCCTTTTGGTACTGTCCATAGGGTTTTCATGGCAAAGATACTGGAGTGGTTTGCCATTTCCTTCTCCAGTGGATCACGTTTTGTCAGAACTCTCTGCTATGACCTGTCCGTCTTGGGTGGCCCTGCACGGCATAGCTCATAGCTTCATTGAATTACGCAAGCCCCTTCGCCACGACAAGGCAGTAATCCATGAAGGGGGATGATATTGTTTATATTGGTCCAAATAAGCAGATGAGTGAATTTTTTGCTAACGCTTTACAACAGTTTTTCACATTGAGGTCGTTAGGACATATTAACACTTATTTAGGTGTTCAAGTTACCAAAACTCAGAAGGGGTTCAGTCTTACACAGGAAGATAAAATTGAACAACTATTGCATCACTGCAATATGAAGGATGCTAAACCTGTGAGTATACCCATGCAAACCGATTTTCACAACTTGACACATGAACCGAGTCCTGAGTTCGAGGATCAAACACTTTATCGCTCACTCATTGGGTCGCTGCTATATATTAGTAGTTGGACTAGACCTGACATTGCACTTAGTGTTAATCTCCTATCACGACACGTAGGCAAGGCAAAACAGTTTCATTGGACATGTGTTAAGAAATTATTGAGATATCTAAAACACACAAAAGACATGAAGTTATTGTTAGAACCCACACATACTGACTATGCAGAGTTATGTTGTTATGCAGATTCAGATTGGGCAAGTGATAAGAAATCACGTAAAAGCACTTCAGGTTATATGATGCTTTTGAATGGATGTCCTGTTTACTGGCATGTGCGTAAACAGAATTTTGTTTCTTGTTCTTCTACAGAAGCTGAGTATGCTTGTGTTTCAGATGCATGTAATTCTCTAACGTGGTTTGATGCCTTAGTCACAGATATCTGGACACCTCCGATTCAACCAATCACTGTGATGGAGGACAACGAATCTGTGGTCTATATATCTGAGAATCGCTTTACAGGTTCCAGGTCTAGACACATTGACATCCGTTACCAAAATATAAGACAAGCAGTTCAACAAGTTTTTGTCAAATTGCAGTATGTGCCTACACATGACCAAATTGCTGATATGATAAACCACTTCCTACAGCCCAACACGAGTACCTGCGCAAGAAGATGTGCCTTATCTGATTTTCTGCTTCGCTGACAAAAGAAGGGGATGTCACTGCATGTTTTTTAGTTTTGCCAGCTTCGCTCATTTCTAATTGTACATCTTTTTCTGCTCTGCACTGTGTATTATCTTATCTTGTAACCATAGTGACTCCAGTTATGTCCAGCCAATGTTTTGGTTTTAAACTGTTTTGTGCGCAGGCCTAGAAAAAGTTCAGTTTCTGTTTTACTTTCTCCTTCTGCCTTATGAGAGAATGTAGTTAGTCTAGGTCTTTTGTTTTCTCATTAAAAGTTTTACTATAGAATATGCCTTGGATTTCTTTTCTTTGATATTGACCATGCAAATGAACCACGGTCCATCCATCTCTGGTCGGACTGTTAATTGTTCCGCGACACAGGAGTCTTCTCCAGCACCATAGTTCAAAGGCGTCAATTCTTTGGTGCTCAGCCTTTCTTATGGTCCAACTTTCACTGACATACATTGCAACTGGGAAGACCATAGCCTTGACTATACGCACTTTTGTTGACAGGGTGATGTCTCTGCTTTTTAGTGTACTGTCTAGATTTGCCATGGCTTTCCACCCAAGGAGCAAGTGTCTTTTAATTTCTTGGCTACAGTCCCCATCTGCAGTGATCTTGAAGCCCAGGAAAATAAAATCTGTCACTACCTCCATTTCTTCCCCATCTATTTGCCAGGAATTGAGAGGGCCAGATGCCATGATCTTGGTTTTCTTAATGTTAAGTTTCAACCCAACTTTTGCACTCTTCTTCTTCACCCGCAACAAGAGGATCTTTAGTTCTTCTTCACTTTCTGCCATTAGAGTGGTATCATCTGCATATCTTAGGTTGTTGATGTTTCTTCCGGCAATCTTAATTCCAACTTTTGATTCATCTAGTCCTGTCTTTCTCATGATGTGCTCTGCATATAAGTTAAATAGGCAGGGCGACAGTATACAGCCTTGCCGGACTCCTTTCCCAATTTTGAACCAATCAGTGGTTCCGTGTCCAGTTCTCACTGTTGCTTCTTGACCCGCATATAGGTTTCTCAAGAGACAAATAAGATGGTCTGGTACTCCCATCTCTTTAAGAACTTGCCACAGTTTGTTATGATCCACACAATCAAAGGCTTTAGCATAGTCAATGAAGCAGAAGTAGATGTTTTTCTGGAACTCCCTAGCTTTCTCCATGATCCAGCGTATGTTGGCAATTTGATCTCTAGTTCCTCTGCCTCTTCGAAATCCTGCCTGCACTTCTGGTAGTTCTCGATCCACATACTGCTGAAGTCTAGCTTGTAGGATTTTAAGCATGACTTTACTAGCATGAGAAATGAGTGCAATGGTGCGATAGTTTGAACATTCTTTGGCACTGCCTTTCTTTGGAATTGGAATGTAAACTGATCTTTTCCAATCCTGTGGCAATTTGCTGGCAAACTGAGTGTAGCACTTTTACTGCATTGTCTTTTAAGATTTTGAATAGCTCAGCTGGAATACTGTCACTTCCACTAGCTTTGTTGTTGCTCAGCTTTTCTAAGGCCCACTTCACTTCACATTCTAGGATGTCTGGCTCGAGGTCAGTGACCACTTCATTGTGATTATCAGGGACGTTAAGCTCATTCTTGTATAGTTCTTCTGTGTAATTTTGCCACCTCTTCTTAATCTCTTCTGCCTCTGTTAGGTCCCTGCCATTTTGGTCCTTTATCATGCCCATTTTTGCATTAAACGTTCCCTTCATTTCTCCAATTTTCTTGAAAAGATCTCTGGTCCTCCCTATTCTATTATTTTCTTCTATTTCTTTGCACTGTTCATTTAAGAAGGCATTCTTATCTCTTCTAGCTATTCTCTGGAATTCTGCATTCAATTGGGTGTATCTTTCTTTTTCTCCCTTGCCTTTCGCTTCCCTCCTTTCCTCAGCTATTTGCAAAGCTTCCTCAGACAGCCATTTTGCTTTCTTGCATTTCTTTTTCTTTGGGATGGTTTTGGTTGCTACCTGTTGTACAATGTCGCGAACCTCTGTCCATAGTTCTTCAGGCACTCTGTCTATCAGATCTAATTCCTTAAATCTATTTGTCACCTCTACTGTATATTCAACAGGGATATGATTTAATTCATACCTGAGTGGCCTAGTGCTTTTCCCTACTTTCTTCAGTTTAAGCCTAAACTTTGCAAGGAGAAGCTCATGGTCTGAGCCACAGTCAGCTCCTGGTCTTGTTTTTACTGACTGTATAGAGCTTCTCCATCTTTGGCTGCAGAGCATATAGTCAATCTGATTTCTGTGTTGACCATCTGGTGATGTCCATGTGTAGAGCCGTCTCTTGGGTTGTTGGAAAAGAGTGTTTGCTATGACCATCGTATTCTCTTGACAGAATTCTATCAGCCTGTGCCCTGCTTCATTTTGCACTCCAAGGCCAAACTTGCCTGTTATTCCAGTTATCTTTTGGCTTCCTACTTTAGCATTCCAATCCCCCATGATGATAAGGACATCATTTTTTGGTGTTAGTTCTATAAGGTGCTGTAGGGCTTCATAGAACTGGTCAATTTCATCCTCTTCAGCACTGGTGGTTGGGGCATAGACCTGGACTACTGTGATATTGAATGGTTTGCCTTGGATTCGAACTGAGATCATTCTGTCATTTTGAGGATTGTATCCCAGTATTGCTTTTCCTACTCTTTTATTGACTATGAAGGCTACTCCATTTCTTCTGAAGGATTCTTGCCCACAGTAGTATACCTGATGGTCCTCTGAATTAAATTCACCCATTCCTGTCCATTTTAGTTCGCTGATACCTAAGATGTCGATGTTCAGTCTTGTCATCTCTTGTTTGACCACGTCCAGTTTTCCTTGATTCATGGATCTTACATTCCAGGTTCCTATGGAGAAAAAATCTTTACAGCATCGGACTTTCCTTTCACCACCAGACATATCCACAGCTGAGCGTCCTTTCGGCTTTGGCCCAGTCGCTTCATTCTTTCTGGCGCTACTAGTACTAGCCCTCTGCTCTTCCCCAGTAGCATATTGGACACCTTCCGACCTGAGGGGCTCATCTTCCAGCGTCATATCGTTTTGCCTTTTGGTACTGTCCATAGGGTTTTCATGGCAAAGATACTGGAGTGGTTTGCCATTTCCTTCTCCAGTGGATCACGTTTTGTCAGAACTCTCTGCTATGACCTGTCCGTCTTGGGTGGCCCTGCACGGCATAGCTCATAGCTTCATTGAATTACGCAAGCCCCTTCGCCACGACAAGGCAGTAATCCATGAAGGGGGATGATATTGTTTATATTGGTCCAAATAAGCAGATGAGTGAATTTTTTGCTAACGCTTTACAACAGTTTTTCACATTGAGGTCGTTAGGACATATTAACACTTATTTAGGTGTTCGAGTTACCAAAACTCAGAAGGGGTTCAGTCTTACACAGGAAGATAAAATTGAACAACTATTGCATCACTGCAATATGAAGGATGCTAAACCTGTGAGTATACCCATGCAAACCGATTTTCACAACTTGACACATGAACCGAGTCCTGAGTTCGAGGATCAAACACTTTATCGCTCACTCATTGGGTCGCTGCTATATATTAGTAGTTGGACTAGACCTGACATTGCACTTAGTGTTAATCTCCTATCACGACACGTAGGCAAGGCAAAACAGTTTCATTGGACATGTGTTAAGAAATTATTGAGATATCTAAAACACACAAAAGACATGAAGTTATTGTTAGAACCCACACATACTGACTATGCAGAGTTATGTTGTTATGCAGATTCAGATTGGGCAAGTGATAAGAAATCACGTAAAAGCACTTCAGGTTATATGATGCTTTTGAATGGATGTCCTGTTTACTGGCATGTGCGTAAACAGAATTTTGTTTCTTGTTCTTCTACAGAAGCTGAGTATGCTTGTGTTTCAGATGCATGTAATTCTCTAACGTGGTTTGATGCCTTAGTCACAGATATCTGGACACCTCCGATTCAACCAATCACTGTGATGGAGGACAACGAATCTGTGGTCTATATATCTGAGAATCGCTTTACAGGTTCCAGGTCTAGACACATTGACATCCGTTACCAAAATATAAGACAAGCAGTTCAACAAGTTTTTGTCAAATTGCAGTATGTGCCTACACATGACCAAATTGCTGATATGATAAACCACTTCCTACAGCCCAACACGAGTACCTGCGCAAGAAGATGTGCCTTATCTGATTTTCTGCTTCGCTGACAAAAGAAGGGGATGTCACTGCATGTTTTTTAGTTTTGCCAGCTTCGCTCATTTCTAATTGTACATCTTTTTCTGCTCTGCACTGTGTATTATCTTATCTTGTAACCATAGTGACTCCAGTTATGTCCAGCCAATGTTTTGGTTTTAAACTGTTTTGTGCGCAGGCCTAGAAAAAGTTCAGTTTCTGTTTTACTTTCTCCTTCTGCCTTATGAGAGAATGTAGTTAGTCTAGGTCTTTTGTTTTCTCATTAAAAGTTTTACTATAGAATATGCCTTGGATTTCTTTTCTTTGATATTGACCATGCAAATGAACCACGGTCCATCCATCTCTGGTCGGACTGTTAATTGTTCCGCGACACAGGAGTCTTCTCCAGCACCATAGTTCAAAGGCGTCAATTCTTTGGTGCTCAGCCTTTCTTATGGTCCAACTTTCACTGACATACATTGCAACTGGGAAGACCATAGCCTTGACTATACGCACTTTTGTTGACAGGGTGATGTCTCTGCTTTTTAGTGTACTGTCTAGATTTGCCATGGCTTTCCACCCAAGGAGCAAGTGTCTTTTAATTTCTTGGCTACAGTCCCCATCTGCAGTGATCTTGAAGCCCAGGAAAATAAAATCTGTCACTACCTCCATTTCTTCCCCATCTATTTGCCAGGAATTGAGAGGGCCAGATGCCATGATCTTGGTTTTCTTAATGTTAAGTTTCAACCCAACTTTTGCACTCTTCTTCTTCACCCGCAACAAGAGGATCTTTAGTTCTTCTTCACTTTCTGCCATTAGAGTGGTATCATCTGCATATCTTAGGTTGTTGATGTTTCTTCCGGCAATCTTAATTCCAACTTTTGATTCATCTAGTCCTGTCTTTCTCATGATGTGCTTTGCATATAAGTTAAATAGGCAGGGCGACAGTATACAGCCTTGCCGGACTCCTTTCCCAATTTTAAACCAACCAGTGGTTCTGTGTCTAGTTCTCACTGTTGCTTCTTGGCCCACATATAAATTTCTCAAGAGACAAATAAGATGGTCTGGTACACCCATCTCTTTAAGAACTTGCCACAGTTTGTTATGATCCACACAATCAAAGGCTTTAGCATAGTCAATGAAGCAGAAGTAGATGTTTTTCTGGAACTCTCTAGCTTTCTCCATGATCCAGCGTATGTTGGCAATTTGATCTCTAGTTCCTGTATCTCTTCAAAATCCTGCCTGTACTTCTGGTAGTTCTCAATCCACATACTGCTGGAGTCTAGCTTGTAGGATTTTAAGCATAACTTTACTAGCATGAGAAATGAGTGCAATGGTGTGATAGTATGAACATTCTTTGGCACTGCCTTTCTTTGGAATTGGAATGTAAACTGATCTTTTCCAATCCTGTGGCCACTGTTGAGTTTTCCAAATTAGCTGGCAAATTGAGTGTAGCACTTTTACTGCATCGTCTTTTTAAGATTTTGAATAGCTCAAGTGGAATACTGTCACCTCCACTAGCTTTGTTGTTGCTCAGCTTTTCTAAGGCCCACTTCACTTCACATTCTAGGATGTCTGGGTCAAGGTCAGTGACCACCTCATTGTGATTGTCAGGGATGTTAAGCTCATTCTTGTGTAGTTCTTCTGTGTAATTTTGCCACCTCTTCTTAATCTCTTCTGCCTCTGTTAGGTCCCTGCCATTTTGGTCCTTTATCATGCCCATTTTTGCATGAAACGTTCCCTTCATCTCCAATTTTCTTGAAAAGATCTCTGGTCCTCCCTATTCTATTGTTTTCTTCTCTTTCTTTGCACTGTTCATTTAAGAAGGCATTCTTATCTCTTCTAGCTATTTTCTGGAATTCTGCATTCAATTGGGCGTATCTTTCTTTTTCTCCCTTGCCTTTCGCTTCCCTCCTGTCCTCAGCTATTTGCAAAGTTTCCTCAGACAGCCATTTTGCTTTCTTGCATTTCTTTTTCTTTGGGATGGTTTTGGTTGCTACCTGTTGTACAATGTTGCGAACCTCTGTCCATAGTTCTTCAGGCACTCTGTCTATCAGATCTAATTCCTTAAATCTATTTGTCACCTCTACTGTATATTCAAGAGGGATATGATTTAATTCATACCTGAGTGGCCTAGTGCTTTTCCCTACTTTCTTCAGTTTAAGCCTAAACTTTGCAATGAGAAGCACAATGAGCCACAGTCAGCTCCTGGTCTTGTTTTTACTGACTGTATAGAGCTTATCCAACTTTGGCTGCAGAGCATATAGTCAATCTGATTTCTGTGTTGACTGTCTGGTGATGTCCATGTGTAGAGCCGTTTCTTGGGTTGTTGGAAAAGAGTGTTTGCTATAACCATCATATTCTCTTGACAAAATTCTATCAGCCTGTGCCCTGCTTCATTTTGTATTCCAAGGCCAAACTTGCCTGTTATTCCGGTTATCTTTTGGCTTCCTACTTTAGCATTCCAATCCCCCATGATGATAAGGACATCATTTTTTGGTGTTAGTTCTATAAGGTGCTGTAGGGCTTCATAGAACTGGTCAATTTCATCCTCTTCAGCACTGGTGGTTGGGGCATAGACTTGGACTACTCTGATATTGAATGGTTTGCCTTGGATTCGAACTGAGATCATTCTGTCATTTTGAGGATTGTATCCCAGTGTTGCTTTTCCTACTCTTTTATTGACTATGAAGGCTACTCCATTTCTTCTGAGGGATTCTTGCCCGCAGTAGTATACCTGATGGTCATCTGAATTAAATTCACCCATTCCTGTCCATTTTAGTTCGCTGATACCTCAGATGTTGATGTTCAGTCTTGTCATCTCTTGTTTGACCACGTCCAGCTTGCTTTGATTCGTGGATCTTACATTCCAGGTTTCTATGGAGAAAAAATCTTTACAGCATCGGACTTTCCTTTCACCACCAGACACATCCACAGCTTAGCATCCTTTCGGTTTTGGCCCAGTCGCTTCATTCTTTCTGGCGCTACTAGTACTAGCCCTCTGCTCTTCCCCAGTAGCATATTGGATGCCTTCCGACCTGAGGGGCTCATCTTCCAGCGTCATATCTTTTTGCCTTTTGGTACTGTCCATAGGGTTTTAATGGCAAAGTTACTGGAGTGGGTTGCCATTTCCTTCTCCAGTGGATCACGTTTTGTCAGAACTCTCTGCTATGACCTTTCCATCTTGGGTGGCCCTGCACAGCATAGCTTATAGCTTCGTTGAATTACGCAAGCCCCTTCACCACAACAAGGCAGTAATCCATGAAGGGGTTAAATACTATATTGCCCTTCTATTAAAATAACTTGTGGAATGCTGCCAATCGCAGTGTGAAAAAATTTAACTCATTTAGGCTACCTTAGTTTTGGATTGTGAAAGATCACTAACTTGCTTAATTTCCTTAATCACACCTGCGGAGCTTAGGACTGCCCCCGACCTCTGTTCATTCTGCCGGGACCTGAAGACCTGGCTCTTTGAGCTCTCTGGCCCAGGCTGAGAATTTTTTAATTTTTAATTTTAACTGGGTTTTTATTTTTTCTCAGGGTTTTATTTAATCTTTTTAAATTTGTTTTAACGTTTGTATTGATTTTCTTTTAAATACCCTGTAAACCGCCCTGAGTCCTTCGGGAAAGGGCGGTATATAAATCTAAATAAATAAAAATAAATAAATAAATAAAGTTTTCCTATATTACATGAACATGTAATCATTTTTAATGAAAATGACAATCAGCAGCAGCCAATGTATTCCTCTCTGTCAAGTTACTGATACATTTAGTATAACTAGAATAGAATAGAATAGAATAGAATAGAATAGAATAGAATAGAATAGAATAGAATAGAATAGAATAGAATAGAATAGAATAGAATAGAATAGAATAGTATAGAATAGAATAGAATAGAATAGAATAGAGCTGGAAAGGACCTTGGAGGTCTTCTAATCCAGCCATCTTCTCAAGCAGGAAAATGTATACTGTAAGACCCACATCAACTAACCACCCAAGAAAGCAGAACTCTTGAAACAGGCATTGTCTCAAAGGGAAACTTTTATTAGGGGTTAGTGTCAGTAGGGTAGTCAAGGTGAGATCTGGGGAAAATCCTGCTTAAATGGTATAGTTAAGCCAGCAATATTCCTGCTCCCACCAGAATCATAATGTCCATTTGAAATCCAACCAATCCACAGGTGGCAACAATGTGCAGGTATCTGGCACAGTTGGTGCGCATCTCAATATCTTCTCCAGTTTCATTTTTCTGTAACCGTCTCTCTGATAAGTGAGACACATTCCTTTCTCACATGGATAGAAGTAAAAGAAGAAAAGCAGAAAGCAAAAGTTATCCCAAGTGAAAGCAAATATCCCCCCTCCCCCCCAACTAAATGGCAGGCCCCAAAGCAAAGCATATATATATATATATATATATATATATATATATATATATATATATATATATATATATATATATATATATATATATATATATATATATATATATATCTCTGAAGGCAAACTGTTCCACTGGTTAATTGTCTTCCCTGTTAGGAAGTTTCTCCTTAATTCCAGGTTGCTTCTTTGTTTGATCAGTTTCTAACCATTGTTTCTTGTCCTGTCCTCTGGTGCTTTGGAGAATAATTTGACTTCCTCTTCTTTGTGGCAGCCCCTCAAATACTGGAATATTGCTATCATGTCCCCCCTATTTCTTCTTTTCTTTAGACTAGCCAAACCCAAGTCCTGCAGCCATTCGTCATATGTTTTAGTTTCTAGGCCTTGGATTATCTTAGTTGCTTTTCTCTTAACTTTATCCAAGGTCTCAATAATTCTTTTGTAGTATGGTGACCAAAATTGGATGCATTATTCGAGGTGTGGTCTTGCTAGGGTTTTATAAAGTGGTGTTAATACTTTGCATGATCTTGATTCTATGCCTCTCTTTATACAACCCAGGATTGTATTAACATTTTTGGCTGCTGCTGCACACTGCTGGCTCATAGTTAAGTGATCATCCACTAGAACTCCAAGGTCTCTCTGACAGTTACTGTTTTTGAGCCAGGTCTCTCCTAATATGTACTTATAGCTTTGATTTTTCCTGCCTAAATGTAAAACTTTGCTTTTCTCCACATTTTGTTGGATAGGGCTCATTGTTCAAGTTTGTCAAGATCTTTTTGGATCCTGAGCTTGTCTTGTGCGGTGTTAGCTATTTCTGCCAGTTTAGTGTCATCTGCAAATTTGATGAGTTACCCTTCTATTCCCTCGTCTAAGTCATTTATGAAGATATTGAAGAATACTGGGCCTAGGAAGGAGCCTCGTGGTACCCCACTCTTACTTCTCTCCATGTGAATGCAGTACCATTGAGGACTACTCATTGAATATGGTTTGTCAGCCAGCTACAAATCCATCTGGTGGTGATGTTGTCTATTTTGATGCTTTCTACCTTACCAAGAAGTAGGTTTGTGGTCTGCTTTGTCAAATGCCTTACTAAAATCTAAGTATACTATGTCAAATGCATTTTGGTGGTCTACAAATTTAGTCACTTCATCAAAGAATGAAATAAGATTAGTTTGGCATAATCTCTTTTTAACAAACCCGTGCTGGCTACTAATTATAACTTTGTTTTCTTCTAGTTCTTTGCAGATGTGTTTTTTGATGATCTTTTCTAGGAGATTCCCTGGTATTGATGTTACAATGATTGGTCTGTAGTTGCTGAAAGCAAAATTGTATTCCATGACTGTTGTATATTTCAGGTCCACGTGGAAGTAACAGACAGAACTCACAGCAACAGTCTTTATTGTATGTTAGCAGGAACAAAGAACAATGGAGCTCCCCAGAGCCCCCTTAAATACCTAGCCAGGTACATTCCCAAAACCAATCCCCACATCTGGAATTCCCGCCGAACGCTGGCCAGCCAATCCGAGCACTTGACTGGTGCCACCTGTTGGTCCTAGTGGCTTGCTGTGATTTATTTATTTATTTATTATTTATTTATTAATTGAATTTATATACCACCATATTCCTGAAGGACTCAGGGCAGTTCACAGGGCAAGTTAAAAACAATAGAAAAAGACAGAATAAAATAAGATTAAATTAATACAAGCCCACAAAATTAAGATAACATTAAAATTGAAATTGAAATTTAATTTAATTTAATTTAATAATAATTGTTAATTAATAATATTGATAATAATAATAATAATAATAATAATAATAATAATAATAATAATAATAATAATAATAATAATAATAATAATAATAATAATAATAATAATAATAATAATAATAATAATAATTAACAATATTGACAATCCCCAGCATACACAACAATGACTAAAAGGGAGTTAGCTGAACTGATCAAGTTTATAGACCAAAATTTGGCCCAAGGCTTCATTCAACTGGCCAGACCGAGTGGCTGCCCCAATTCTGTTCTCTTCATCTCTGCATTGATTATAGGATTCTTAATGCAGTGTGTGTGAAAAATGTATACCCCCTTTCACTCATGAAAGATATGCTTGCCCATCTTTCAAAAGACTGAATATTCTCTAAACTGGACTTACGAGAAGCATATTACCGAGTGAGAATTAAGGAGGGGGATGAATGAAAAACTGCTTTTAACTGCCCCCTGGGGTGCTTCCAATTCAAAGTGTTCCTTTTTGGATTGCAAGGGGCTCCTGTGGTGTTCATGCAGCTGATAAATGAGATGCTCCATGAGCACCTGTATAAAGGGGTTTTGGTCTATTTTGGTTTGATTTTGTGAGTTTCCTAATCCTGCCAGCTCATGACTGATATTTTTTATTGGTATAACTTATCTATTGAAATAGGCTGGATAACAAGAATTAGAATAAAATAGAGCTGGAAGGGACCTTGGAGATCTTCTAGTCCAGCCCCCAGCTCAAGCTGGAGAACCTATACCATCTCAGACAGGTAATTGTCCAGTCTCTTCTTGAAAATTTCCAGTGATAGAGCGCCCACAATTTCTGAGGGTAAGGTGTTCCACTGGTTGATTGTCCTCACTATCAGAAAGTTTCAGTTCCAGGTTGCTTCTCTCTTTGATCAGTTTCCAACCATTGTTTCTCGTCCTTCCCTCTGGTGCTTTGGTGAACAACCTGACCCCTTCTGCCTTGTGGCAGCCCCTCAGATATTGGAATACTGCTATCATGTCTCCCCTATTTCTTCTTTTCTTTAGACTAGCCAAACCCAAGTTCCGCAGCCATTCTTCATATGTTTTAGTCTCCAGGTCTTTGATCATCTTAGTTGCTCTTCTCTGAATTTTTTCCAAACTCTCAATATCTTTTTTATGATATGGTGACCAAAATTGGCTGCAATATTTGAGGTGTGGTCTTAATAGGGCTTTATAAAGCAGTACTAATACGTTGCGTTTCCCCCATTAGGATTTTCATCCATGGAATCTTTCCTAGGTTCTCTCTGAGTTTGTTGTAGTTGACTCTTTTGAAATTAAGGATGTTGGTTGGATTGTTTTCTATTGCTTTGTTGTTAGCTGCGAAGTCGTGTCTGACCCATCGCGACCCTATGGACAATGTTTCTCCAGGCCTTCCTGTCCTCTACCATCTTCTGGAGTCCATTTAAGCTCACGCCTACTGCTTCAGTGACTCCATCCAGCCACCTCATTCTCTGTCGTCCCCTTCTTTTTTTGCCCTCAATCTTTCCCAGCATTAGGCTCTACTCCAGTGAGTCCTTCCTTCTCATTAGATGGCCAAAGTATTCCTATTGCTAGTGTTTGCCTTATATTAAATTCTAGTATGATGTGGTCTCTTTCACCCAAGGTTCCGGCAATTTTGATTCCCTCTATCATTTCTTCTCGATTAGTTAGGATTAGGTCCAGTATAGCTTTACTTCTAGTTCCCTCCTCCACCTTTTGGGTGACAAAGTTGTTGGTTAGGTTGGTTAGGAATCTGTTTGATCTCCTGCTCACTGCAGAGTTTGTCTCCCAGTTGATATCTGGACAGTTGAAGTCTCCCATTACTACTGTCGTATGCTTCCTGCATACATTTGTTAACTGGTTGGCAAAGAGTTCATCTATTTCTTCTGATTGATTGGGTGGCCTATAATATACACCTATGATAATGTCACTTTTTTCTCTTTTATATTGACCCATATGCATTCTGGAGAGATTTTGTCTTGGTTCATGTGCATTTTTGCAGATATGTAGTGTTCTCTTATATATAGTGTGACTCTCCCTCCTCTTTTTGTAGATTTGTAACCATCTATAAATCCATTCCATTCATGGGTTTCGTCCCACCAGGTTTCTGTAATGCCAACTATGTCATACCTCCCCGGATTGTATGTCTGATCTGCAGTTGCCTGATTCTGTTCCTTTGAGGATAGAATCTCCTATTACCAATGCTCTCCTTTCTTTTTTGGGGGGTGGTTGCAGTCTGGGGTGCTTTTCAGTTTGTCTCAGGTGTGTTTGTTGATGTAGCTGTTTAAGGGATATTTGAGGTGACTGTTTTAGGGATATTTGAAGTTGTTTCTTTGCTAGGTATCTGCATGTCTTCTTTGAGGGGGAGGTTCTGGGTCTGTGTTTCCATCTAAGGGGAGAAATCAATTGCTCAGTTTTAGTGGGCCTGCTACTGGTTGGGTACATTTGGGCAGGGGGGGGTTGTTTGCTGCATGCTGTTTCTTTCTTTGAGTGTTGTGTTTCCTTCTGTGTGTGACATACCTCCATTTGTCTTCCTCCCAGAGTTTATTGGTAGGGTCAAATGCTGTGGGAGTTATTTGTTCATTGTTTGGTTCAGTCTGAGTGGAGCTTTCTTTCATACATTCTTGGGGTTTGGCTAGAGTTCCTTTAAGTTCCTAACCTTTTCCTGTAGTAGTTTGCATAATTTGCATCTGATGCATGTATAATTTGAGTGTTCTTTGGGCATCAGTTTCATACATGGAACATGTGTTGCATGTCATAATAGTTTCAGCCACCTGTTCCATAGGTTTGGTGTTTGATAGTCCCTCTTTTTTGGTTGGTGGTTGTACTTTGCTGTTGGTTTGTTTCTAGATTCTCTGTTTTTGGTAATTATGTCTATTTTGCTGTCCTTTTTTTCAGTCTGCAGAAGAAAAAGGGAAGAAAAAATAAATGCTGCTGCCTGCAGGCCTCCAGTTTGCTGCTACTGCCTTGCCTCCAACAGCAGGCCTCCTGGTTCACAGGAGAAAAAAACCCAAAAACCCACCAAGGCCTTCAGGCCTCTGGCTCACCACTGCTGCCTCGTCACCACCTACAGCCTCCCAGTTTGCCACTGCTGTCTCACCTCCAGCTGCAGGCTTCCTGGTTCACAGAAGAAAAAAAACCTCCATCGTCTGCAGGCCTCTGGTTCACTGCTGCTGCCTCACCGTTGCCTACAGCCTCCCAGTTCACTGCTGCTGTCTCACCACCACCTGTGACCTCCCAGTCTGCCGCTGCTGCTGCCTGCCACCTCTGCACTGCCCCCAGTTGCATCACTGCTTTACATTGCCGCTGGCTGGCTCCCTTTTGCTTCCCCCAGCCATCTCACGGTTCACTGCTTCATGCTGTCATTGGCTGCCTCCTCTCCTCTGTTTGAGCTGCCTGTGCATTGCGTGGTCCGGTTTGCTATGCTGGTCTCTACTTCATTGGGCTGGGTTGGGTCACTGGGTGGCCGGGCCTTTCAAGTGGGCCTCCATTGGTCTGAAAGTCCTCCAGTGTCCCCTTTGTGACCCTGCACAGCTGCTCTGTCAGTTGGGGGGCACTCTGGTTCTCTTCAATAGACCACCGGTCTTTTGGGTAGGCCTCTGGGGTGCAGTTGGGTGTCCCGCAGCCTGGGTGAAGTTTTGCCCTGCCAGGGGACCCTAAATGGATCTAAAGCTGCCCTGAAGATGCGCCGAAGAAAGAGGGGTGCCCCAGCAATTTGGGAACAATGGTGGTCATCCTATTCAATTGGGAAATTCCCTCTAACCCTACAGGAGAAATACTGCCCCCATCTCAGTAACCAGCCCAAGCTACTTGCAGCTGAAGTACTCATCAGAACATTGGTGAACAGCGTGCTGAAACTGGGTGAGAAATTTGATCTTCTCTCTCCTACTTTATATCCTGAACTTTTCGAAAAGATACCCCCAAAAGGAAAAAGCCTCCGAAAGTGAAAAGGAGGGGGAGCTTTGCCCCACCATCCCACAGAAGGAAGCAGTGAATTAAACTATGAAGGGGGGAAAAACATTATGTTGCTGACATCTAGTGGTGGAAAAGAACATATAACTTTAGCTGCTTTGTTATAAGTATTGGCAGGATGCCCAGAATGAGATAACCTACTTCTTTGATCTTTAAAAAGAGCTAAACAAAACATTCTGGGCCAGCCACAGTAAGCAAAGATTATAATTGAAAAAACATAACTGACCTTCCTGGATGATAAACACCTATTGACTGTGACTTTAAAGCTGTTTTCAGAGAAAGAATTTTTTTGTTTGTTTGAGTTTTAGCTATCATGGAACCTCAGGAACTTGCGAAAAGAACTTGTCAAGAAAAACCAAATACTTTCCAGGAGGAAATGCTTGCTATGTTGCAACTATTCCAAACAACAATGGCTCAAAAACAATGATGAAATTAAAAACAACTTTGATGACATAAATGGACATATCTTTACGTCAACCTCAGAAAATAAGAATTTTCAGGAAATGAAAGAATCTACCAATGGAAGGGATTGTGATTTAATGGAGATGGGGGAAAACACACAAGATGTGACTGAAGCACCAGAACTGGAAGAGATAGTCTGCACCCCAGAATCACAAAACAAAGCTGAAGATGAGAAGAAAAGCCTGACTAAATGGATTATAGAGATACCAAAAAATCTACAACTTGAGAGACAAAAAAAAACCATAAAAGAAATCAACATCTAACCTAATTTGTCTCTTCCATCCTTAACAACATCCATAAGAAAATGGCAAGACTTTTTAACTAAACAGAATAGATGGATGAGAAAAGCCATTTGGCAAAAAAAAAGAGACTAAAATCAGATTCAAGGGATTAGAAGATTGGACCTATTAGAAGCAATTTTTAAAGGTTAAGCATTTGTTTGAATATGGTTAAAATATAATATGGTCTGCTCAATCAGTAACTATTGAATGGAATAGAGTTAAAAGATAGTTTTAGATTTCACATATCATATATATGTGTGTGTGTGTGTGAGTGAGTGAGTGAAATGTAACGTTCTTATGAGATGCAATTTTTAAAGATTAAGTATCTGTTTGAATATGGTTGAAATATAACATGGATTACTTAATTAGTAAATATCGAATGAAATAGAGTTAAAACATGAAAAAATGGGGGATATAAATGAATTTTAGTTTGAGAGAGATATGTTTCTCTTTCTCTTTCTCTTTCTCTTTCTCTTCTTTCTTATTCTGAGTAGTATTGTATTTTTTATGATATGAGAAATGTAATTGTTGGGAGGATTATTATGAGGGAAACAGCTTAGATATTTAACCATAAACCAACTTTGAGAAAATGTTAACAGATAAAAATGATTTCAATTTTGTGGGGAAAAAGTCTAAATGAGAATGTTGAAAACAGGACATATAAAACAACCAAGAGGTCTAACTAGAAAAGAAATTCTATACTGATGCTATTACTAATTGGATAAATGTTAGAAAAATGTTTATATTTAATTTGCAAGGGTTTTTCAGTGCCTCTAGATTTTTGTGATCAGTCCATACTTCAAAAGGCAAGTTGCTCCCCTCAAGAAAATGACGCCAAGTAAACAGAGCCCATCTTACAACAAAAGCCTCTTTCTCCCAGATTGCCCACCTTCATTCAGTGTCATTAATTTTTGGGACGTGTAAGCACAAGGCTATAAATTTACACTGTCCTGGCAAAACTGTTCCTTCATCATGTATATTGCTTACATGTGGCCCCACATCACATAATTTCTGAAGGGGAGTCCAATTCACTTCAAAGTTCTAGAGGGCATTTTTGGATCTTTTGGGGACAGATCAGGGCCTGAGTTCTAATCACCATCTGCAAACGAATGGTGGGACAGAATGAATGAACTCAGTTCTATCTAGAACAATACCTAAGATGCTTTATTAACTACCAACAAGAGAACTGGACTGACCTCTTGCCATTTGCTGAAGTGGCTTATAACAATGTTGTACACACCTGCACAGGCTTTATCCCTTTCCAAGTCACCATAGGGCAGGACTTCAACCCAATGCCCAAGTTGCCAACTAATAAACCCATCATCCCCTCATTAAAGGAGTGGGTTAATCAATTGAAGAATACCTGGCCAGTTGTTCGCAAAGCTTTAGACAAGGCCAGAGCAGCCTATAAGGCACAAGCAGGCAAAAAAGTAGAGCCTAAACCACGGGTCGGCAACCCGCGGCTCCGGAGCCGCATGCGGCTCTTTGAGCCATCTCATGCGGCTCCCAGTCGCCTGGTGCGCGCGCACCTCTCTGAACGGGTGGAGGTGCGCGCGCAGCTCTCCAAACCTTCAAGGCGGCGCTCTGCCCAGAGAAGCGGGAACTGCCCAGAGAAGCCACGATTTCCCCTCCAGAGGAAGAAGGCGCCGGATGCGGTTGGCCCCGTGGGGAAGGGGGAGCGGCGGCGGGGGCGACGGAAAAGCCGCAGAAATGGCAGGAGAGATGCTGACTGGCGGCGGCCTCGGAGGAGGCAGAGGGGGGAGGGAGGGAAGGGTGACCGGGGGAGGGGGGGTAAGCCAGAAGGAAAAGGGAAACTCATCCCGCAGAGCGGTTGCAAAAAGAGGGAGGAGATAAGCCAGCCCGGTACCTGGATCCGCTTCCTGTGTCTCCTCCGCTCTGCCATGATGTGCCCGTTTGGTCTCCTGGTGACGTGGGGCTAAGCCGGAAAAGGGAGACGGGGAGACCGAGGGAGGGAGTGAGGGAGGAAGGAAGAGAGAGAGAGAGAGACGGAGCCAGCACCAGCCAGCCAGCGGGCTCGCAAGGGGCGGCAACCATGCGGGGCGGTAACGCACGCGAGCCCTTGGGGAGGCAGGGCGGGAGCGCGGTCCGGCCGCCGGTCTTCCTTTCCCACTTGTCCGCATCGCTCCAAGGAACTGCATTGTTTGGGGATGGCGACGGTGGTTGTTTGCTGCGGGGCTCCCGCTTGGAAGGGAAGGGAAGATTTGTGAGGGGAAGATGTTGATGACAAGCTTACATTTCCTTTAAAATGCTGTTTCCCGAGGCGCTCGGCTAAGGAGGAACTTTTTTTGTGAGCGTGGCTGGGACGGAGGACTTGTCCTGAGCGTCCACAGGCAACGAGGGCAAAACCCCTTGCGACCTGGTTGTGAGAAATGGGGAAAATGAAGACACACACACACACACACTCGGCCTCCCCGTCGCCTGGATTCTCACTTCCCCTTCAGGCGTGCTCTGAGACTCAGGCGCGCGGCGCTTTTCGTTTGCGGAGCCGGGGGAAAAAAGTTGCCTTTCCCCAAAGTGCCGCGACTCCCTTGAAGCGACTCGTAGCGGGCCCCGTTTTTCCCCCCCCTCCGTGCAACTTCTTGCTATCCCCCATTTGCCAGGTCTGCAACTAGAGGCGAGTGCCTCGCCTTCAGCCGAAGGGCAAAAGCCCGATCTCGTCCCGCTCCCCTGTTCCCTCAGAGCGCTGCTTGATGGGCTCTCCGCGCGGGTTGAATGGTCGTCTCTGTCCGTTCCCACCCCCCGCCCAACCCCGCCATTGATTCTGTAAGTACCGCACACGACACACACACCCCGGGGAAATTGAAGAAAATAGGATGAAGGACTGCAAACTAACACGTTATACGTCTCCATCGATTAACCATTATTTCCCTGAATGACAAGCAAGCCGGTGGTCAAGTAAGTGAGGGTGACGATTTATTTACACGTGAGACAGGGAGAGACGATTTCTTTATTCCGCCGGCGAGCTCAGTGCCCGGCAAGCTTTGGCGAGTCAAGAGCGCGGCTCTGGGAAGCGCGCTGGCCTTTTCTGCCTGGGTTTTATGAGGGACGAAGTGAGTTGGGCTGGAAAGCTGCGAAACGACCACGCTTCTCCGTTCCGCCTGGCCCTGGGAGGATAAGGACGAATTAGCAGCAGCGCCCGTTAGCAGCAGCGCCAGGAGCGTCCGCCGGGGCAAACGAGGGGAAGGGCGGCTCCCCCAGCCTCGCAGATCCTCGGGAGCAGCAAGGATCGGGTTTCTGCTCGGAGGGAGGGGGGAGCACAGCTCGCACGGTCCGGCTTCGTCCTCTGGCCTGGCCCAAATGCCGCCTCTCTCGCTCCCTGTGCCCAGGCTGGCCCAGGCTGGGCACGCGAGGCGTTGTTCCCCTCCCACAGGGCAGCCGCGGAGCAGACAAAGAAGGGAGGGACGTGCTCCCTCCTTCTGCCCCCCTCCGGAAAAGCAGGCGGGGGCGGGCTTGCTGGCCGGGCTTCCTTGGGATGCTGGCGCCTGACCAAAGGGCGGGAGCCGCCCAAGGTGGGCTGCAGCAAGTCGCTTCTCTGCCCCCCCTCCAGGCAAGCGGGGCTTCGTCCCCCGCCTCTCTGGACCTGCCCGCGGCGCTCCGACCCTCCCACTTTTAAAAGCCGCTGTTCTTAGGAGAAAAGCCCCCGTCGCCCCCTCCCCCCTGCGCGCGCCGGCCTTGCCCCGTTTGATGAACGCAGCAGGTCTCCGGACGGGACAGCGCACACCTCTACAAAGGGGAGACCCATCGCCGCGCAGGTGCCTCCCATTTTGCGCATGCGCAAAAAGTTTTTTGCACATGCGCGTGAGTGGACGCACGCGCGCGCACTTTTTGCGGCTCCCACTTTTTTGTTTGTGCAACGGAACCGGTTCTGAGTGGCTCCTTTCCTTTTTTCGCTTGCCGACCCCTGGCCTAAACCATTCTACATTGGGGATTGAGTAGATTTAGAGTTGCCAAAAACCTTAAGACAAGTGCACCTTGTGTTCCCTTGCCTTCTAAAGCGTGAAATAATTTCACCTTTATGGCCAGCACCCTACCCCCACACTGCAGCTCAACATAGTAGAAGGTGAAAAACACTTTGAAATTAAAGAAATCCTTGACTCCCAAAAACATCATGGAGCAGCACAATGTGTCATAGCATAGAAAGACTCCCCTGCAGCTCAAAATGAGTGGGTTCACAAGAAACACATTAGAGCCCATAGACTGCTGAACCTATTCCATGCTCTTTACCTGGATAAACCTAACTAATCATTTTACTTTTTTCTCTCCTCTTTATTATTTTCTATTTGCTCCAGGTGGATTTCTCTTTCTTTTAAAGGGGCAGCTTGTCAGGTCCCCATATAACCCTATCAGGACACTGCCATTCTGGTGGGAGGGGGGCCTCGGGGCTTTTCTGTGATGTATCCGTTTTACTTTGTTCCTCTTTTGCTTTGATATATCCTGCTGTGAAATGAGAGGGGGGAGGGATATGCCTGGGGCCATCTGCTTTATCTCATCCCTGGAGAACCAAGGTTGTGGCACCTGAGAACAATTTCTTATCACCCTTTCAGCTTGTAGTTCTCACAACACCTTTACATCTCCAGATTGGCTCTCTATGGACTAGACAGGTGGGAGGGGTTTGAACAATGGGGTTTAACCTAATGTTTTCGCATGGGAACTTTAGATCCTGCCTGCTTTCTCTGCAATCACTGTCTCTCAATAAAATATCCTTTTGAAATACTGTTTGCTTCAAGAGTTCAACTTTCTTGAGGGAATAGCCGAGATGAGACCTTACACAACCAAAGGATTAATAAAATGTAATAACAGACTTCTGGGTAGTAGTAATTGGTCAAACATCCTGAGACTTACATTTCTTAATGCAATCACAATTGGGCAAAATTTGGCAACCTTCCAAGAAATTCCAGTGGACCAGTCTATTGATGAAAAAAAAAATCTCCCCTCTAGGCCAAAGGAAATAGTTAATTATTAAAGGAGTTATATAAGAGGAAATCCAAGGATAACTCAAAGAGCACCAAATACAATTCCAGAAGTTGCCCAAAGCAAAATAGTTAAATATAAAATCTGATATGTAATCATACGAATAAATTATTAATAAATGAAGACATTTAAAGCATGACAAATATTACAACTTAGATCCAGAACAGAGTTGTGTAGTTTACCCAATATCAGTCCTTATTAGTATCATGTATATTTATTCCATTTCCTATTATTAAATTCCATATAATTCCTTGAGTTATCATTACAATATGAGAATTTGCATTTATTTTTATACAGTTCTTACTATCTAGAGCTTTGTGAATCATGCATACATATTATACAATGTATGCATTTTTGTTTAAAATGTTCCAAATGTGTCCATTTTCCCATACAATCTACCTAAATAATGGCCATTAAATGCATTTTAAGCTGTGAAATATTATTAGTGGATTCTGAGAATTATGAGTATAATTGTATTACAAGATTTCACTTGGCAGCCAAACTATATTTCATTTTAAAAGAAATATGACAGATTGTTCTGACATTTCTGATTCGAGAAATTAGGTAGATAGATTTTCTGAAGATGTAATTATATATTTTAAAGATTCTTTTATTATTTTGTTGAACCTTTATTTTCTCAATTACAGTGGATAGAAATGTTTTAAAACAGCCTAGAACAGGAAACTGTGTGTATGTATAAATGTGTGTGTGTGTGTGTGTGTGTGTGTGTGTGTGTGTGTGTGTATGTAAGTATATGAATGTATATGTATGAGTACACACACACACACGCACACACACACACACGAAAAGTGAAGAAAGACAAAGGTTAAAATGAGAAATGTAGGATTTGTTTCTTCTTTTCCTAGAGGAAATGTAGCCTTTAGATACATACGCATATGCAGCTACACAAATAAAGAGTCTGCTCCTGTTTAATAAATATAAACTTCTTGAAAGCTAATATGATGGTTTCAGAAACTGAAATTCAAACTTGCAAAACATTTCATGAATATATAACTCCTTCCAATATATATTCAAGATGGACAGTATTTAATATTTATTTGTTATGTATATGTAGGGGTGTGGGTCTATACATATGTGTATATAGTATGTGTATCGGTGTGTTCCACTTTGACAGTGGGCAACTAAATTTCATTTTTGATGTGTGCCCTTGTGCCCACAGTTTTAAAAAGACAATAAAGGTTATCTTATCTTATCTTATCTTATCTTATCTTATCTTATCTTATCTTATCTTATCTTATCTTATCTTATCTTATCTTATCTTATCTTATCTTATCTTATCTTATCTTATCATCTTCTCTTCTCTTCTCTTCTCTTCTCTTCTCTTCTCTTCTCTTCTCTTCTCTTCTCTTCTCTTCTCATCTCATCTCATCTCATCTCATCTCATCTCATCTCATCTTATGATTGATTTTCTATATTTAAACTAGTCTCCTGGTTTTGGAAGGTGACTAAATTGCTTTGGCATTTTGTGTAATAAAGGGAAACAAAGAATCAGAAGGGTTGGGCACTATGCAGACCTCGCTTTATGGAAGGACCTGCCTCAACTAGGTCTCCCAAGAAAGCAGAACTCTTGAAACAGGCATTGTCTCAAAAGCAATATTTGTTACTCCTCCCGCCAGGGTCCCACTGTCTGTTTGAATCCTTGCCAATCCACAGGTGGTATCTTGTTTTGGTAGTGGCTCCTTTGGCATGTTCCTTAAGGTTTCTCTAGGTTTTGTTTCCTTCTGGCTCCAAGCACAAACTGTCTTCCAGATAAGGGTGATAGTATTCAGCTGCATTCCTTCTCCTGGGTGAAGGGCAGTGTGGCAAGGCAAACCAAAGCATCCCCCCTCCCAACAGAATGGCAGGCCCCCCAAAATGGCTTTAGAAGCATGCATAGAATAGAAAGAAAAACAATACATTTCTTTGGGGATCTAACATACAGCCCCCCCCCTAGAAAAATGACTGATCCACCTGTAAAACAAAGAAAGGAGAGGGGAAAACAAATAGAGAAAGGCATGTTAATCAGACTTATCTGGATACTTCGAGTGAAATTGTTTCAGTACCCTAGGAGTCCTAACATGTTTTTTATATACCTATTCATTCTGGGACAACAGAAGGTTCTTCCAAGCAACTAAGTACTGGGTGGAACCATGGTGTTTGTGGGAGTCCAGGATCTCCTGCATTTCAAAGTGTTGTTCACCTTCAACTAATATGGGTGTAGGCACCAGAGGTGCAGGTGGCCTAAGGTTAGATGTAATCTCTGGTTTGAGCAAGCTTCAATGGAAAACAGGATGGATTTGTTGTAGGCTCTTTATGGAGCTCTAGTTCGACAGTTACCGGGTTGATAACGTGTTTAATAGGAAAAGGCCCAACAAATTCAGGGACCAACTTTTTAGAGGGCTGTAAGGACTGTAAATATTTGGTAGAAAGGTAAACTCTATCTCCGACATTGAAAGGTTTAGATTCCACTCTCTTTTTATCAGCTTGAACTTTATAAGCAGCTCTGGCATCAACTAGCGCCCTGTGAACTACAGGCCAGGTATTTTGCAATTACTTAATCCAGGGGTTCCCTTCCCAAACAAGGGTGCTCGAACCCCCTGGAGGTGCGAGATGATATTCCAGGGGGTGCAAAATCTTGGCTTTTCAAAATTATAGTGTATATGCATAATTCGTTGCCGTTATTTTGAACTTTTGTAAGGCGTGTGAGAATATATCAGAAGTGCTCTAGGGGTGCAGAAAAGGTTGGGAACCACTGGCTTAATCCATTCCTGCAGGCAAGGGATGTCTGGTTATTTTGTGGGTAGTTCCAGCATAGGGACAAAGATTTGCCCATTTGCAACCTGGAAAGGATGAAACCCATACTTGAGTGCACAGCATTGTTATAAGCTGCGCAGCAAAAGGCAACAAATCAGTCCAATTATCTTCTTGATAGTTGATAAAGCATCTAAGATATTGTTCTAGACTAGAGTTCAGTCTCTCTGTTCCACCATTCATTTGAGAATGATGACTAGATGACAGCCCCTGGCTAGAACCCAACAGGTCCAGAAAAGCTTTCCAGAAATTGGAGGTGAACAGGATCCCCCTGTCTGAGATTATACATTGTGGGGCTCCATGAAATCTATAAATGTGTTGCACAAAGAGCATTTTGGCAGTTGGGATTTTCAGGATGAAATGGGCCTGCCTAAAGAACACATCCATAACCACCCAAATAACTGTATTTCCCACACTTTCAGGAAGTTTTACAATGAAATCCATACATATCTCTCTCCAGGGTTCTGAAGGGCTTGCTACTGGGTGAAGCAGCCCTGGCTTTTTTCCTTGCTGTTGCTTTGCTGCTGCACACATGGGGCAACTGGCCACATAGCTCTCAATGGCCTTCTTTAATGAGGGCCACCAAAATTGTCTCTTAAGAAGGGGTAAGGTTTTGATGAACTCAAAATGTCCAGCTATCTTTGAGTCATGTCCTGCTTGCATAACTTTCAGTCTTAGGGCTGCTGGAACATACAGTTTATCTCCCAGGCTAGGTCATCTTTTATTAAACACAGGTTTTTATGGTTCGAAAACCACTCATCAGTCTCTAGTGCTTTCTTAAATTCAGGGTCTGTTGTCTGGTCTAATGGTGCAGGGGTTCTGGTTTCCGCCTGTTTAGTGACTGGTGCAGTCAATTGTTTTGGAGACAGCATTGGCTTAACTATTTCAGACTATACACTGTTGTATTGTGGCATTCTAGATAGGGCATCCACCAGAAAATTCTTTCCCCCAGGGAGGTAGTGAATTGTAAAGTTGAACTGACGAAAGTGTTGTGCCCACTGAGCTTGTTTTGGAGAGTTTTCTAGGGGTTTTCAATGCTTTGAGATTTTTATGACACACCTGGAAGGGTATTTGATTCCCTTCTAGGAAATGTGTCCAAGTTAGGAGAGCCCATTGTACTGCATAGGCCTCCTTTTCCCAAGCCACCCACCTTTGCTCAGTTTAAGATAACTTTTTACATGTGTAAGCACAGGGTTGTAGCTGGCCCTCCCTGTTTTTCTGGGGGAGTACCGCCCCTACTGCCACATCACTGGCATAGGCTTGAATGACAAAAGCCACCTCCAGATCCAGGTGTTTGAGCACCAGCTCCACAGAGAATAGTCACTTTAATTTTTCAAAGGTAGCCTGACATTCCACAGTCCATCTCTGTAGTTGGCTGGGTTTTGGCTTATCCCTGCCTTTCATCTTTAACAGATTTATAATGGGGAGCACAATCTGTGCGAAGGAGGGGATAAATTGCTGGTAAAAATTTGCAAAGCCAAGGAAGCTTTACAGTTGCCTTCTGGTATGAGGGGGCCCCCACTCCAGCATGGCCTGCACATTCTCTGGGTCCATTTCCATCCCCTCACATGAGATGTGATAGCCCAAGTAATCAATGTGATCTTTGTGGAATTCAGAAATTTTCGCATATAACTTAGCAGAACGCAGTTTATTTAACACTGCTCTAAACAATTAGACATGCTCTGCTTTTCTTTCAGTGTAGATTAGAATGTCATCAAGAGACACCAAACCCCCCCTTATACAGATGCTCATGAAGAACCTCATTAATCAACTCCATGAAAACAGCAGGGCCCCCCTGCAGTCCGAAGGGTAGCACCCTAAATTGAAAACAAGGTCTCTCTCGGTTTTGTTTCCTTCTGGCTCCAAGCACAAACCATTTTCCAGATAAGGGTGATGGTATTTGGCTGCATTCCTTCCCCTGGGGGAAAGGCAGTGTGGCAAGGCAAACCAAAGCACCCCTCCCCCTCCCAACAGAATGGCAGGCCCAAAAAATGGCTTTAGAAGCATGCATAGAATAGAAAGAAAAGTGATACATTTCTTTGGGGATCTGACATTGATCTTTAAAATTATTTTATTTTTCAAATGTTTGGACTGAAAAAGCTTGATAAAAATAATGTTGGGTAGTGCACATTAACTTGTCTGTATTTATTTTATTCATTCCAGGTACTCAGTTTCAGCCAATGACTACAAGTGACATTATTTTTATTTATCCTCTTTTCTTCCATGTACTTTTTAAACCAAAAAGACTAGAGTTTATAATTTTAATTAGAAAATTCTGTCTCTTCTCTTTTTATAACAGGAAAAGAGAAAAAGAGAAGAACTTCAGTTTTACTTGTCAGACAAAATTGTCTCATGAAGAATAGCTAATGGGGAACTACTTTCAACATAGTGTCAACTCTACAATGAACCTGGCTGCAGCCATTTTTGTTGTTCTAGGTTACCACAAGAAAGGGAGAGGGAAAAGTTATTTTTAGTAATCTAAACATGAGCAAATCTTGTGGGAACCAAAGTCATTCCCATACCAAAGGGGAAAAGGAGGATTGTTTAGTCAGAAAGCCCACCAAGTTGTTCTATTGGATAGCATGAGTAGAGAGGTGGGAATTGTTACATTGCATTACTTTGATTCTTGGGAGGAAAGTTTAGATCTGGTTTCACTTTTGTTCATGCTGACATTATGTATCCAGTAACCATGTTCTTTGAGGAACTTTCCTGCCTCTGATTTATTTGGTCTCATTGATCAGAACCTTGACACATAGCTCTTCACAATGTAGAGCTATAAATCCAAAGTTATCTAAACTTAATTTTAAGATCCCTAGATTGCCTAAGAAGTAATTCTATTTTTCATTTGCTAGAGTGAATACATAAGGAAAAAAATGTAATCTGGCCATTTAAACAGATTAGAAAAGGTATGCATCATTCTTTTGTATACATGTAAATACGTAACAAGAGAGAGATTTTTTATTAAGAGCTAAGTTGCCTTAATTATATCCCAAATTTATTGCTTAATTGTATTTAATGAACAACAAAGCATCCTTTTAATAAAAAGTTAGATCCCTATCTTCAACCAGTATACCTCTATTATCCATATAAGCATTCCTTTGGTATTTTCTAAGATATAGTAATTAAGGTCCTAGCCTAATAACCAGGAAACCATGAGTTCTAGTGCCATTTTAGGCATAAAAAACAGTGCTTAGTGACTTTGGACCAGTCATTCTCACTCAGCCCAACTCACCTTACAGCAGGGGTGCCCAATCCCCGGTCCATGGACTGGTACCCAGCTGCGGCATGCCAGTAATCGGGCCACACAAACAAGTAAAGCCCCATCCACAGGATGCAGGCAGCACAAAAAACCATGCACCTTCCTGTCTGTGGAAAAACCTCTCTCCACAGAACTGTTCCCTAGTGTCCAAAAGGTTGGGGACCTCTGCCTTATAGGGTATAAATAACTTTAATGACTAATGACAGAAATCATAACTTTGTCTTAGTTGTTGCATTGGGTTGAGCCATTCACTATGCATTCTATTTAGTCCCCTGTATAACATAATACTTTTCATGCTGCTCCATGCAGCTTCCATATCTTTCCTTTTATTTATTTACTATCCTGTTGGAAGATTGATCTATCTCCTAATGAAACTTGGCTCACATGTGAGCCTTCTGTATTCTTTCTACTTTTTAGTCTAATTTCTTTCTTATCTTTTATTCTATTTTCCCCAATATACTCTTGATAATACCTATTGTTTATTTTATATTCAGAATCTTGTCCATATATCCTTTCTTGATTCTCTAAGCCAGGGGTGTCAAACTCAATTTCATTGAGGGCCACATCAGCATTGTGGTTGCCCTCAGCGGGATGGGGGTGGGGTGGCCAGGGTGGGTGTGGCCTACTGGGTGGGCAAGGCTGGGGTGGGTATGGCCTACTGGGTGGGCATGGCCAGCTCACTGTTGCTCGCATCAGGGGTGTCTGTGAGGGCATGGGCAGGACTGGGGGAGATCCGAGGGTCTCTGGCTGAGAAGAGTGGGTCTGAGGTGAGCGCCAGGGCATGGTCCACTCGAGGAGCCTCACCATCCCTCTCAGGCTGAGTGGGGGAGGGAGGGCTGGACAGTGGTGCAGGATTCCCAGAGCCCTGGGTAGCAGAGGTCAAATGCCCAGCCCAGCCCTCAATCTCCTGTGCCACCTAGCCCAGCCCCACTTCTCCAAGGGAGTGCCCAGCTGCGCAAACCTCCTTGGATTGTAGTCGAAGGAAGACCAGGAGGCAGCAGGCACAGTTAACGATTTATTTTGGACTCGGGTCCCGGGCGAGGCACCACCGGGATTCCCTCTTATTTATACGCAAAACTTTGCAACAAAAAACCAATCAGCTGGTGGTGTTCTCCCGCCACGTGGCGGCAGCCAATCAGGCGAGATCAGCTGTGGCAGCCGTGGCTGTCAACGAGCTGTTGCTGTGGCCAGCTGGCAGCTTTGACAGCTCCGGATGTTCTGCGCATGCGCGGCCCAGGCAACTTTGACAGCTGTCAGTGAACTGTGCCTGCGCGGCAGTTTGACAGCTGTCAAAGTCAGCCGCTTGCTGCGCCGGCGGGGGGTGAGAGGCGGCAGCCCTTTTGACAGCTGTCAACGGGCTGCCGTGTCTTCCTCACGAACGTGTGAGGAGAATGAACCCGTGTTTCCCTCATGAACGTGTGAGGTGAATAATTAGTTTAATAGCCGATATATAACACCCCTTCCCCCTCCCCTTGAAAGTTTTTAACTTGGCTGGGTTTCGCTGCTTCTGCTTCCAGCCCATTCGTAGTCGGCTAAGTATGCTGGTGTTTTCTGCGGTCTGGTGGAGCGGTGGAGGTTCTCTCCGGGCTGATCTTCCCTTCCCCCGGCAGTGGAAGTTGTTGGGTTTGGAGGTTCGGAACTGTCGGGGACATCAGGGGTGTGCGGCGCTGGGCTTGGCGGCGATTGTGGTGGGGCTGGGTTAAGCAACGTAGTGGGGGGTGTTTGGGGAAGGCGGCTTTGCAGCACTCTGGGTCTCAGCTGGTCGGCCTGTCGTTTGATGTGCCGTCCTCCCCCTAAGTCAATTACATAGGAGATTGGGCCGGTTTGTTTTAATACTACGCCTTGAAGCCATTTGTCGCCAGCCCCGAAGTTCCTGGCCCAGATGAGTTGACCGGGAGGGAAGGTTCTGACAGGTGGTGTGTGGTCTGATTCCACGGCTGTCCTGTCAGGGTGCAAACGGTCCAGCTTGGTGACCAGGCAGCGATCCCAGCGGAGTTCAGCCGGTGACTTGCCGGTGGAGGAGCAAGGAGTTGAGTGTTGGGCTAGGAGGAATTGTGCCAGCCGGCAGTGCCAGTCTCCGGAGATGATTTTCTTCAGGGAGTCTTTGGTGGCCTTCACCATGACCTCTGCGAGGCCGTTCGAGGATGGGTGAAAGGGTGCCGACGTGGTGTGCCTAATCAAGTTGTCCCTGGTGAAAATCTGGAAGTCATGAGAGGTAAATTGGGGGCCGTTGTCGGACACTAGGACATCGGGTAACCCGTGGGTGGCAAAAACCCTCCTCAAACCCCTGATTGTGGCTGCGGTGGTCGTGCTGGTGACGGGGATGACCTCCAGCCATTTGGAGAAACTGTCAACGATTATGAGGAAGTATTGGCCCTGGAAGGGGCCGGCATAGTCGATATGGACCCTGGACCAGGGGTTCTTAGTCACCTCCCATTTGTGGACGGGGGCATGTGGCGGGGGTGGTCTGGTTTGCTGGCACATGTAGCAGGTGGCTACGTGGTTCTCAATGTCGGCATCGAGCCCCGGCCACCATAGGTAGCTGCGGGCAAGCGATTTCATTTTAACCACTCCTGGGTGGCCCTCGTGGAGGGATTGTAGTGCTTGATGTCTATGGGGGGTTGGAATGATGACCCGGCTGCCCCATAGGATGCAACCTAGGTGAGCGGACAGTTCGTGACGTCTGAGGAAATAGGGTTGGAACTCTGGCCCAGGGGAGGGTTGGAACTCTGGCCCAGCCTGTTAAAACCGAGGTGAGGACCCTGCCAAGGACCTTGTCCTTGCTAGTCGCTGCGGCTATGTCCTTGGCGGATAAGGGGCGATCAGGCAATTCCTGGATTGCCAGGATTTGGCCAGCCGGTGCAGGATCTGGCTCGAGAGTGGGCAGGGGCAGCCTGCTTAACCCATCTGCATGACCCATTTCCTTCCCAGGTTTGTGTTCGAGCTTGAATGAATAAGCCGCTAGGAACGTGGTCCAGCACAGCATTCTTGGGGACAAGATTTGGGGTGTTAATTTGTCCGAGGTGAAGAGCCCTAGTAGTGGTTTGTGGTCGGTAAAGATCGTGAAGGAGCGGCCGTATAGGTAGTCGTGAATTTTTTTCACGCTTGCCACTATTGCTAGAGCCTCTTTATCTATTTGAGCGTAGTTTCGCTCTGCCCTGGAAAGGGTTCTAGAGTAATAAGCGATGGGAGATTGTGTTCCATCGCTGTGCAGATGGCTGAGGACTGCGCCTATGCCATAGGGGGAGGTGTAGCACGCGACGCAGAGGGGCATTCTTTCCCTGTAATGGGTGACTGTGGATTTGCTGGATAGGAGTTGTTTTAGTTTCTGAAAGCTGTCGTTGTGGGACTGAGTCCAGAGCCAGGGGGCTCCTTTATCTAGCAGCCTATGAAGTGGTTCTGCTATGGTTGCCTTCTGGGGAAGGAAGGCATGATAAAAATTAAGGAGTCCTAAGAAGGCTTGGAGTTCAGCCTTGTTTTTGGGGGGTGGGGCTGCCCTGATAGCTTGGACCTTCGAATCAGTGGGATGGATCCCCTTGGCATCGATTTTGTAGCCCAGGAATTTGGTGGCAGGGACCCCTATGGAGCATTTTTCTTTTTTCAGTTTAAGGCCGGCAGCGCGGAACCTTTGCAGCACCTCCTGCAGCCTATCTGCTAGAATTTCCTCAATCTCCCCTGCGATGAGCACGTCATCGAAGTAGGGGCAGACTCCGGGGATCACTTTGAGGGTTTTTTCCATGGCCTCCTGGAAAATGCCAGGTGCCACAGCGATCCCAAATTGCAGGCGGTTCACCTTGAACGCCCCGCGGTGGGTGACGATGATCTGGGCGTCAGCTGTCTTTTCTGAGACTGGCAATTGCAAAAACGCGTGAGCCAAGTCGAGTTTGGCAAAAAAGGTGCCCGACTGGATGGATGAGAGTACATCCCTGACAGCTGGGACTGGATAGGCGTGGAGGTTTAATGCACGGTTTAAGGTGGCTTTATAGTTCGCGCAGAGGCGGACTTCCCCATTGGGCTTAACCGGGGTAACTATGGGGGTTTCCCAAGTGCCCCCTTCAGTGGGTTCTAACACCCCTAGGCCGACTAGCCTATCACGTTCAGCTTCGATTTTAGACTTGAGGGAGAAGGGGACTCTCCTTGCCTTAATTCTAATAGGAAGGACCTCCGGGTTCAGCTTCAAGTCTATGGGAGGGCCGTTGTATTTCCCCAGAGTCCCATCAAACACGTCCGCGTACTGGTGGCAGACAGCTTCTAATTGACGGGACTGAGATTGGTTAATTCCAATGATTTTTATGCCCAGAGCTTCGAACCAATCGAGGCCAATGAGGCTAGCTCGCCTCCCTACTGCAATTTGGGCTGTGAGTTCGCCATGAAATTGCTTGTAGTCGACCATAAGTTTGGTTTCCCCTTTCAGTTTGATCGGGGCGCCCTGGAAGTCAGCTAAAAATTTTTTTGAGGGGCTAAGAGGAAATCGGCATCTGCATTGACGCGCTATTCCTTGCAGTGTGTCCCAGGATAAGATGGAGACTGAGGACCCTGAGTCCACCTCCATCTCGCAAGGGATTCCTTGTATGCGAATTTGGATTTTTACCTTTGGCCTGATGTAGCAGGTGATTAAGGGCCCCTGGTCCGTGCTAGTGGTCAAGATAGATGACCTTAGGGTTTCCATGGGCAATTTAGGAGGGGGAGTATTACCTTCAGGGGCAACTTCCAGATCGTTGAGGGTCTTGCGGTTTGTGCTGCGACAGGCGGAGCGGATGTGGCCGGTTTTGCCGCACCCGTGGCACTTGGCATTGCGGAATTTGCAAGAGGCTCTGGCGTGATTGCCGCCGCAGCTGGCACATTTGGTGCGGATGGTGGGGTTTTTTGTGCCCCCGGCCGGCCGTTCCGGTCTTCTGTCGCTTTCTCGGCGAGCTTGGGGGTTGCCGGGTCTCGGACGGATGGCGTCCACTTCGGATTTCTCTTCAGGTGCTCCGGGGTCGGGGTTCCTAGGGTAGTCTTGGTGGACTGACCCACTGAAGGGGTTTCCCGACGGGGTCGCGTCTTCCCTGTGGCTGTCTTCATATGCCATAATTTCGATTGTCAACTCGGCAAGGTCCATTGTGGGTTTGGTGACGATCTTCTTTTGAAGTTTTTAGTTCCGCAGACCAACGATGACCTGGTCCCTGATGCGGTCTTCAAGGTCCGGGAAGCGACAGCGGCGGGCTGCCTGGCGGACCGTAGCGATGAAGGACTTGGCTGACTCGCCCAGTCATTGGAATTGGCGGGCGAAATTCAGTCGCCAGTACAGTTCAGACCATCTTGGTGAGAAGTGCCGGTTGAGGCGGTCGACTAGTTCTGCGTAGGGCATGGCGGCCACAGGATCCGGGCTGCAGAGCCCTACGGCGACGTCATAGACCGCTGGCCCGCTGAGGCATAGAAGCGCCGTGGCCCTAGGGCGGTCTTCGAAGATTTTGTTGACGAGGAGGTACCCCTCGACCTGCCCGAGATGCGACTCCCAGCCTTCTGTCTGGGAAACGTCGAACTCCCTGACGTGCCCAAGATTGGCCATGCTGTCCGGTCCACGGGTCTGCTTGTGGGTTGCGTAGGTGGAGGGCTCTCCCTAGCCAGCGAGTGACTTCAGCAATGCCGGCTGGTGGGACGGCTTCCCTCCTTCGCTCGTGGCTTCAGCTCAGTAACTTCAGCTCTAACAAGCAGACCCGCATCCCACCTTCATCGCCAGGTGGATTGTAGTCGAAGGAAGACCATGAGGCAGCAGGCACAGTTAACGATTTATTTTGGACTCGGGTCCCGGGCGAGGCACCGCCGGGATTCCCTCTTATTTATACGCAAAACTTTGCAACAAAAAACCAATCAGCTGGCGGTGTTCTTCCGCCACGTGGCGGCAGCCAATCAGGCGAGATCAGCTGTGGCAGCCGCGGCTGTCAACGAGCTGTTGCTGTGGCCAGCTGGCAGCTTTGACAGCTCCGGATGTTCTGCGCATGCGCGGCCCAGGCAACTTTGACAGCTGTCAGTGAACTGTGCCTGTGCGGCAGTTTGACAGCTGTCAAAGTCAGCCGCTTGCTGCGCCGGCGGGGGGTGAGAGGCGGCAGCCCTTTTGACAGCTGTCAACGGGCTGCCGTGTCTTCCTCACGAACGTGTGAGGAGAATGAACCCGTGTTTCCCTCACGAACGTGTGAGGTGAATAATTAGTTTAACAGCCGATATATAACACTCCTCCTCAAGGCTGCTGTTGCTGTGCTTGCTCTCCTTAGCCAGGTTGCTCGTGGTGGGTGCAGGAGGGCAAAGTGAGTGGGTCAGAGGGAGGCCCACTTCCTCTCCATGCAAGGAGACCCAGCTTTGTAACCAAAGCATCCTTCCCTCCCTCCCTCCCTCCCTCCCTCCTTTCCTTCCTTCCTTCCTTCCTTCCTTCCTGTTTCCTTCCCTGCATCCTTCCCTGCCTCCCTTTTTCTCATTCCCATATCCTTCCTTCCTTCCTTCCTTCCTTCCTTCCTTCCTTCCTTCCTTCCTTCCTTCCTTCCTTCCTTCCTTCCTTCCTTCCTTCCTTCCTTCCTTCCTTCTGAACAGAGTGTCAGGAAAATATTTGAGATGAGGGAGGGAGAAAAACAGGCAAGACACACAGCTGGGGAGGTGTCACCCTTCATGAGGAATGAAGAAATGTACCATCGCCTGGAAGAGGCCAGCAAATGGCCCTCGCCTACTTCACATATTCGGCTTGGTAGGCTCTAGGGGAGCAGACACTGCAAGCAGCGTGAGAGTCAACATTACCTGTGCAACACTGCCCAGCCCCCAGCCTGCCTGGTTTTGGCAGGCAGTGGGGTGCTCTCCTCACAATGCAGAGAGACTAGGCCAGGCAGTGCGAAGCTGGTGAGCTTCTCATCAGCTTTGTATCACCCAGCCCAGCCTCTCAATGCTGTGAGGAGAGTGCCCTGCTGCCTGCTGAAACTGGGCAGGCTAGGGGCTGGGCAGTGTTGTGCTTCTCACCAGCTTCATGCTACCTGGCCCAGCCTCTTGGCGCTGTGAGGAGAGTGCCCTGCTGCCTACTGAAACTGGGCAGGCTGGGGGCTGGGTGGTGTTGTGCAGGTGATGTTGACTCTCACACTGCTCAAAGCATCCCCTTCCCTGGAGCCAACCAAGCTGGATATGTGAAGTAGTCGAGGGCCATTTGCTGGCCACTTCCAGGTGATGGTGCATTTCTTCATTCCTCACGAAGGGTAACACCTCCCCAGTGTGCACCCAGTGGATGGGGCCGATGCGGCAGGGGTCCAGTCCCTCACTGTTTCCAGGATGGCCATGTGGAGCTAAGACTGAATGTGTTCCAGCATGGATGGCCACCAGAAAATTGTACATTGGCTTCCAGCCAGTCTGGGCCAGGGCCAAGGCAGCAGAGGCTGTTCCCTCACTGTTTCCAGGATGGCTCTGCGGGCCACATGAAACCACTTGAAAAGGCTCACGGGCCTTGTATTTGACATGTCTGCTCTAAGCCTTTCTTGATAAACAATCAGATGTTAGATTTATACTAGACAACTATAGTCTTTGGGACATAGTTTCAGAGAAATTTATTTACTTAAACAGAGAAACAGAATGAGTAATGGCAGGCAAAAAAGTAGAAACATGTGTGACTTCCAACTTCCTGTCAGCTTCTCCATTGAGTTTCCTTATGTAAATCTGGCAGTGGGTATTGGAAATCCTTCCTTCCTTCCTTCCTTCCTTCCTTCCTTCCTTCCTTCCTTCCTTCCTTCCTTCCTTCCTTCTTTCCTTCCTTCCTTCCTTCCTTCCTTCCTTCCTTCCTTCCTTCCTTCCTAGTAAGCAGCTGCTGCTGGGTGGAGGGAGAAAGCAAGAGATGACTCCCCCAAATTTCATTCCTTCCAGGGTGATGGGTTGTGGGGTACACTCTGTAAGCTATCCCATTTGAGGTACATTGGTTAAAAAATTGTTGCTTTATACTACAGAGTTTCAACCAATTAAAGGTCAGAATAATGAGGTTTTAATAGTATATAAATTGATTGGATGGAAACTAACCAAGAAGAAAAGCAATCTAGAACTAAAAAGAAAATTCCTAATGGGTAGAGCAATCAAGCAATGCAATAGCTGGTCTTCAACTGTTGTGGATGCTCCATCACTGGAGGCTTTCCAAAACAGACTGGACAATCATTTAGAATAGAATAGAGCTGGAAGGGATCTTGGAGGTCTTCTAACCTAGCCCCCCAATCAAGCTGGAGAATCTATACCATCTCAGACAAGTGACTGTCCAGTCTCTTCTTAAAAACCTCCAGTGATGGAGCACCCACAATTTCTGAAGGCAAGCTGTTCCACTAGTTAATTGTCCTCACTGTTAGGAAGTTTCTCCTTAATTCCAGATTGCTTCTCTCTTTGATCAGCTTCCAACCATTGTTTCTTGTCCTGCTCTCTGGTGCTTTGGAGAATAATTTGATTCCTTCTTCTTTGTAGCAGCTTCTCAAATACTGGAATACTGCTATCATATCACCTCTATTTCTTCTTTTCTTTAGACTAGCCAAACCCAAGTCCTGCAGCCGTTCTTCATATGTTTTAGTTTCCAGGCCTTGGATCATCTTATAAAGTGGTACTAATACCTTGTGTGATCTTGATTTTATGCCTCTGTTTATGCAATCCAGGATTGTATTAGCTATTTTTGGCTGCTGCTGCACATTGCTAGCTCATAGTCAAGTGTTTGTCCACTAGGACTCCAAGGTTCCTCTCACAGTTACTGTTTTTGAGCCAGGTCTCACCTAATCTGTACTTATATCTTTGATTTTTCCTGCCTAAACGTAAAACTTTGCTTTTCTCCACATTAAAGTTTATTTCGTTGGATAGAGCCCAAGTTTGTTCAAGTTTGTCAAGATCTTTTTGAATCCTATTGGTTTCTCAATGACTGATGAAAATCTGGTAAAGCAAATTAGAAATCAGGGTCCAGCACATATCAAATGGATATATCTTGCATTGATAGAAATTGACTCAGAAACAGAACTTGTTAAAGACTGTATGATAAAGTGGGCTCAGAATATTCAAGAAGTTATTACAATGGACACTTGGGAAAAGATCTGGGTGAGGAACGTAAAATTTACGCAAGCTCAAAATTTAAGAGAGAACTTTTATAAAATGTTTTATAGGTGGCATTTAGATCCTAAAAAGCTTGCAAGTATGTATCCGAACTATCAACCTAAATGTTGGAGATGTGGTGGCGAAGACGCAACGTATTTTCATATATGGTGGACCTGTAAAAAGGTTAAAGCTTTTTGGACTAAAATCTGGTGGAATATGCAGAAGATATTCAAGCAAAGGATAAAGTTTTGTCCGCAATTGTTTTTATTGGGCATAATTACGGATACTACTGTTGTGGACACTAAGTTGATGTTGAACTTAATTACAGCAGCAAGACTTTTAGTAGGTCAATATTGGAAGAAGGAGGAACTGCCGACTATAGAAGAATGGACTCTAAAAGTTTCTGACCTGGCGGAAATGGCAAAGATTTCGGCTTATTTGAAAGACCATTCGCAACAACGGTATATTATGGAGTGGAAAAAGTGGATTGATTACATCCAGAACAAATATGGGACTAAAAAGTTTCATTTAGCATTTGTATAAGTTTTGATGTGATATTAGTATTGCTTGTAGTCATTTTATATGAGCTAGAGTGCGATAGACTTAATAGTTTATTGTTGTTAACATAAGGTTGTTTATGATTGTTTTTATCTTTATACCTTGTATTTAGCTCTGGGAAGTCGGGGAGGGGGGAGGGGGGAAGGGGTGGGGGGAGGGTTAGGGAGGGCTAGGAAGGGTTGGGTGGGGGGAGGGGGGGAGGGATTGTTAAAGATAAAATGTATTGAAAAACTTTTCAATAAAAAAAAGATCTTTTTGAATCCTGACCTTGTCTTCTGGGAAGTTGGCTATTCCTGCCAGTTTAGTGTCATCTGCAAATTTGATGAGTTCCCCTTCTATTCCCTCATCTAAGTCATTGATGAAGATATTGAAGAGTACTGGGCCTAATACCTCTCTCCATGTGGATGTAGTAACATTGAGGACTACTCGTTGAGTACAGTTTGTCAGCCAGCTACAAATCCATCTGGTGGTGATGTTGTCTATTCCACCTTTTTCTAGCTTTCCAAGCAATATATTGTGGCCTACTTTCTTGAATGTGTATATGTGCACAGCGTTTCTCTGGTGTACTAATTTGGTCACTATCAAAGAATGAAATAAGATTGGTTTGGCACGATCTGTTTTTAATAAACCAATAATGGCTACCAGTTATAACTTTGTTTGCTTCTTGTTGTTTGCAGATCTGTTTTTTTATTATCTTTTCCAGAATCTTCCCAGGTATTGATGTTAGACCAGACATGTCAAACACAAGGCCTGGGGGCCAGATCTGGCCCGCAAAGTGGTTTCATGTGGCCTACAAAGCCATCCTGGAAACAGTGAGGGAATGGCCCCCGCTACCTTGGTCCCGGCCCAGGCCGGCCAGGAGCCAATGTACAATTTCATGGTGGCCATCTATGCTGAAACGCATTCAGTCTTACCTCCACAAGGCCGTCTGGAAACAGCGAGGGACCAGCCCCTGTTGCATTGGCCCCACCCAGTGGGTACTCGCTGGGGAGGTATCACCCTTTGTGAAGAATGAAAAAATGCACCATTGCGTAGAAGTGGCCGGCACATGGCCCTGCCTACTTCGGGCAGGCTAGGGGCTGGGCAGCATTGCACTTCTCTTCAGATTCATGCCACCCGGCTCAGTCTCTCAGCACTGTGAGGAGAGCACCCCGCTGCCTGCCAAAACCAGACAGGCTGGGGGCTCGGCAGCACTGTGGCCCATGGCAACCCCTTGCCCAGAGCCCACCAAGCCAGATATGTGAAGTAGGTGAGGGCCATGTGCTGGCCACTTCCAGACGATGGTGCATTTCTTCATTCCTCTCAAAGGATGACACTTCCCCAGCTGTGTTTCTTGCCAATTTTCTCCCTCCCTCATCTCAAATATTTTCCCACCACTCTTAGGAAGGAAGGAAGGAAGGAAGGAAGGAAGGAAGGAAGGAAGGAAGGAAGGAAGGAAGGAAGGAAGGAAGGAAGACCTGGAGGGGGGTCTCCCTCCTATTGCTAAGGAAGCTTTGGATACAAAGCCAGGTCTCCTCACATGGAGAGGGAGTGGGCCTCCCTCTTGACTTTGCCCTCATACCCATCATGAGCAACATGACTAAGGAGAGCAAGCACAGCAGCAGCAGGCTTGAGGAGGTGGTAAGTGCAGCTGGGCGCCCCCTTCGGGAAGTGGGGCTGGGCTTAGTGCCACAGGTGCTTGATGGCTGGGCTGGGCATTTGACCTCTGCGCCACCATCCAGCCCCCCTGGCATGACCTGAGAGGAACAGTGAGGCTCCTCCAGTGGCCCATGCCTTGGCACTTGCCCTGGTCCCATCTCCTTCTGCCAGAGACCCTCAGATCAGTCCCACTCCTGCCCAGGCCCCTATAGGCACCCTTGATGCGAATGATGTAGAGCTGGCCATGCCCATGCAGTAGGCTACACGCAGTCTAGCCATGCCCACCAAGTAGGCCACACCCACCCAGCCCCCTGAGGGCAAGCACAATACTGATGCAGCCCTCAATGAAATTGAGTTTGACACCCCTGTGTTAGACTGATTGGTCTGTAGTTTCCTAGGTCTGTTTTTTTCCCTTTCTTGAAGATGGGAACCACATCAGCTCTTTTCCAGTCTTCAGATAACCTCCCCGGTGCTCCAGGATTTTTGAAAGATATGGTGCAATAGTTCTGATATAACATCTGCCAGTTACTTCAGAACTCTGGGATGTAATCTGTTGGGTCCCGGTGATTTATATTTGTCAAGGTCGGATAGGTGTTCTCTTACCATTTTCTTGCTTATTTTAATTTTTGTTTCTAGTTTGTCTTTTGCAGAGGTTTTTTTTGGTATGTAATGCTATAATTCATTTTTGTGTGAAGACTGATGCAAATAATGAGTTAAGGAGCACTGCTTTCTCCCTATTGCTTCTTACTTCCTTGCCATCTTCTCTTTTTAGTGGACCTACAATTTCCTTGACTTTTTTCTTGTTATTAATATGTTGAAAAAAACTTTTTTTATTATCCTTGGTTTCTGTTGCAAGTCTTTGTTCATTCTGAGCCTCTGTTTTCCTGACTTCGTCTTTGGATGTTCTGTCTATCTGCTGATAATCAGCCTTAGTTATGTGTCCCTCTTTCCATTTTTTTGTACTTGTCCTTTTTGTCTTTCAGTTTGTCTGAGAGATCTTTGTGCAGCCATGCTGGTTTCTTATTGACTTTCTTGTATTTCTTTTTCAATGGTATTCTGGGCTCTTATGATAACATTTTTCAGAGTTTCCCATGCTTCTTGGATTGTTTTCCCCTTTAGGATTTTCATCCATGGAATCTTTCCTAGGTTGTCTCTGAGTTTGTTAAAATCAGCTCTTTTGAAGTTTAAGACATTGTTTGAATGATTTTCTATTGCCTGTGTTTGCATTGTATTGAATTCCAGTATGACGTGGTCACTTTCACCCAAGGTTCTGGCAACTTCAACTCCTTCTACCACTTCTTTTCGATTAGTAAGGATTAGGTCCAGTATAGCTTTACTTCTAGTTCCCTCCTCTATATTTTGGATAACAAAGTTGTTGGTTAGGTTGGTTAGGAATCTGTTTGATATCCCGCTTGCTGTAGTTTGATTCCCAGTTGATACCTGGGTAGCTGAAGTCTATGATTATTATCTTGGTATGCTTCCTACATAGATTTGTTAACTGGTTGGCAAAGGGTCCATCTATTCTTCTGATTGGTTGGGTGGCCTGTAGTATACCCCTATGGCAGGGGTCAGCAACCTGAAACAGTGAAAGAGCCACTTGGAACCGGTTCCCTCACAAAAGGAAAAACTGGGAGCCGCAAAAAATGTGTGCACATGCACGTACATGCGCGCATGTACAGAACAGGGTTTGACTGAAGAGTGGAGCCAAGGCGAGATATGCACCTACCCTGCATATTTGAATTGATTGAACTTTTTTAGTCCCACTTTTTTTTTCTTTTGGATTGCACATGGCAGAGGACTGGGAGCCGCATGAAATAGCTGAAAGAGCCGCATGCGGCTCCGGAGCCGCGGGCTGCAGACCTGTGCCCTATGGCAATGTCACTTTTCCCCCCCCTTTTATATTAATCCATATAGATTCTGGAGGGATTTTATCTTTGATCATTTGCATTTCTCTAGATATGTAGTATTGTCTTACATATAGTGCAACTTCCCCTTCTCTTTTTGTAGTTCTGTTTCTTTTGAACAATTTGTATCCATCCATCAGTACATTCCAGTCATGAGTTTCATCCCAACAGGTTTCTGTAATGGCAAGTATGTCATACCTACTCTCACGTACTATTGCTTCTAGTTCACCCTGTTTGTTCCCCAAGCTTTGATCATTTGTATATAAACATTTAAGACTTTTATTTCTGTCCATGGGTGTTTCCTGGATCTCCTGATTGCTGTTTGATTTTTTTTCTTTTTTCTCATCACTCCCTACCTCTTTGTTTGATTTGCTTACATTTATGTTACCTGCATACAGCGCACCCTGGTGGCTGATTTGCAAATAACAGGCTTGTATTTATGCCATGCAAGCAGTGGACCCTGGTGGTCAAAGAGTGAACCTTGCTGAAGTCTCTACCCACGCAGACAGTCCACCCTGATGGTCAAAGAGTGAACTTTGCTGAAGTCTACCCACACAGACAGTGCACCCTGGTGGTCAAAGAGTGAACTTCGCTGAAGTCTCTACCCATGAAGACAGTGCACCCTGATGGCCAAAGAGTGAACTTCACTGAAGTCCTTGCCCATACAGACAGTGCACCCTAGTGGTCAAAGAGCGACATTCACTGAATTCATTTAAAACATCTAAGAAATTTTCTGTGCCTGCCCTAGCCATGGCAGAGTGTCCTATTGGTCCAGAAGAGCTGGTCCAGCCAACCAACCAACCTTGATTTGTGCGCAGAAGCCGATGTCTAAGCTTCAGTGAGGCCAAAGACATCTCAGAAACCCTATGACCTGAGGCAACAAAGAAAGCCTACAGAAGTCATGCGGTCAAGCCTGATGGAGAAATGGAATGTGCTCTATCAATGTCATGAAATATACTGGGAGAAGTTACAGAAACTCTGCAAAGCATCCAAAGAGGAGCTTTCCCCTGAGCACACTTTCTCATTGAAAGAGTTTTTCTTAAAGTGGAAAGACTACAAACGCAGTCTCAAAAAGTTCCAGCAGCTAGGGGATCCAACTTTCGAAAAGAAATGCAATGCCTCAAGCTGCTAAACAAGGAATGTGAGAAGTTCCTAAAAGGTTGTAAATGCCTCCCCGAGGACGTTCTTCACATGGAGAAGGCCGAGTCCAAAGTGTCCCGTCATTCACAAGTATCATCCCAATGCACACATGTATCTTCCTCTCACTCCACCAAGAAAACTTCATGCTTGCATCCCAAGTCACCACGGTCCGAGGTGCACAGCAGCATGTCAAAGTAAGCTCATGTCTCATGCATCTCCCGTCACTCTAAAACATCTGCATGCCACATCTGTTTGAGTAAAGTCTACCCTGACAGATGCTCAGAAGAAGCTATGACGATGTATGCATTAATAGATACACAAAGCTATCACTCATTAGCTAGGTCAACATACTTCGACCTCTTTGATGTCCCAAATGAAGAAATGTCTTTCACGATATCAACATGCACTGTGCCACAGAGCATGGTGGGCAGGAAAGTCACTGACTTTGAAAGTCACAGTTGTTAGATGGGAGTGCACAGTTCCTATTGCCACCATTGCTAGAATGGGATGCCTTACGCATGCAGTCATTTGATGGGAGTTCATGTTCCCTACTGCTGCCATTGCTAGAATAGGACTCCTCACCAGATGATCACAGTCAAAGTCACAGTCAAAGTCCAACACCAGAGGTAGCAAGAACCATACTTCACCTGTCACACCTGGTGGATCACTGCCCTGCTTTAGATAAGATGATCCAGAGCAGACACGACAAGCTTGCCCCACCATTGAGGAAAGATGAAGAATGCTGGTATCTACCATTCTTTGGAGTGAACCACCCACAAAAGCCATGTCAGATAAGAGTAGTCTTCAATGCTGGTGCATAGTTCCAAGGCATCTCTTTGAACAAAGTCCCTCTCACAAGGTCTGACCTCATCAACAGTCTGCTTGGAGTGCCCATCTGCTTCAGAAAGGAAGCTGTAGCGGTCATGTCTGACATCCAGCAGATGTTTTATTCATTCTACATCAGAGAAGATCATTGCAATTACCTGCACTTCCTGTGGTTCAGCAATGACCGGCACAGCCAGCAGATAACAGAATACAGAATGCGAATGCACATTTTTGGGAATGGCTCTTCCCCTGTAATTGCTAATTATGGCCTGCAACACACAGCCCATACAGTTGAAGCCAAATATGGTACAGAGACCAGACACTTCGTAGAACAGGATTTCTATGTGGATGATGGCCTAAAATCTGTACCCACTCCAGCAGAAGCCAAATATGGTACAGAGACCAGACACTTCGTAGAACAGGATTTCTATGTGGATGATGGCCTAAAATCTGTACCCACTCCAGCAGAAGCCATGGACCTATTAAAAAGGACATGCCAGATGTTAGTGGCAGCCAACCTTAGGCTGCACAAAATTGCATCCAACAGCGATGAAGTGTTGGAAGCCTTCAATCCTGAAGACCACGCTAAGGGTCTACAGGACCTTGACTTTGGCACAGATGATCCTCTTATCCAACGCAGTCTCAGTCTGTGTTGAATTTGAAGAAGGACATCTTCACCTTTGGAACTCTGGCAAAGAACACCGCCTTCACAAGAAGAGGAGTCCTATCAACAGTGAATAGCTTGTTTGATCCTCTAGAGTTTGCTGCACCTGTAAGACTCCAAGGGAGGCTTCTTCTGCACGCACTCTCCCAAGACACCACAGACTGGGACAAGCCACTTCCACCAGAACAGAAGTAAGACTGGTGTGGATCCCTAAGTTGTCTCCAAAACTCCCACATACAGAGCACATATGTTCCCATTTCATTTGCCGCCACAATGAAGAAAGAGCTCCATGTGTTCTCAGGTGGTTCAACAAAGGCAATAGCAGCTGTAGGATACATCAGAGTCTACGGTGGGGAAAGCTACAAAGTCAGTTTTGTCATGGGAAAGGCGAAACTAGCAACACAACAAGCCCACACCGCACCAAGGCTAGAACTCTGTGGTGCCATACTGGCCATGAAAATTACCAACCTGACAACGAAAACGATAGACATTGAGCTACAATCCACCACCTTCTACACAAACAGCAAGGGGGTATTGGGCTGCATCTACAACCAAAGCAGACACTTCTACAACTATGTAAGCAATACAGTAGAAAGAATAAGAAGATCTTCAAATCCTGAACAGTGGCAATATGTGCCAACAGATCAGAATCCAGCGGACCAGGCTATGCGGTCCATTCCTGCATCACAGTTGACAGACTCAATCTGGCTAAAGAGTCCTGAGTTCTTGGCTCATCCAGATAGCCAGATGTCAGAAAAACCAGAACATTATGAGCTTCTAGACCCATATCAAGATAATAACATTTGACCTCAGGTAACCAGCAGATCACTCAAATAGAACGAGGAAACAATCGTCCAGACCATCTGCTTGTTGACAATGGTCAAGGAGACAGAGAAACCACCCTCTAACCATTTCCTAGAACCAGCCCACTTCAAACTCTCCTCCAAACAGAGACCCCGCATATTTGGCATAGCAATGACCATCCTGCTCACATGTCTTAGCATCCAAGGAACTAGCTCTCTCGGAGCTTGCATGTGGGAGTGCATGATTGGCATAGCCTGAAAAATCCTGGACTCTATGTTGACAAAGATACTCACGCTGACACACGAGGTCCTCACTACCCTCATGGCAGAAGTAGCAGCTATCATCAACGCTTGACCTTTGGTTCCAGTTTCTTCTGATCCTGAAGATCCAACTATCCTCACCCCGGCCCCCTTGCTAACCCAGAAGACAGGTGAATGGCCAGCACCATTAAGGAACTTTGTTCCCAAAGACATGTATAAACAGCAATGCAGAGAAGTCCAACTGCTGGCCAACACCTCCTGGAAGCATTGGAAGCAAGAATACTTGTCTACCCTTCAGGATTGCTGTGAATGGAAGACCAAAAAGCCTAACCTAGAAGAAGGAGACCTTGTCTTGTTGAGAGACAAGGATGCACATCAGAACTCTGGGCCCATGGGACTTGTGCACCAAGTCCTACCCAGCTCTGATGACCTAGTTCGCCAAGTTGAAGTCCAGAATGTGAAGCCACATGAGTCAGTTCGTGACTCAAAGACTCTCATTAAAAGGCTTTACACCAGACCAAACACCGACCTGGTCCTGTTGCTGAAGAAGACCAAACTTGAAGATTGCTCCTCGAACTATGCATATTGTGTCTACCTCATAATTGCATTGTTTCATGTTATGCCTTTGTTTATCTCAGTTATAGTTATGCATGTTCTGTATTTACCTCATGATTGCATTGTTTTGATGGTATGTTTTTTGCCTGTTCTAGTTAATAGTTAGTTAATAGTGAAATTTGCATTGTTTGATGCTATGTTTTTGCTTATTCTAGTTAATGGTTAGTGAATAGTGGAAATTGTATATTTCCAAGCAGGGAGTATGCTGGACCAGTATATAGTTATCTGGTCCATTATACTGTATAGCTAGCTTAGGAATTAAGAACTGTGTTAGAGCATTTAGCATTTAAAGGGTTAAAGTGCTTAAGGGTTTAGTTGTTACATGGTTACATCTGTATTTTAATTAGTCACTGGGAGAGACTTGTGACCTTTATTACTGGACATCCTGTTACATGCCATTGTATTATCCTTTTCCATGAATCCTAGCCATGAGGCTCTTTTGCTCCATGCAAACATGGGGTGAATCTACCTGTTTTTTTAACCACAAGATTGGACAGATTATGAAACGTGCCTCAGAAGTACTCAGAAGTACTCTTCATTAACTGTAAGTTATTGTTTAAGTTATTGTTTATCCTGAAGAATAAAGAGTCTGAATATTAATCCGTCTGTGGAGTTTAACTCCCTGTGTCAAGCGGGAATAAAGCCACTCTCCTGTTTGGGGAGGTTGTGGGCCTGTGTATTTTCATGTAGGGGGAGAAATCAATTGTTCAGTTTTAATGGGGCTGCTTCTGGTTGGGTTAGATTGGGCAGTAGGGGTTTGTTAGATATATGCTGCTGCTTCCTTTGATTGTTGTATTTCCTTCTATGTGTGACATACTTCCATTTGTCTTCCTCCTAGGGTTTATCAGTACAGTCAAATCCTCTGGGAGTTATTTGCCCATTGTTTGGTTCGGTTTGGGTATAGCTTTCTTTTTTATGTTGGAGTTTGGCTAGAGTTGCCTCTAGATCCCTTACTTTTTCCTCTAGTAGTTCACATAGTTTACATTTAATGCATGTATAATTTGAGTGTTCTTTGGACATAAGCACATACATGGAACATGTATTGCATACCACAGTAGTATCCGTCACCTGTTCCATGAATTTGTTGTTTGAAAATCCCTCTTTTATGGCTGGTGGATGTGTTTTGCTGTTTGTTATGTGTCTACCTTCTCTGTTCTATGTTTTGCAACTGTTTTTGTTTTGCAACTCAAAATAGTATCAGTTTTTCCCCGCCAAGAGTCTGCTGTGCGGTTTCCGTTCACAGTGCCCGGCCTTCTGGTCTGCTGCCTTTCGTAGTCCCTGGTCTACTGCCTTCTGCAGCATCTGGTCTACTACATTCTGCAGGTCTCAGTCTACTGCCATCTGCAGCACCCAGTCTACTGCCATCTGTAGGCCTTGGTCTACTGCCTTCTGTAGCACCCAGTCTACTGTGCTGCACCGTACCACCACCACCACCAAGAACAGCTCCACAGCCACGTGGCTCCTGTTTGCTGGTCCATCACACCGGTGTTCTGCTTCCTTCAGCAAACACGGCTGCCTGGATGGTTCACAGTAAGTTCTCCTCTTCTCTCCCTGGCTGGCTCTCCTCCCTGCTCTACTATCTCACCGACTCTGCTGTTTCTGCTCTATGTCGGTCATTGCGCTGCCCTCAGTCAGCTTTCCTCTCTGACCCACAGCTGATTCTCCTCTCTGGTCCACAGATTTTTCTTCTCCTTTTCTCTTCTCCAGTCTTTTTTATTTTTCTGACTTATCTTTCCCTCTCTACCTCTCTTCCTACTGTTTTGTCTTAGTTTAAGATAACGTACTTTAATAGCAACTTCTCTTCCCATGATGTAACCATGATTCCTCTGTGACCGCCATCTTGGGGGGAAAAAGATTTTTTTTGTCTGAAATGGTATAGGTTCTCCTGCTTCTTCAGGGGGTTGGACTGGAAGATCTTCAAGGTCCCTTCCAACTCTTTTATTTTATGTTCATTCCTTTCATGTTTTTGTATCAACAGATATATGCTTAAACCACATATTCAAAGGAAACAGATTTTTTTTCTAAACAAATCCTTGCCAGACACCATTTTAATTCATTCTTGTGTCTTTGAATGACTCAGTCATATTTTTTGTAATCTCTCATTTATTAGCCTCCTATTTTACCACATAGTAATTCTGAGTGATTTAAAATATTAAAAGATAAAATTATGTAACACCTAATAATATAAATACAGTACTGTTTTTAAAAATCAACCTATGTAAAAAGATGGGGAGGGAGACAGAATGATGAGAAGGGTAGGTGTGGGATCTGTTGTTAATCTATTACCCCCCCCCATGTGATACCCCTCTGTTGGAGCCCCAAGCCTGTTCCCATCTAGGTATTCATTTCATATGATAGAATGTTCTTTCAGAACTATATTCATTTAGAATGTTGTGCAATTTTTCTAAAAAAAACTTATTTCTGGATATTTCATTTTTGACATTCATGGGACCACAACATTCAACTATCAGCAACTCTGTAAAACTCATGCCATGTGTGACATTTTCTATAAATACTAAAAAAGATGCCAGCCAATTTGGATCACTTTGTTTAATATGCTACAAGTACAATTAAATGTCACTTTCATCCCAAGTGGGATGAAAGTAACATTTCACTTGGGATGAAAGTGACATTTCTATTCTATGCAAGCTTAGAATTCTAATATAGAAACTATAATTACAAGTCAGCACTCTTAGTTCTTCCCTTTTAAAAATAATTATTCATAGTTTTAAGACTTCAGAAACAAAGTAATTTCATTCCAAAAACTGAACGTAGAGGGAAACAAAATAGTCTTGGATAATCAGTTGCATCCAGACCTTTTGAGCTGATGTGCAGAGAGAGAGGGGAGGAGGAGGGAGGGATGGAGAGGGAGAGAGAAGGAGGGAGAACATATGACTCTAGTTAACTGTTAACAATGTAATTGCAAAATTATTTTTTGCCCCAGGCTGAAATTTAAGATGATAGAAACTTGCCAGCCTGGAATTGGAAGAGAGTGGCTATTTCTCTTTTTATAATTTGAATCAGTGTTGAGTTTTCAACATTAAAAGAATCAACCATCAAAAGTTACAGAAAGGGAGGGTCCCCTTGAAACTTCCCTTCTGATATGTGAATCCTACTTATCTAGAAGGCATTAGGATTGCAGTCAAACTGTAGTTAATAATCTTGTTGGCAAAGGAGTATTTTATTTTCTTCACAGCAGTCTCTGCTGGACTGCCAATCTGTAAAAAAAAAACAATTTAATTAGCTCTGTACACATTGATTAAAAATACCTTCACTTATGTATTGCTTGTGGACTGTGTCATATCATTGACCTTTATGAATACAGAAACACAGAAGCTCAAGTTATTTTCTTTTTCATTTCCTGCTTAATTTCCCTTGTTTTGTAGTATAGTTTTAAATATTAGTTGTCTGATTTTTCAAGTTACTAGCTGTTCCAAAGGTGTCAGAACCCACTTCAATCCACATCTTAAGAAAGAAAGACTCTTAGAGACACCCCATTTCTTAGTTGCCCGTAAGATGAGAGGGAGAATGCCTCTCATCGATCTTATTGTGATGGGTAACAGGCAGGCAAAATAACCAAAAGTTACATCTAAGGAAAGGAAGTGGAATCAATAAACCCCGATGTTTATTCTCTCTCCTCCTTGGGAATGGCAGAATCCAACCACAAACCCAAACTCTGGCTCAGATACGTAGATGACACCTTCATAATCTGGCCACACGGCAAAGAAAAACTGGATGACTTCCTCACACACCTCAATAGCCTACACCCCAAAATACAATTCACCATGGAAACAGAAGCTAACAATCAACTTCCCTTCCTTGATGTCTTAGTCTACAAGAAATCCAACGGCTCCCTAGGACACACTATCTACCATAAAAAAAACACACACAAACCGCTATCTGAACGCACTCTCACACCACCACCCAGCACAGATCAACTCCGTAGCCAAGACACTCATCTCCAGAACAAAACACCTAGCTGACGAAAAACACCTAAAAACCGAACTACACACTCTCACTAATGTACTAACAGCCAATGGATTCCAAAGAAACACGATTACCAACTTAATCCGAAGAGAGACACCCACAAAAACTCAAGACAGAGAACAAGAAAATGGCAAAGCCCTCCTCCCATACTTAAAAGGGACCACAGACAGAATCAGCAAGATCCTCCAAAAACACAACATCAAAACAGCATTCTACACAGACAGAAAAATATCCACCATCCTAAGAAACCCCAAAGACATAACTGGGTTAGAAAACCAAGGAGTATACGAAATCCCATGCACCACCTGCCCCACCACATACATCGGACAGACCAACAGAAAAATAAGTGCACGCATTGAAGAGCACAGGAACTCACCCAGAAAGGGAGAACAAACTTCATCCCTGTTCCAACACTTTAAAGCCACGGGACATGAAATTGATTTTAAAAAAACCAAAACTATCGCCAAAATTGAACATTTTAACAACAGAATAATCAGAGAAGCCATTGAGATAGAAAAACGCCCCCACAGCATGAACAAACGAGATGATACCTCTCGCCTACCAGCCATTTGGAAACCCGCCTTGATTGACAGATGAGTCCCAACCACCAAGAACGATACCAGACCCAAACTCATGATAACATCACATGACATCACCACCACACAACCATTCAAAAAACAAATCCGAACCCACAACGATAACAACACACAACCACAAAACAGAAACCTAACTACAGCTGCAACATCAGCCACTTTAAACCCCTCCAAACCACACAATAAGCAAACTGACATCCACTATAAAAACATGGCACCACCACAAACACGGAGCCGAACAAAAGCAGCACAACTCACCAGTTCAGGTCTAAGGCTGGCAGCTGAGACCAGCCCATCCACTCAAAACACATCCAATCAGAACACAGCCCCCATTCAAAACACCCACCCAATCAGAACACAGCTAACCCCCCACCCAATCAGAGCACACCTCCACCCACAGAACACACCCCCTCTGGCAGTTTAAAAAAGAGGAACAAACAGCCACTACCACACACTTCTCCCAGAAGAACGAAGCTGAAGCCACCAGCCTGAGGATGACAGATGAGATTTCGTCGAAATGTTGCTCTTATACCTTCAATTCTACGTGGGAAAAAAGCCGAATGACCAAAGATCTACATACAAACACCCGCGAAAACCTCACGTGTGTGTGTGTGTGTGTGTGTGTGTGTGTGTGTGTGTGTGTAAATAAATAAATAAATAAATAAATAAATAAATAAATAAATAAATAAATAAATAAATAAATTGGCTTCCAGTTGCCCTCCGGGTGAGATTCAAGGTGCTGGTGATGACCTATAAAGCCCTAAATGGCATGGGCTCAGATTATCTGAGGGAGCACCTGCTGCCAGCATCAATTTCCCATCATCCTGTGCGCTCCCACAGGGAAGGCCTCCTCAGGGTACCACCGGTCAAGGATTGCCGATGAGCGATCCCCAGGGGGAGGGCGTTCTCTGTGGGCGCACCTGCCCTATGGAATCAACTGCCAACGGAACTCCGGACTGCCCCCGACCTTCGCTCATTTTTCCGGGACCTAAAAACCTGGCTCTTTGAGCTATCTGGCCTGGACTGAGGGGTTTAATGTTTTAAATGTTTTAAATTGTGATTTTAATTTTTTGCGGCTAGACTTAATTTAATTTAATTTTAATTTTATATTGTATTGTTTTTAAATTTTGCCTTGTAAACCGCCCTGAGTCCTTTGGGAGTAGGGCAGTATATAAACCGAATAAATAAATAAATAAAATAAAATAAATAAAATGTATGTATGTATATGTATATGTATATGTATATGTATATGTATATGTATATGTATATGTATATGTATATGTATATGTATATGTATATGTATATGTATATGTATATGTATATGTATATGTATATGTATATGTATATGTATATGTATATGTATAAAAAAAGGTAAAGGTTCCCCCGCACATGCGTGCTAGTCGTTTCCGACTCTAGGGGCCGGTGCTCATCTCCGTTTCATAGCCGAAGAGCCAGCGTTTGTCCGAGGACGTCTCCGTGGTCATGTGGCCGGCATGACTAGACGCCAAAGGCGCACGGAACGCTGTTACCTTCCCACCGGAGTGGTCCCTATTTTTCTACTTGCATTTTTACGTGCTTTCGAACTGCTAGGTGGGCAGAAGCTGGGACGAGTAACAGGCGCTCACTCTGTTATGCGGCACTCGGGATTCGACCCGCCAAACTGCCGACCTTCTGATCGACAAGCTCAGCGTCCTAACCCACTGAGCCACCGCGTCCCTTGTATATGTATATGTATATGTATATGTATATGTATATGTATATGTATATGTATATGTATATGTATATATTCAATTTTATTTTCCCATTTTTTCCACAAAGAAGTCAACAAATATATCGCCATACATAAATACATACACATAAGTTAGGGTGCTGCTCGTCCATTTCCCCTTTCACTGTATCCACCCTCCTTCTCTCTCTTCCCTCTTCTCTACTTTCTTTCTCCCTTTCTCCTTTCTTTCCTACTTCCCTCTTCTTCCTCTCCTCTCCTCTTTCCCTCACCACTCCCCTCCCATTTCTCCCCACTTCTCCTCTTTCCCTCCAACCTTCCTACTTCCTTTCCCCTCCTCTACTCTCTTCCCTCTCTCCTCTCCTTTCTTCCCTCCCATTCCTCTTCTGATACAATTCAGGGGTGATATCTGAGCAGCTCCTCTCCTTGGATTTTCAATGTCTATATTAGGTATGATAATAGCCTTATCTCGACTTCCGGTGGCGACGCGACGCTGAAGACAGCCGTCTTCAGGCTGTCCGCACGGCGGCTTTGTTGAATTGCTGAAAACAGCGCCGATCAGCTGTTTTGGTGATTCGGAAGCCCCCTCCCTGGGAGAAGAGGAGGGGGTGAGGCCCCAGGTAGGGGTTGAGCTCTCCGGGGCCACCTGAGCTTTAAGTTTGGGCGGCTGAAGGATCGAGCACCCCCGAAGCCTGGGTTTGCTCCGGACTGCGAGGCACTTCTGCTCCGGGCTTTTTTGGAGCAGAACCAAGCGTTAGCAACCACCCCTGCCAGAAGGAAAGACTCTCGAGTGTGAAGACGCAGGCAGAGCGGTACAGGAGGTCAAGGTGAAGTGGACTTTTACTCTCTAGTTCAATGGACTTTATGGCTTTTAAAAGTGAAAGTGCGCAGTAAGTGAAAGTGGGGGAAGATGGCGACTAAAACTTCTAAAGTTCTCCGGAGTGCGGGGGCTTCCCCGGTGCAACAGACCTCGTTGCAAGCTTTGCTTCCTCCTGCACCTGCTCCAGCATTGACGCTTAAGGATTTACAGGATGCCTTCGAAAAGCATTCACAATTAATGTCAGATATGATGGATGAAAAGATGGAAAAGCTGGAGGAGAAACTGGAGGAGAAGATGGAAGAGAAGTTTAGAGCAATGAGGGCAGACATCTTGCCTGCACTTGAAGGTGTGGCCATATGTGTTCAATGTTTGGATGAAAAAATGGAGGATCTTAGTCAAAAGAATTCCATATTAGAAGCAAAAGTATTAGAGAATGAAAATACAATGGATAAAATGGATGGAGACTTGACCCTCGTCCAGTACCATCAGATGGAGTTTGCTATCAGAATCAGAGGCTTAAAAGAGAATCCCAAAGAAGATTTAAAGCAGTTGGTCTCTGAGGCTTTGGAAGCGATACTGGGTCAGTCAGCAGCTGAAATTGAGGGAAGTATAGATAAAATCTTTCGTGTGAACTCATGGATTGCAAGGCAGAGGAAGTTACCTAGAGATGTGGTGGTTTACTTTACAAAGAGAGCAATTAGGGATGAAGTTATCCAAGTTGCTTATGATACTAAGCTTGTGGTTGCTGAGCAAGAAGTTTTGGTTTTAAAAGAGATTCCTCCAAAAATTTTAAGGAGAAGGAAAGATTTTGCCTTTTTGGCACAGGAACTTAAGAAATGTGACATCAAGTTTAGATGGGAGATTCCAGTGGGCATGGTGGTGATGCATGAAGGCAAGAGACACCGTTTGGTCACAGTGACTCAGGCACGTGATTTTTACAGTAAAATTTTAAAAGCAACCCCTCCACCACCTTTGGAATCTGTAAAGGGAAATGGCGAGGGAAAGCCTCAAGATGCTGAAGGAATACAGACAGAGGAGAATGGTACTGGAGGGGATCAAATTACAGTTTCATCGGCAGCTGCTAGAGAGCAGAGGATGACGCGTGCTGCCTTAAGACGAGTGAGACAAGAGCAAGAGCAAGATCAGCAGAAAGTTATGGAACCTCCAAAGCGTACTTATAGTGAAGCTGTGGGAGGGGCGCGGCCTAAGGAAGTTAAAGGGGTCCTGGCAGATGTGCTCCAGAAGCTTCGGGATGCCAAGAATGGCGACTAAGTTCCTAACCTGGAATGTTAATGGATTAAACTCACCACAGAAGAGAAAGAAAGTTTTTCAATATTTAAAACAATTTAAGACTGACGTTATCTGCTTGCAAGAAACGCATATTAGGGTTATGGACCAAAAGTACTTGTTGAATTCAAGGTTGGGTACGCAATTTATTGCTTCTGCAATGAATAAGAAAAATGGAGTGGTTATATATGTTAAGAATACTCTGACAGCGGAACTAATTGAAGTAGATAAACAAGGAAGATATGTTATGATAGATTTGCTGTTAGAAGGCAAAAAACGCTTTTAGTTTGACTGTATGCTCCTAATCAACAACAAGCTGACTTTTATAGTTCACTACATACAAAGATTACCCAGTTGGATTATAAATCTTTTATTTTTATGGGAGATTGGAATGGTGTCTTGGATGTACAGCTGAACAAATCTGGTTTTTTTAAACATGCCCCGAGTCATGCTAGATTGCCTAAATCTTTTTTTGAAATGAAGGATGATCTGGAATTGCAAGACATTTGGCGAGAAACACATTTACATGAAAAGGATTATACTTTTTTTTCTGATAGACACTAATCTTTTTCTAGGATTGATTTTGTATTATTGACTAATGATTTTTTTCTAGGATTAAGAAGATAAAGATTTGCGCAAGAACTATATCTGACCATAGTCCAGTCTGGTTAGAGATCAACAAGGACAATAGAGATAGGCGTTCCTGGCGCGTAAATGAGAATTTGCTTAGAAATCAGAGAAATGTGGAAGAATGCAAAAAGCAGATGAAGGACTTTTTTGAAATTAATATGAACAAGGATACTTCTATGGACATGGTTTGGGATGCTAGCAAAGCCTATATGAGATGGGTGTTAATATATATGAATAATAAATACAGACGTAATTTGGAAGTTAGGAGGAAAGAACTGGAGAATGAAATTAGGGAAAAAGAAAAGGCCCTAACTTTGAACCCATCGGATGAGAAGATTAAAGAGGTTATTAATTTGCTAAGAGGACAATTTGATAAGTTGATGGCTGATCAGGTGGCAACTAACTTACGGTTTGCTAGGCATAATACTTTTTGCAATGCCAATAAACCAGGTAGGTGGTTAGCTTACAGGTTAAGGAAAAAACAAAGGGCTTCTAACATAGATAAAATTGAACATAAAGGCAAGGTTGTGTTTCAACAGGATCTTATTAAGGAAGCCTTTGTGGACTTTTATTCCAAATTATATGTTAAGGATAAGATTAATGAAACAGATATTGATGTATATTTGAAGAATGCTAGCATCCCGGTTCTTACACAAGAACAAAAGGAAGAGATTAATCAATTGATAACAGAAGAAGAAATTCTTTTAGCAATTAAACAATTGAAGGTGGACAAAGCACCAGGCACGGACGGACTGACTGCGGTCTATTACAAAAATCTACAATTGGAGTTGATAAAGCCATTAAGGGAATTGTTTCAGACAATTCAGAGGGGAGGAAGGGTGCCTCCGTCTTGGAGAACTGCTTTTATTTCTTTGATTCCGAAGGAAGATCAGGATGTTACCCAAGTAAGAAACTACAGACCAATATCACTTTTAAATACAGACTACAAGATATTTGCTAAGGTTTTAGCTAATAGATTGATGAGGGTTTTGCAACAGATGATTCATGGGGATCAAACTGGGTTTATTAGTGGTAGACAAATGAAAAATAATGTGAGGCATATAGTTGATGTGGTGGAGTTTTTGGAAAGGAACAACCAGATCCCTGCGGCGTTAATCTTTCTAGATGCTGAAAAAGCTTTTGATCAACTGGATTGGCAATTTCTGATGAAAGTTCTAGATAAAATGAATTTTGGGGATAAATTTTTACAACCAATTAGGGCATTATATTAAAAGCAAACTGCCCGAATAATAGTAAATAATAGCCTGACTGAAGTATGCAATATTGAGAAGGGCACTAGACAATGGTGTCCGTTATCACCTCTATTATTTGTTTTAACATTGGAGATATTATTGATAAAAATACGGAATTCGGAAAAAATTAAGGGTATTCAAATTAGAGATCAGGATTATAGATTGAGGGCGTTTGCAGACGATCTGGTTGTTACGGTGACCCAGCCAGAAAACTCTGTTGTGGACCTGATGGAGATAATAATGCAATATGGGAAGGTTTCTGGATTTAAGATTAATGTACAAAAAACAAAAAGTTTAGCCAAAAACATGACAGTACCGCAAAAGGCCCTTTTAGAAGGATTAACTGGATTTGAGATTGTTAAAAGGGTTAAATATTTGGGGGTGTATTTGTCACCCTCAAATGCAAAGTTATATAAAAATAATTATGAAAAGTTATGGGGAAAAATTCAAAAAGAATTGGAGAGCTGGGAAAAATTGCAATTGTCTTTACTGGGAAGAATTGCAGCAGTGAAAATGAATGTCCTGCCTAAATTTTTATTTTTATTCCAAATGATACCGATTCTTAAAAAAGACTCTAATCTGGAAGAATGGCAACGGGGTATCAATAAATTTGTGTGGGCAGGGAAAAGGCCACGAGTTAAACTTAAGATTATGCAGGATACGCGTGAAAGAGGTGGTCTTAAAATGCCCAACCTTAAATTATATTATGAAGCTGCTGCGTTGTCAGGAATAAGTGATTGGATTAATTTGACACAAGGGAGATTATTAAATCTTGAGGGCCACAACTTGTTATTTGGCTGGCATGCATATTTGTTGTATGATAAGAAGGTAGATAATGTGTTTAAAGTGCATATTTTAAGACAGGCATTGTTGAGAGTTTGGAAGAAGTATAGACATAAGTTAGACTACAAGATGCCATTGTGGGCAATCCCGAAACATGCAATAGAAAACATAAATGTTGGCTTCAAACATGATGTGACTACGTACAAGGAGATCTTAAGCTTAGAGAGGAACGTCTGGTGTTTGAAGCCGTACAATCTTTTGCGAGATGAGAAGATCGTTCAAACTTGGTTTCAATATGGTCAATTACGTGCCAGGTGGAAAGACCAGAAAATTGGTTTCTCAATGACTGATGAAAATTTGGTAAAGCAAATTAGAAACCAGGGTCCAGCACATATCAAACGGATTTATCTTGCATTGATAGATATTGACTCAGAAACAGAACTTGTTAAAGACTGTATGATAAAATGGGCTCAGAATATTCAAGAAGTTATTACAATGGACACGTGGGAAAAGATCTGGGTGAGGAACGTAAAATTTACGCAAGCCCAAAACCTAAGAGAGAACTTTTATAAAATGTTTTATAGATGGCATTTAGATCCTAAAAAGCTTGCAAGTATGTATCCGAACTATCAACCTAAATGTTGGAGATGTGGTGGCGAAGATGCAACGTATTTTCATATATGGTGGACCTGCAAAAAGGTTAAGGCTTTTTGGATAAAAATTTGGTGGAATATGCAGAAGATCTTCAAGCAAAGGATAAAGTTTTGTCCGCAATTGTATTTATTGGGCATAATTACAGATGCTACTGTTGTGGACATTAAGTTGATGTTGAATTTAATCACAGCAGCAAGACTCTTAATAGGTCAATATTGGAAAAAGGAGGAACTGCCAACTATAGAAGAATGGACTCTAAAAGTTTCTGACCTGGCGGAAATGGCAAAGATTTCGGCTTATTTGAAAGACCATTCGCAACAACGTTATATTATGGAGTGGAAAAAGTGGATTGATTACATCCAGAACAAATATGGGACTAAAAAGTTTCACCTAGCATTTGAATAAGTTTTTTTTTCTTTTTTTCCCCTTTTTTATGTAATATTAGTATTGCTTGTAGTCATTTCATATGAGCTAGAGTGCGATAGACTTAATAGTTTATTGTTGTTAGCATATGGATGTTTATGATTGTTCTTTGTTTTTATACCTTGTACTTAGCTCTGGGAAGTCGGGGGGGAGGGGGGAATGGGGGGGAGGGATAGGGAGGATTAGGTAGGGGTGGGTGGAGGGAGGGGGGGATTGTTAAAGATAAAATGTATTGTAAAACTTTTCAATAAAAAAAAGATAATAGCCTTATCTCCTCATTTTTCTTCCATCTAAATTAGCGTTAGCTGTCTTTTAAGTGGTCTGGGTTTGGATGAGGAGAAACAGGCTTCGTCTTAATCCTGCCAAGACTGATTGGCTGTGCATACCGGCATCTCAGACTAACCAATCTTTTCCATCGTTAACTATGGGGGGTGAGGTGTTACCCCCCATTGATAGGGCCTGCAACTTGGGCATCCTCCTGGATTCACGGCTCAGTTTGGAAGATCATATAGGAGCCATGGCCAGGGGGGCTTTTGCCCAGTTTTGCCTGGTGCGCCAGTTACGGCCCTATCTGGACTGAGATGCCCTATGCACAGTCACCCATGCACTCGTGACCTCACGGCTAGACTACTGTAATGCTCTCTACATGGGGCTGCCCCTGAGGACCACTCGGAGGCTTCAGCTGGTGCAGAATGCAGCCGCGCGAGTTGTGATGGGAGTCTCCCGATACTCCCATGTAACACCTCTTCTCCGCGAGCTGCATTGGTTTCCAGTTGCCCTCCGGGTGAGATTCAAGGTGCTGGTGATGACCTATAAAGCCCTAAATGGCATGGGCCCGGATTATCTGAGGGAGCACCTGCTGCCAGCATCAATATCCCATCATCTTGTGTGCTCCCACAGGGAGGGCTTCCTCAGGGTACCGCCAGTCAAGGATTGCCGACGGGTGATCCCCAGGGGGAGGGCGTTCTCTGTGGGCGTGCCTGCCCTATGGAATCCACTACCAACGGAACTCTGTACTGCCCCCGACCTTCGTTCATTTTGCCGGGACCTAAAAACCTGGCTCTTTGAGCTATCTGGTCTGGACTGAGGGGTTTTAATGTTTTTAAATTGTGATTTTAATTTTTTGGGGCTAGACTTAATTTAATTTAATTTTAATTTTATATTGTATTGTTTTTAAATTTTGCCTTGTAAACCGCCCTGAGTCCTTCGGGAGTAGGGCGGTATATAAACTGAAATACTACTACTACTACTACTACTACTACTACTACTACTACTACTAATAATAATAATAATAATAATAATAATAATAATAATAATAATAATAATAATAATAATAATAAAATAATAATAAAACAACAACAACAACAACAATCATCATCATCATCATCATCATCATCATCATCATCATCATCTCTTTTTCACCCACTCATAAAATTTTCCCCAAATTTCATAATACTCTGACTCTGTCTTATCTTTAATTATCATTGTTAATCTATTCATTTCCGCACATTCCATTATTTTCCTGATCACCTCTTCTTCTGGAGGAGCTTTCAGTGCCTTCCAGTTTTGTGCAAACACGATCCTAGCTGCAGTGGTTATATGAATAATCAAATATTTGTTCTCTTTACTATATTTCTCTGGTAAAATACCCAACAGGAATATTTCTGGTCTTAATTCTATACGTTGTTGTATCATCTTTTCTATCCATGATTTAATTATGTTCCAATAGGTTTTAGCTTCTGCACACGTCCACCACATATGATACAAAGAGCCTGGTATTTGATGGCTTTTCCAACATTTCATAGATCTGTCCTTAAACATTTTAGCTAGTCTTTCTGGAGACATATGCCATCTGTAGAACATCTTGTACATATTTTCTTTATACGCTGTTGCCATTGTCAGTTTATAGTTTCTTTCCCACAATTGCTGCCATCTATCTAATTTAATCGTATATCCAAAATTTCTTGACCATTTTATCATAGACTCCTTAACTTGCTTCTCCTCTAATTCCCTGTATAATAAGTAGCTATACATTTTTTAATCCATTTTTCTTCAGTTCCCGTAAGTATTTCATCTAACTCTGTTCTTCCCAAATATGTGTTCTCTTTACTATATTTCTCTGGTAAAATACCCAACAGGAATATTTCTGGTCTTAATTCTATACGTTGTTGTATCATCTTTTCTATCCATGATTTAATTATGTTCCAATAGGTTTTAGCTTCTGCACACATCCACCACATATGATACAAAGAGCCTGGTATTTGATGGCTTTTCCAACATTTCATAGATCTGTCCTTAAACATTTTAGCTAGTCTTTCCGGAGACATATGCCATCTGTAGAACATCTTGTACATATTTTCTTTATACGCTGTTGCCATTTTCAGTTTATAGTTTCTTTCCCACAATTGCTGCCATCTATCTAATTCAATCGTATATCCAAAATTTCTTGACCATTTTATCATAGACTCCTTAACTTGCTTCTCCTCTAATTCCCTATATAATAAGTAGCTATACATTTTTAATCCATTTTTCTTCAGTTCCTGTAAGTATTTCATCTAACTCTGTTCTCCCCAAATTAAAATCATCTATTTTAGCATCTTTTTCGTATCTAGATTGCATTTGTGTTCTCATGTACCAATCCATCTTTATTCCTTGTTCCTCTAATTGTTGTTTGGTTTTCAGCTTCCCCGTATCTGTTAGTAGGTCTTTATATCTTATAATGTTTCCCATGTTAAACATATTGGGGTATATTAATGCTTCCATTGTTGAGAGCCAATCTGGAATCCTCAAGTAATGCTTCCTCTTTATTTTCTCCCAAACCATCAATAAAGAATTCCTGATATGATGTCTCTGGAAATAGCTGTGTATTCTATTTTTCCCATACCATATGAACGCACGCCATCCCAACTGTAAATCATGTCCCTCTAATGTCAATAATCTAGTATTCCTCAGTAAAATCCATTCTCTCATCCATGACATTACTGCAGCCTGGTAATATAATTCCCAAGTAGGTAAGCTAAACCCAGCTCTGAGTCTTGCATCCTGTAACATTTTTAAATTAATCCTTGCCTTTTTCCCCTGCCAAATATATTTTAAAATTATTTTATTTAGCCCCTCAAAATATTTCTTTTCCAATCTTATTGGTATTGTTGAAAACAAAAACAACAATCGTGGTAATATATTCATTTTGATTATTGCAATCCTGCCCATTAATGATAGTTGTACCTTTTTCTATTTATCCAAATCTACTTCGATTTGTCTTTTCAATTTTTAATAGTTATCTTCTTTAATTGTTGTACATCTTGCTGTCAGGTGAATCCCCAGATATTTTACCTTCTTTACAATCTGTATCTCTAACTTTCCCATCAATTCTTTTTTTTGTTTTTCAGTAATATTTTTCACTAACATTTTTGTTTTATCTTTATTAATCTTCAAACCTGCTACCTCACCCTATTTTTCTATTTGTTCTATTAATACAGGTCCTGTCTCTAGTGGCTCCTCCAAGATAAATACTAAAGCATCTGCGAAAGCTTGTAGCTTATATTCTTCTCTCTTAACTTTCATACCTTTTATATCCTTATTCTGTCTTATAGTTCTAGTTAGTATCTCTAGTGTCAATACAAACAATAATGGGGATAAAGGGCATCCCTGCCTTGTTCCCTTCATAATGTTAATCTTTTCAGTCATATCTCCATTAATCATTATTTTGGCTATTTGCTTATTGTAGATAGCTTTAATTACATTTATAAATTTCTCCCCAAAATCCATAATCTGTAGTTGTCTTATAATGAATTGCTAATTCACATTGTCGAATGCTTTCTGTGCATCCAAAAACATCAATGCCATCTGTATTTTGGGATGTGTTTCATAATATTCTAATGTGTTTAATATAATTCGCATATTGTCTCTAATCTGTCTTTTGGGCAGGAACCCATTTTGATCCATATGTGTAAATTCATTTAGGAACTTTTTAAGCCTTTTGGCCATGATTGATGTGAATATTTTATAGTCCACATTCAGCAAGGAAATCGGTCTGTAGTTCTTTATTTTCTGTATTTCCGTTTCTTCCTTTGGTATCAGGGTAATAAGTGCTTCCGACCACGAATCTGGTATCTTAGCTTCAGAGAGGAGTTCATTATAGAGTTCCAGCATTACATTGCCTAACAGTTCTTGCAATGTTCTATATAGTTCCGCTGGTAGCCCATCTGGTCCTGGTATTTTGCCATTCTTTTGTTTTTTAATTGCTTCTGTTAATTCCATCATTGTTATTTTCTCTTCTAATAGCTTTTTAAATTTCTCTGGTACTGTAGGTATCTCTGTTTTTTTCCAAGAATTGTTTTATCCTATCATCTGAAACTACTTGTTGCTTATATAAATTCTCATAATATTCCCAAGCTATTTTTTTCTTTTCTTCATTCCGGTGTTGTAAAGTCCCCTCGGCATCTTCCAGTTGTTTAATCCATCTCTTCTCTTTCTCCTTTTTAATGTTATATGTCAACCATCTCCCTGGTTTGTTTGCATGTTCAAAAAAGGTTTGTTTAGCTGCCTTTATTTTCCTTGCCACTTCTTCATTTTCTATTAAGTTCATTTTATGCTTGTTCAACTCCATTAATTTTTTTATCTTTTTGTTTTGTGTATCTTTCTGTAATTCTTTCTCAAGAGTCTTATATTCTTCCTTCAGTTTTTCCCTAATTTGTCTTTTCTGTTTATTCTTTTTCCTCATATAAGATATAGCAAGTCCTCTCATGTACGCTTTCGCTGTATCCCAGACATTTTGAAGTGAGGTATATTCTGTTATGTTTTCCTTAAAGAAGAAAGTCATTTCTTTTTCCATATATTGCTGGAAGATTTTTCATTCAATGCAGTTTGATTTAATGTCCATCTTGTTTTTTTTCCCTTTCCACCACTGAGTTGTGGTCCGCCCATGTGCTTGTTTCTATGTTTATATTTTGTGTACTTGTAAATAAGTCTATTGATGTCCATATCATATCTATTCTCGACCAGGACAGGTGTCTGTTAGAATAGAATGTATATTGCTTCTTTTCTGGATATTTTTTCTCTCCAAACATCTAGTATATTTAATTCGTCCACCATATTATGAAAAGATTTTGGAAGTGTTTTCCTTAGGGTCTTATTTTTTTTGTCGTATTATTATCTAACCTGGCCTTTACAATAGCACTGAAATCTCCAATCATATGCTTTCAAATTCCAATTCTATTATTTTCTGGTGTAATTTTGAATAGAAATTTTCTTGGTTTTCATTTGGGACGTAAATCGCTACCAATAAAGTTTTTTACAATTCATAATTACTTCCACCATTAAAATTCGCCCTTCTTCATCTGAATATAACAATGTAGTTTGTATTGCTTTTTGAATATATAATACCACACCTCTTTTACTCTGATCTGCAAGTGAGGTATATAATTCTCCCAATTTTGGATATTCTAGTAGATTTTTATGTTGTTTCTTAACATGAACTTCTTGTAAACAAATTATATACATTTTTAATTTCCCCAATTTATTTAGTGTTCTTTTTCTTTTTATAGCTGAATTCAGTCCATTTACATTTATCAAAATTGCTTTTATTTCTTCTTCCATGATTATTTATTTGAAGTTTTAGTTGCTCTCATTATTCTCATCTCTCTTTGCTCTTTTCCCTTCTCTCAACACCCTTTCCTCCTGTTCTATGCTATACTTACTGCATTGCTTCTCTGTCTTGTCTCCTTGCTGTCGTGGCGGGACGACATCCTTTGGAAGCTCCCGAAGGGTTGTCGCTTTTCAGCTGTCTGAATTTCAGACAGATCAGAGCTGTCCTGTAGGGATGGTGAAGAAGGGAGGCACAGTTTTGGCAGCACAGGAGAGATCACAACCTCCTGGAGAGCCGATGGAAGCTTCCTGGACCAGCAGCTGTCAGACGGCCATTGCGAGCCGTCACAAGCCAGGGCCGCCACTTGGAAGATCTTGAAAGTAATTTTCGAGGATTGCATGGGTAAGAAGATTGAGAATCCTTAAATGTTGGAAACTGTGTGTGGGGGGGAAATAAGAAGAATTTGAAGCCGTGGAGATGAGGGGGAGGGGAGTGGATTTTTAAACTGCTCCTCTCCTGGAACTGCAGCAGCGGAAAACAATGGAAGGCAAAAGAAGGCAATGAATCAAGTATCTTGGCTGAGAATACTCTTGTAGCTTAAGAAAAAAAGGGAGAGTAAATGATCTTGAATGACAGCTTCTGGACTCACTGATAAGAAGTTTACAGAGTCTGTTTTTTTTTTGTTTGCGGAATGGTGGATTGTTTTTTACTTTGATTTTTTTTTCTTTTGGACTAAGGCACAGAGACTCTGAAATGAGTCTTTAGGTCCCGGCGAAACGAACGAAAATCAGGGGCAGTCCTGAGCTCTACGGGTAGCTGGTTCCAAAGGGCAGGCGTGCCCACAGAGAAGGCCCTCCCCCTGAGTGTCGCCCACTGGCAATCCTTTGCCGGTGGCACCCTGAGAAGGCCCTCCCTGTGGGAGTGCACAGGATGAAGGGAACTTGATGCCAGCAGCAGGTGTTCCCTCAGATATCCCGGACCCAAGCCATTTAGGGCTTTATAGGTCATCACCAGCATCTTGAATCTCACCCGGAGGGCAACCAGAAGCCAATGCAGCTTGCGGAGCAGAGGTGTTACATGGGAGTATCAGGAAGCCCCCATCACAACCCGCGCGGCTGCATTCTGCACCAGCTGAAGCCTCCGAGTGGTCCTCAAGGGCAGCCCCATGTCTAACTGGGAGGTCACAAGCGCATGAGTGACTGTGCGCAAGGCATCTCAGTCCAGATAGGGCCGCAACTGGCACATCAGGTGAACCTGGGCAAAAGCCCCCCTGGTCACAGCTCCTATATGATCTTCAAAACTTCCCTTTTTCTTCTTTTTTTCCTTTTTCTTTCTTTTTTTTCTGAACTTTGAAAGAGGAAATCGAAACCTAAGAGATGGCTGCGAGACGTGGGGGAGGGCCTCCAATCTCTAAACTTACAGTACAACCATCTTCCCCCCCACCTCCTGCATTTACACTGACAGATATTCAGTGAGTTGTGATGCAGTTAACACATGTTTTGCAGCAGGAACTAAAGGAAACAAGGGAAGAATTTGTTAACCAAAACAATCAGATGAGGGAAGATATAGTGCTCGCACTTCAGGGTCTGGCTGTACATATAGAACGCCTGGATGTTCGTGTGGATTCAGCTATGGAGTATGTGGAGAATTTGGAAAATAAAATCATTGATGCTGAACAGAAGATTGACAGAGCAGAGGCTAAGATTGACAGAACAGAAGACGAGCTTACTATATTAGAATATAAGAATATGGAGTTTGCTTTGTGTATCAGAGGCCTCAAAGAGAATCCTAAAGAAGACTTGGAATGGGAAGTGGCACAAGCAGCGGCTCCTGTTTTGAAATGTGAACCTGAAGAATTACTTAAGGAAATGGATAAGACATTTAAGGTTAACTCCTGGATTGCTAGACAAAAAAATTTACCTAGAGATGTAGTGATTTATTTTTCCAGGAGATTAACCAGAAATTCTATTATCCAGGCTTTTTATCGGGAAAAATTTCAAATTGCAGGCCAAGATATTATGATTTTAAAGGAGATACCTCCAAAAATTCTTAGAAAACAGAAAGATTTTGCCTTTCTGTCTGATGAGCTTAAGAAGCGACAAATCCAGTTCAGATGGGAAATACCTATTGGAATTGTGGTAAATTATGCAGGGACCAGATACAGATTGGATACAATTTTAAAAGCAAAAGATTTTTATACTAAGGTCCTGAAAGCAGGCTTACCACCATCTCCTCGAATCAAAAGAATAGAAGTAAAACAAGAAGATAAACAATTGAGTGAAGGGGCAATGTCATTGCCTCTTGAGGAGATGCAGCAGGCGGAGTCTACGGAGCAGAGTTTGGCATTATAAGATGCTCTAAGTCAATAATAGCAAAAATTCTTTAAATTTTTACATCAGAGACTAATCGAACTGGATTATAAATTTGTTATTATGATGGGGGACTGGACTGGAGTTTTGATGCCGTTTGAAGACAAGAAGGGATCCTCTAAAAACTTTTTTAATTCGAAAGTGCTTAAAGCTTCTTTTGATTCGAAGGAAGATCTGGAATTATGGCGGGAAAGGAATATGAGAGATAGACTTGTTTTTACAGAAAACATATGAAAGAATTTTGTTACAAATATGCATAGGTACCTTGATAGAAAAGGTTTGGGATGCTAGTCTTATTTTGAATCCATTGGATAATGGGGTATTATTGTAGATTGTGATGTTAAAGAAACTAATTTGATGTTGAATATAAAAAGGATAGTTTGTTTATTATAGAAGAATGGGTGTCTAAAGTTTAGAATCTTGCAGAGATGTCTAAGATTTTTTGTGTATTTGAAGGATCATTCACAGGAAAGATATATTTCAGTTTGGAGGAGATGGATAGATTATATTTAGAACAAATATGGGACTAAAAAGTTCCATTTAGCTTATGAGTAGATTTTAGTGGGATATTGTTATTGGTACTTTGATTGTAGTTATGTTAAAGGGGAGTTAAAGCACATTATGAATTTGGTTAATTGTATACTTGCATAATTTTTATTTAGAATATGATTATTATAACCATAATCCTGTATTTAGCTCTGGGAATTGGGGAAGGGAAGTGGGTGGTTTTGGGGTGGGGGGGATTTGGGGGTAAAACTTTGTTTTTGTAAAACTTTTCAATAAAAAAAAACTGAGCCGCGAGTCCAGGAGGACACCCAAGTTGCGAGCCCTATCGACGGGGGCTATCCACCTGTGGCTTTATTTTAGCTTGGGCCCTGGTAGTTACTGGCACTGCCAGTTGTTGTTCGGGCATAAATGATTAAGAGTCAGGGGCTCGTGTGCTGTTATATTGGGGCATGCGAGATAATGCATCCACCAGGAAATTCTTTCCCCCCGGTAAGTGTTTTAGTGTGAAACGGAATCGGTGAAAATGTTGAGACCAGCGGGCTTGCTTAGGAGTGGGTTTCCTGGGTGTTTTTAGCACTTCCAAATTTTTGCGGTCTGTCCAGATCTGGAAGGGGATTTTATTTCTTTCAAGGAAATGATGCCATGTAAGTAATGGCCACCTCACAGCATACACCTCCTTCTCCCACACGGCCCAATGTTGTTTTGTCTCCGTGAGTTTCCTGGACGTATATGCACACGGTTGCAATGCCCCCTTGTCATTTTCCTGTAATAATACAGCTCCCAGCGCCACATCGCTCACGTCTGCCTGTATTACAAAAGGTTTATTGGGATCTGGGTGTCTCCGTACAGATTTGGCAGAAAAAAGTCTCTTTAGCCTCTCAAATACCACTTGACATTCCATTGTCCACTTCAGGGGCTGGCCGGGTTTCACTGGGAGACCCTCCCTCATTTTCAACAAGTTTGTGAGGGGTAGGGCTATTTGGGCAAACGAAGGGATAAATTGGTGTTAGAAGTTTACAAACCCTAAGAAACTTTGCAATTGCTTCCTTGTATGGGGTGGTGCCCATTCTAATACTGCCCTGACTTTCTTGGGGTCCATTTCAATGCCCTGTGGAGATATGTGATACCCCAGGTAGTCTATTCTTTCCTGGTGGAATTCACATTTTGATAATTCTGCATATAGGTGGGTAGCCCACAAGTTTTTCAGAACTGCTCTGACTAGATTAATATGCTCCTCTTTGGTCTCAGTGAAGATAAGGATGTCATCTAAGTAAATCAGGACCCCCTTATATAAGTGCTCTCATTAATTAATTGCATAAAAATTGCAGGGGTCCCTTGCAGTCCAAATGGCAGAACTTTGAACTGGTAGCAAGCCATTGGACAATTGAATGCGGTCTTCCAGTCATCCCCTTCCTTGATCCTAATGCGGTAGTATGCTTCTCTTAGGTCTAGTTTGGTAAAAATCCTTCCTTTTGATAGGTGGAATAGCATATCTTTCATTAGGGGTAGAGGATACAGATTACTTTCACTAATTGTGTTTAGGGCCCAGTAATCCACGCATAAGCACATCGTGCCGTCCTTCTCCCTGAACAGGACCAGAGCGGCCACTTTGGTTTTGGCAGGCTCAATAAATCCCCTTTCTAAGTTTTTATTTATGAATCTTTCATCTCCACCATCTCTTTAGGGCTTGTGGAGTATAGCCTGGGCTTCAGGAGTCTTGCCCCAGGTTTGAATTCTATAGCACAGTCTGTGGGTCAGTGAGGAGGTTGCTCATCTGCCCGTTCCTCACTGAAAACTTCAACAAGGTCCTGGTATTCTTCCAGTATTTCTGTTAACCCCTTCTTTTCCCCCACTGATGCTGTCTCCACTCCTCAGGGTTGAGGGTTCCTCTGGGGTTTTAATTTCATATGCTCCCACTCTGGGAAGTTGAGTTCTGCTGTCCTCCAATTTACCCAGTGGTTCCATTTCTTTAACCATTCCAGCCCTAATATCATTGGGCATTCCACGCCTAGGGTCACTACAAATGTTATATCTTTTGCATGGGTCCCCAGAGAAAGGTGAACTGGTAAGGTGGCTAAGGTAGCTGGTACCCCCCCTGCTATGGACCCATCTAACTGGCCAAAGGAGATTGGTTGCTTTAGTCTTCTTACTGGAATGCCCAGGTTCCCCACTAGCATGAGGCTAATGAGGCAGCAGGTGCAGCCAGAGTCTGTTAGGGCTTTTAGTTTGAAGGCTTTGGGCATGGAGGAAGCTAATATAGTCACTGTCTTAAGGATGGGTGGAATGGATCCAGTTACCAGTGTTTCACCCTTTGAGCTGTCCTCTGATATGTCCACTGTCCCTGCGGTGTAGGCCGGAATCCCCTCCTAGTCCTTGGCAGGGTTTGGGGACTCTACAGTCTCTATCCCCCTCATGGCAGGTTCTTTTGTTTTGGCTGTGGACTTCCCTGATCACCTGGCCAGTGATGGGTCTGATTTGTGCTGAGGGGCTTTTGAGTGGCATTCTGTGGTGTGGTGGCCTCCTCTCTTGCATTTGAAACAGCCCGTTGATTTCTTAGCCATAGCCAGTGGTTTTGCTGGCTTGCGTGTTTGCTCGGGTGGTGGGTGGGCCCATGGTTTCAATCAGCAGTGCCTATTTAGTAGGTCTATCTCTGCCTCCTCTGCCAGGATGTACCAGTTATTGAGGTGATATGGGTCTCTTTGAGGCAGGCAAGGATACAGGTTGTAGTTTAGCCCATCTTTGAAATGGCTAAGGAGGATGTCTTCTGGCCAGGTCAGCTTGTTGGCAATGGCCCAGAATTCTTGTGTGTATTCAGCCACCGGCCTTCTGCCCTGCCTCACCATTTTAATTCTCTCTTGGGTCTTATGATGAGCCAAAGGGTCCTCAAATCGCCACCACAAGGATGACATGAATTGGTTGAAGTCATTGAGTTCTGGGGCATTGGAGTCTGCAGCCAGTCTGTCCAGGGCAGATTGCATGATGCGGATGTGGGCTCCATCACTGGGGATGTCCTGTCTGTATTCTTCCATACAGCTGAGGGCTTGAGTTACAAAAAACCCCAAGCATGGCGGCTCCCCCTTGAATTTCGCTTCCAGAGGTGGGAATATTTGAATGGATTGGTGCCTATGCCATTGTTCTGTACCAGCCTGCTACCGGCCCTGCAGAAAAGGCAGGGACAACCCCTTTTACAAGAAGGCAAGAGGCTGGAACTAAGCCTACCAAATTTATGGATACAAAAGCAAACAAGACACGAACCATGAAACAGGAGCTATTCGAGCGGTTGCCTTCAGCAAACCAGCCCTCCCACGCATTCCCCATTTATACAGTTCAGGGCGTGGCTTCTCTCTGCCTCCTTCCGAGGTGCCCCATTGCCTTCCTCTGTTTACTCCTGATTGACTGCCTCCTGCGTCGGGCATCCTTGAACAGGGCCAGCTGTGGGTCATCTTCATCCACGCTGTCAGGCTCACACAGCTGGGTCTCGGTCGTGAGCAGGTGGGAGGGGCCTGGCTGAGGGCTCTCATCAGCAAGCTCTCCAACCCCCTCAGCAAGCTCTTCAACACCCCCTCCTCCTCTGAGTCGTCCGACCCAACTGCCGAACCCACAGGCTGACCCTGAATCACAACACTATCCCACACTGCAGGGCCCTTCCCCCGGGTCTGCTGATCCGGATGCGGTCAGGATGGAAATTGTTCATGAAAAGCGGTCACCAAAGCAGGGGGATGAACGGCAGTCGCGTCTTCCCAGGTGAACTCCTCTGGTCCGTAGCCTTTCCATTCAATCAGGTACTGGAAATGACCTTTCAGCCAACGGGAGTCCCTGATGCTAGCGACCTCGTACTTGGGGGTGCTCTCTCCATCATGAGGTCCTGATGGGGGAGGTTCCGCTCGGCGGAGTGGACAGGCCGGTTGCTCGGGGACCAACAGAGACCGATGAAAAACTGGGTGCACGCACAGGGAACGTGGCAGAGTTAAGTCATAGGCGACCGGATTGATGACAGCCTCGATTGGGAACGGTCCTAAATATCGGTGATCTAACTTTCTCACCGGCCATGTTGATGGTAGGTTCCTGGTGGACAACCAGACCCGATCTCCCACCGATAGTGGAGGCGTATCCTGCCTTGACCGATCAGCAAACCTTTTGTAATCGGCCTTGGCCTTCTCTAACTGACGTTGCACCAATCGATGGATCGCCTGTAACTCTGCCATGAAGTCGTTCGCTGCCAGCTCCCGCACCGCAGCAAAAGACTCGACGGGGATCACTGTCCTGGGCAGAAGCTTGTCTTCCACTCGGGAATATTCGGGCTTCCTGGAAAGAGCATCTGCTCTTTGATTGTGCCCGTTAGGTATGTACCGAACTCGGAAGTCGAACCTCGCAAAGAAAAGAGACCACCGGATCTGGCGTTGGTTCAAATTCTGAGCGGTCTGCAGGCTTTCCAAATTCCTATGGTCCGTCCGGACCTCGATTTGATGCCGCGCTCCCTCCAGATGATGCCTCCAGGCCTCGAACGCCACTTTGATGGCCAGCAGCTCCTTCTCGCAGATTGTATAATTGCGCTCCGAAGGGTTCAGTTTTCGTGAATGGTACGTGCAAGGGAAGAGGTACCCACTGGGCGTCATTGCCTGGAGTAACACCGCCCCAATGGCAATGTCGGAGGCGTCCGCCTCCATGACAAATGGCCGTTGCGGGTCAGGATGCTTCAAGATGGGCTCCTTCATGAAGGCTTCCTTCAAAGTCTGGAAAGCCCGTTGTTCTGGAGCATTCCACTGGAACCGAGTCTTCTTCTGCAGGAGCCGGGTGAGGGGGGCTGTCAAGGCAGCAAACCCAGGGATGAAAGTTCGGTAATAGTTGGCGAACCCAAGAAGTCGCTGAACATCCTTCACGCGACGCGGGGGTTGCCAACTCTGCAAAGACTCAACCTTACTTGGCTCCATGGTGATGCCCTCAGGAGAAATGCGGTGACCCAGGAAATTGATGGTCACCCGGTAGAACTGGCACTTCTCCAACTTGGAAAACAGCCGATGTTCTCGGAGTCGCTGCAGGACCTGATGGAGATGCTGATGGTGCACCTCAGGCGACGGGGAGTAGATCAGGATGTCGTCCAAGTAGATCACGACAAACTGATGCAACAAATCCCAGAAAATGTCGTTCATGAAATGCTGAAACACGGCGGGGGCATTTGTCAGGCCAAATGGCATCACCGTGTACTCAAAATGTCCATACCGAGTACCAAATGCCGTCTTCCACTCATCACCCGGCCGAACCCTGACGAGGTTGTAAGCTCCACGCAGGTCCAGTTTTGTGAAGATCTTAGCCTCCCGGAGTCGGTCCAAGAGTTCGGGGATGAGGGGCAGCGGGTAACGATTGCGCACCGTGATGGCGTTGAGTTTCCTATAATTGCAGCAAAGCCGCAATTCACCAGACCTCTTTTTGACGAAGAGCACAGGTGCAGACACTGGCGAGGACGAGGGCCGGATGAAACTGCGAGCCAAATTCTTCTCCAGAAAGTCCCGCAATGCAGCCAACTCGGGGTCCGACATGGAGTACAAACGCCCCACTGGGAGAGGTGCATCAGGGACTAAATCAATGGGGCAGTCATAGGGCCTGTGCGGGGGTAGTTGATCCACCTCTGTCTCGCTGAACACATCAGCAAATTCGGACAGTTTGGGAGGCAAGGAAACCCCTGGGGAACACTCCACCTGGCCGGCACAGACATGGCGGGAGTGGTCCACACACTGCAAGCTTGGCTAGGTGACCAAGTTATGTGACCAATAGATCTGTGGGTCATGTGCCCGGAGCCACGCCCGTCCCAAGACCACAGAGAAATGCAGATCTGAGGTGATATAGAACTGGATGGCCTCCACATGGGAACTGATGGCCATACATAATGGTTGCGTGGTGGCCGTAATTGACCCAGACAGGAGCACTCAACCATCGATAGTCTCCACTAACATGGGCAGATCCACCGGGCACTGGGGAACAGTGCCACAAATGCTGAGTGCATAAAATTTGTCGTGGCCCCAGAGTCAATTAAGGCATGGACTGGAATCCCCTCTGGCTTGCCAGGAAGGATCAGACGTGCCTCCAATATCAGATGCCGTGGAGGTCCATAGGCAGCATCTGAAAGACGTCGCTCAGTATTGTTGTGGGACGCCCGATCTATCACACCGTCTAGATCGGGCTCGGGGCGTTTCTCGACAGAAATGTAGGGGACTTTCTCGGGGCAGACTCGGTCACTGATGCCCGCTGTCGCTTCTTTGGGCAAAAAGCAGCCAAATGCCCAGGGTCCCCGCAGTAAAAACACAACTCCCCCGATCGTCGTCTGTTCATTTCAGTCACCGATAGACGAGACCTGGCGGCACCCAGCTCCATTGGCTCCTCCCTTTGAACTGGGGGCTCACGCACAGCAGGGGCTGCAGGGGTTTGTGGGGTGGCACGGCAACTCCTTTGCTGCTGCAACCGAGCATCAATCTGCAGGCAGAGATGGATCAGCCCTTTGAGGTCTGAGGGAATATCCACACGGGCCAGCTCATCCAACATCTCCTCCGACAATCCATCCTGGAAGGCATCCACAAGCGCAGCCTCATTCCAGGCGGAATCCTAGCTAAGCAGCCGAAAATCACTGATATAGCCCTGTAGGGGGCATTGACCCTGCCTCAGAGCTTTCAGGTGACGAGTAGCAGTCTGCATCTTAATAGGGTCCTCATACATCAGACGCATATGATCACAAAACCCCACAAAGTTGTCCAACAATGGACTAGGTTGAGCCAGCAGAGGTGTGCCCCAATGAGCTGCATCACCCAAAAGAAGGCTTAACACAAACCCCACCTTATCCCGGTCAGTGGGGAAATCAGCTGCTCTCACGCTGATAAAGAGCTGGCATTGTCCCAGGAAAGCAGGAAACAGTTCTGGATTGCCAGTAAATTTATCCGGCATTGCAACTTGGCATTTTCTCCTGAGTGGTGGTGATGGTGGGGGTACAGCATGGACCTGAGCTTGCAATTGAGCCACCTGAGCTGCCAACCAAGTGAGTTGCTGGGCGAGCTGGGCATTCTCAGCACGTAGCTGCTCCATAATAATAGTAAGGGGTGGGAGGCTGAAGGCAAACTGTTCTGTACCAGCCTGCTACCGGCCCTGCAGAAAAGGCAGGTACAACCCCTTTTACAAGAAGGCAAGAGGCTGGAACTAAGCCTACCAAATTTATGGATACAAAAGCAAACAAGACACGAACCATGAAACAGGAGCTATTCAAGCGGTTGCCTTCAGCAAACCAGCCCTCCCATGCATTCCCCTTTTATACAGTTCAGGGCGTGGCTTCTCTCTGCCTCCTTCTGAGGTGCCCCAATTGCCTTCCTCTGTTTACTCCTGATTGACTGCCTTCTGCGTCGGGCATCCTTGAACAGGGCCAGCTGTGGGTCATCTTCATCCACGCTGTCAGGCTCACACAGCTGGGTCTCGGTCGTGACCAGGTGGGAGGGGCCTGGCTGAGGGCTCTCATCAGCAAGCTCTCCAACCCCCTCAGCAAGCTCTTCAACACCCCCCTCCTCCTCTGAGTCGTCCGACCCAACTGCCGAACCCACAAGCTGACCCTGAATCACAACAGCCATTGGTGGTATTGCCCCCCATCCTGATCCCTGTCTGTGGGTTGGTGGGGGGGGTGCTGCTGTGGTGGTAGCTCCAGGTTCAGCGGATGCCCCCGGTGCTACAGGTTCCCGATCCCCCCACTGTCTCTCCAGCTGCAGCTCCAGGCACTGGTGCAGCTGTGGGACTCAGGTTTCTCCTTCCTTAGTGAGCCAAGGGTTTTTTCCATCAGGTGAATAGCTTTCTCTAAGATCTAGTCTATATGTGGTGCATAATTCCCATCCTCTTCGCTTACTTGCAGGGAGTTCTCCATCTCTTGCTTCCATTCAAGTTGGTGGCCGCCCTACGTCAGGGTCATTTTCCTCGATGCCTTTTCCCACTCGCTTTTCCTTCCAATGCCCATTGATCACTGCGGTTTGTGGTCGTGCATCTCTACCACCTCTTCCCTGGAGGAATATGATGCTTCAGCTTCTGATAGTTGGTGGGATTTCGGTAGGAGGGAAAGTTCCCTTTCCATGGGGTTTCCCTCCTTCCCTGCCTCGTTATCAGACATTGTATTTTTTGCAAAGTCCCCCAGTAAGGTTCTTCCTTCCAGGTTGACTCTTAATGCAGATCCTGTCTAATATCAGAAGCCACTTCAATCCACATCTTAAAAAAGAAAGACTCTTGGAGACAAAGTTATCCAAGCAAGAACATTTACTAAGACATAGATGACAGAAGGTATAATAGACAGGATCTGAAGAATCCCCTCACAGATCAATATTTTTAAAGTGTCCCCAAGCAAACTCCATCCCACAGTTTATTCAGTAAGTTCCGGATCAGCCAAGTTCCAGGTGGTAAGCCCCTCGTGGGAAAAGGAGAAACATCAGTCCGTTCGTAGCAGAATCAATCTCACCCCTTCACATTCGAACCAGAGAAACAAACCAGATTCCCCCACCCCCTTTCTTAGTTGCTCGTAAGATGAGAGGGAGAATGCCTCTCATTGATCTTATTGTGATGGGTAACAGGCAGGCGAAATAACCAAAAGTTACATCTAAGGAAAGGAAGTGGAAGCAATAAACCCCAATGTTTATTCCTTTCCTCCTTGGGAATGGCAGAATCAAAGGGGGTGTGAGATTTGGGTTTTGCACAGAAGAGACAGTTAGAATTGAGATATAAATGGATTCTGACATCAAGGATTTGAAACAAAATTACAGATAATTTCCCAATAGGCTAAAGGGTTCAGCAACATTTTCTTGGCAAAGGAATAATTCTTATCATCACATTTCTTCCCTTACAAATAACATTAAAGCAATATCCTTAACAGTTATTAGCAAAATTCTTAACATTGTTGGAAAATTATTGTGGGCAATTTTCAGTTTAGTATCCATTGAATACACTGTTGTTTAATTCCTATATCCAAATCAGAACAAATATGTATGCATGCCACTCAGTTCAGATAGCAAAAATATAGCTTGATTTTTATTACATAGGCAAAATGGGGCAAAAAGGCAAAAGCAGAGTGAGATGAACAACAAGCAAGGATTGACAATCTCTCTCTTTCAAAAGGCAGAGAACTTTCCAGAGCCAGTGGTAACATGGACAGTGCCAAAGAGAGTGGCCTTTGGTTGTTCCAGCTTTAACTTTCTTGTGTACATAATGGCAGCAGAATAGAGACAGAAAGTAAGATGCCAGTGACCTGTCTTCTATTCTGCACCATGAAGGAAACAACTTGATGGACAGGACTGAGATATCCCATAAAAATATCACTTGGTCTAAAATCATAAATAGTGCCAGAGGTTTTGAACCAGTGAAGGGCCAGGATCCTGTTGTGTTCCATTGAGACAGCATGTCTGGGAAGGTAGTTGCTGCCCTACTTCCTGCTAGAGATATGCCTGGCAACTATGACAGACTCATGGATATACTTTTAGACCTTGAAAATCTCTGACTCTGCCTGTTGTTTCAGTTTCTTAATGCATAGACTACGTTGTCTGCACATTTCCTGGCACTACTGGACTGTTTCCTGCCTGTTTTATCAGTTTATATGAGATCACTGGAGTTTACTTAACAAGTGATTTAATCAGAATTAAGTCTCAGTTTATACTTCTGCCCTTACATAAGTGCTAATTAAAAATAACCTTAACAGGCTTAATAGCATCAAACCAATTGCTGACAATCTCTTTTGGCAAAGAAATGAAGCATGTTCTCATATATATAACAGTTCCAGCTGTCAGAATCCATTTATATTTCATTTCTAACTATCTCCTCTGAGCTAAATCCAAATCTCATCTTTCCCTGGATTCTGCCATTCCCAAGGGGGAGAGGGAACAGGCATGGGGCTTTATGGCTTTCACTTCCTCCCTTAAATGCAACCTTTGTTTATTCCGCCTGCCTGCTATCCATCACAATATAATCAATTGCTTTCTTACTAGGCATTCTCTCTCAACTTACGGGCAACTAGGAAAGGGGGTGGGAAAGGGAGAAATGCAACCCTCCGGGATCTGGTTTGTTTTTTCGAATGAAGTGTGAGGATGTTGACCCAGAATCAGGGGACAGTACAGGAAATATCAATTGTGAATGTGCAGATGGCCCTACTGTCTTTGGGCTCTTGCAAAGTCCTGGCTGCAGGGTCATGAAAGGCCAGCAAAGAAAATACCCAATGTCCTAACTTACCCAAGAACATACGATATATTTTGGGAAACACCCAAAAGGGAACATTTTTTTTTTACTTCTGCTCTCTTATCTACAGTATGCCAGACTTACTGGGTGAAATCTTTATCATATGCATGTCAGCTTTGCTGGATGGCTTGCTTATGTAACCAGAAAGAATAAATACAAGGATTTCTTGTCTTTCAGGGCTGCTCTTATTTAGAGGAGCCCATCTTTTTGTTCAGCTGAATAAAAATGTAAAGCTTGAAGGGAACTTCTGGTTTCCTGTATTTTTTACCAGCAAAACCTCGGAACCTGCATATCATTTTTGGCAAGCCTGGTTTCCAGGAGAGGTGCTTGGTTGGTCCTAGGGAGGCTCAGGAAAGGGGAAGGCACCGAGCACACTCCAGGATTTCCTGGAGGTGCCCCCCTTCTTGACTCTTCATTGTGGTTTTAACAGGAGCCAGTTTTTTTCTTCTTTTTGGTTGCCTTTTACTTGGTTCCTGCATACTCGGGAGGGCTGAAGATAAGGGAAGACACACAGATATACATTACTTTGTTGCACCGGCTTGCTTGGGGAGTGTGTGTGTATGTGTAAACATGTGTCTGTTTCCTTGAATTATTTCCCACCACTGACCAGAGCTGGGTGGAAGGGTTAATGCCAGCTGCACCTAGGCCCCCCTCTTTTTTGGGGTTCTGGGGGCACCTAGAAAACAAGGGGTGTTAATTTTGTACTCTTGTGCTCCAACGGGTTGTGAGTGATGTGTGGTTTGAGGTTTTTGGTTGCTCCTTATATATATATTTCCTGCTGTTGACCAGGCCTAGGTGTGATACTGATCTTGGCTGAAGGTCAGTGCATCTCTTGTGGCCCAACAGGCTGTGTAAGTGGTGTGAGTGACTTGAACACATGGGCTCAGCCCAGAAAGACCTGTTAGACTGAATAAAAGGTCAGTTAGAATGAATAAAAGGAAGGGATGTGTCCTTATGACTGTGTCATAAGGAACTTTGGTAAGCTTAAAACCTGTCAGGATATGAAACTGAAACTCTGATTAAATACAATGCCCTCTGTCACCAGGACATACCCACTGTTTGGCCCACAGGGGAATCCATAAATTTGGGAGTTTTTGAAACCATGGGGACTGTGCTTAAAGAGGCATGGATCATGATCAGCACACTTCATATGCTTTTTTTGTTTTTCTGGACCTTACATGTGAATAAGCATTTGCTTAGAGACTGTGGGCTGTGGTGACCTTCCACGGCACCACTTTTTCCTGCTTTAGCTTCTGCTCCACCACCCATGAGGGGATCTACTCCCTCACAGGGCAGGTAGCTGTTGTGAGGGGGGCACTGATGAGGTCCTGGTTCATACTCCCTTCTCCATATCTGATCTTTATGCATGGGAGGACCGATTGGGTTCTTACACTGACACCCCACACAAATATTCTGAATTGGTTCTGTCCACTAACTAGGCAGACCTCCAAGCCATGCTGCATGTCTTTTTAACAACAGAGGAGGGGCATCTGGTAGTCAATGCTACTAAAGGAAGGAGGGTCCTTGATCTGCAACTTAAAGGTTTCCAAGATATTATTGTCACTGCATTGCAGATTGCCCTCCCTAAACAGGAAATGTGGGCATAATTTATGATGTTCATCAGTTGCCAGCTGAAAGTCCCAGTGACTTCCTTGAGCGTTCCAGATGTTAAGTGTGAATTACAGAAGGTGGAGGGGACTTCAGGTGATGATAGACAAGTTGTTGGAGGGAGCGTATAAAGCCTACATGACATGGCCAGAAGTGATAACCAGAGGGGCTGAAGAGGGTGGAAAAAAAACACAGTATTGTTTTGCTGGCTTAAGCTCTGTAACAGGTGCCCTAGTGCGTGGTTTTTCAATCTTTTCCCCCATTATACTGCTTTTCGGATACAATATCAGTTACAATATTTGAGAATACAACCCCAAAACTCTTATGCAAACACAATGCATCAGGTCAGTTGTAGGACAAATAACATGAGCAAGCATTTTATTTCCTCCCTGGATACAATTCCTGCAGCTGCAGCAAAAGCAGCAAATGTGGAAAAAGGAGGATGTGCATTTCCTTGCTGTAGACAGTGCTTTTTTTTTGTAAAAAAAAACAAAAACCAAAAAGGTGCCACAACTCACATATGTCACACAACCCGCCTTGCCTACCCTACAAGGTGCCATAAAAAAAAAGGTGCCAGGACTCCGTTCTGGGCGTTCTATGACAAAAATAGGATTGATTACTCCTATCGCCCAGGGATGGGAATAACTTGATGGAGTTTTTGTCTTGTCTTTGTCTTTGTCTTGTCATGGGTCCTGGTGTGTTTGGGGTTAATACTGTTGTTGGTTTTTCTGTGGGGGGGGGCAGACCTCTCAGCTTTCTGTGGATTTGTTCATGGTTAACGCTTATCCTTCATGTTTCTTGGCTGTCTTCCCAGGACTGTTAACTGTGCCAGGCGGGGGAGGAAAAAAGAGGGGAGAGAAAAAAAACCCTCTGCCCTGGTGCTTTTATTTTTCGGCTTGCCTTTCCTGAGAGAAGTGGGGGTTGCAGCAGCCTTTCGTATTGTAATAGGGGCTAGGTTTTCTACTTTTTCATCCATGCTGGCTCAGGGATTCTGGGAGCCCTGCCCTGCCCTAGTGGAAGGGGGAGGAAGTGGGACTTCTGGAAGAGGATGGTGAGGAGTGGTAGGGTCCCCTTCAAGAGAGAAATGGGATGATGTCACCCAGATTCCAGGCACCCCCAGACCACCCACTGCGGTCTTTTGCCCTGGGACAGGACCGGTGTTGCATATGCATGACATTTGGCCACTGGAGCAGGGAATGTCTTTTATGTTCCCTTCTTAACTGTCCTATAGGGTACGGTTCCTAAACCATGCTCCAGATAGAAAGGGAGAGGGGTGAGGGACTGGGGCCTTTATCTCCCTGCCTTTATGGATGATTTTTCCTCTTCACCCCTGATACAAGTCAAAGTAAGAGAAGAACAATACCCTTTTTGGTTGGTACAGGAGTGTCACATTCAGTATTAAATAAGCCCCTTGGAGACCCTTCCTCGCAAACGTTTCAGGTCTTTGGGGCCAATGGCCCTTCTGTGTCAGCTGCAATACTCAATCCTTTGGAATGCTTTATGGATGGTATTGGCCTTACTCATCTTTCTTTCCCTTTCAGACTGCCCTATGCTTTTACGTTACAAGCCACCATCTTTGCTCTAATGGCTAAGCCCCTATACCAGGCCACTACAGGTATGGATAAAGAACCCTTTGCATGGACCACGGATTGTCAGGTGGCATTTGATAACATTCAAACTGCTTTAATCAATGCTCCAGACCTTGGCATTCCTGATGTCACTGAACCATTCCCCTTGTATTTGGCTAAAAGTAAAGGAGTGACTGCTGGGTTCCTTACTCAAACCCTTGGTACTTGGTCTCACCTTGTAGCCTATTTTTCCAAACAATTGGATCCTGTTGCTCAAAGATGGCCAGTGTGCTTTCGGGTGACTGCAATGCCATTCTTCTTTTGGGGCTACTGAACAATTAACCTTTGGGGCTCCTATCACAGTGGAATCACCCCGTTCCATCCAGGATTTGTTAGCATCCAAGGAGAGGCATTGGCTTACAGCCTCCTGACTGGAACAGTATCAGATAGCACTCCTTGACAACTCACGTTCATATAGAGCACAGTAGCAGGTTCAGTCCAGCGACCTTTCTTCCCCAACTGGATAGTGATCATAATTTGTGTATAAACTGTACATGGAAGAGGAAGTGTCTTGGCCAACTGCACCTTAAAGTCTGCCGCATCAGGTCCGCTGTCCCCTTGGTATATGGGTGCACTTGTACCCTCACGTTTGCCTGTGCTGGCCCCAACATATGCACTGGATGGGCACAGAGCTTCTGAACTAGGTGCTGTTTATCGTGGACGTAGGCTGGCGAAGGATGGGAAGTGCCTTCTCCCAAAACATACATTTTGGGCCCTCTTAAAAAACTTGCATGCCAGCACTCATTGGGGTTACAAGGCCATGGCTGAGTTTCTTATAATGGACTATAACAGGGATCTTTAACAGGGCCCTCACAATGATCAGGTGATGTGTGATTTGTGGATGTAATGACCTGTGGAAATTATTAAGTTCCTCTTGGGGAGGCTTGGGGCTGGCCAGGATCCTGCTAGTTTTTAGGAATTTGATTTTACTGAGTTGCCATGGATGCCGGGTTTTAGCTACTTGCAAGTTTTTGTGGATGCATTCTCTAGAGGGAATGAGGCCTTTCCCTGCCATTATCCAGCAAGAAATTCAGGCCCTGGGTATTGTTTGGTGGTTTCATCTGTCCTATAGGCTCCAGTCTTCAGTACACATGGGGAGGCCTGTTTCCCTTTGGGATGGTGTATGGTCAGCCCTTTCTTTCTCATTTGCCTTATCCACTTCCCTCCCTGTTGTTGGAGACCAGGCCCTCAGAGGATGTATACACTCTCTTGCTAATGATGTTTCTTCCATTTCTCAAGCTGTTCAATCCCTCCATCGTCCAAGGTTGATTATCCACTCCATCCTTTCCTTCCTGGTGTTTGGGTGCTTGTCACGTCCTGGACTGCTTCTGGCCCTTTAGCTGACTGCTGGACAGGGTCCTTCATTGTTCTTCTCGCTACCCACATGGTGGTCAAGGTTGCTGGACTTCGTGCTTGGATTTGTCATGCTCATCTTCACTCTTCTTCATCACCTTCTGACATGGAGGACTGAGTTGCTTGGACTGTGGCCCCTGGTGCTGAGGAAGACCTTGGGCTGAAGCTTCTGTTTGAGGGCCAACGCTGATCTGTATGCCAGGACATTTTGGTCATTGTGATACCTGTGCCCGCTGGGCTTCTACACAGGCGATTTCTTCTCACCGGCTTCCTGCTTACTTACATCACGGGCATCACTCCTCTCTTTCTTGGCTGACATCTGGTACTCTGACAGTACTCTGTCTTGTATTTCTTTCCCTACTCCATGCTCTCTTATACAGGGGGGATTATGGGTGGTGGTCAGTTCAATTATGGGAGGTGGTCCCCAAAATTTCCCAGTCCCTCTTTGGGGAGTTGGGGCTCCAACACCCATATACTGGATATGCAAGCATGTATTCAGCTTTTGAACATAACAGATTGCTGAATCTGTGCACTTATATCCCCCACTGGTATACATGGATTGGCCATGGAAACTACAGCCTTGGAAGCCTTCACGTTCAGCATGGCCAATGTAACAAGGGGCTGGACTCTTCCTGTGTTTGGGGCAGGAAAGTTCTTCCAGAAATAAGTTAGGGATCTATATACCTTGCACAGTCACATGGAAGGTAAGTACTGGCATGTGGGATGGTTGGCATAGATGTCATCAGACCTTTGGCTTGACTGCAAGAAGGTCGCCTCTGCTCTTTGTAGTTCATTTGCAGCAAAGAGACTCATGACTTATATGTCTGGTGTTAGAGCTTATATGCCTAAGGGGTTGGAAGGCGAACCAGGCATTTATCTTGCTAATCACTCGGACTGGTGGTTCCTTTGTGATCAGTTTGCCTGTATGTCTTTGCCAGCTTACTGATTTGGTACATGTACCATAGGGATTATCTTTCCCTCTGTTTATATTATCCAACACAAGGATATCATTCATCTCATGGAGGAAGGAATTAGGAATTACCCTAAAAATCTGAATATTTCTACTGATGCTGTATGGGGAAGGTTTAGGGAATTATTCCTGGTACTCTCTTTGTAGTAGTCTTTGTTCTTGTATCCTGTTGTGTCATTCACTGCTTGCCCCTATTCACCTCTGCCTGTCCTTAACAATGTGTCCCGCATACTACAGAAGCCTATCACGTGTTCATACTTTTTTGCACTGCTCTAAGTATGAAAGGGGGGATTATGTTGACCCAGAATTAGGGGACAGTACAGGAAAGAGTACAGTACAGGTGGAGCAGTGGGCTAATGCCTCCTTACGTAACACCAGCTGCCTGCAATTAGTTCAGGTCCCACCAGGCTCAAGGAGCACCAGGCTCAAGGAGTGTTAAGGAGCACTCCTTAGCAGCTGGGGAGTGCGCGCGTGTGGAGGACTTCCCTGCCGGCTCCCGCCCGACGCCGGATGGCTCCGCCGATGCTGCTTCAAGAGGGAAGAGCGTGAGGCGCCTGCCATGGCTCCCCGAGGACTCCTTAGCAACTGGGGAGCGCATGCGTGCGCAGGACTGCCCTGCCGGCTCCCGCCAGACGCCAGCCTGCCCTGCTTCCTCCACAGTGAGAGGGGAGGGCATGCCTTCCCGGGCTCGCTGACTTGCAGCCAAGCCGGAGCCAAAAGGGGCTTTTCCTTCCACCCACCCTTTGGAATAGACGCAAGAGCTCCCGGGGTCTGGCGTTTGCAAGGGGGAGGGGAAAGGGCTGAGAGGCTCTTGGGGGTGGGAAGGGAGAGTCACGTTGTAGGGGGGACTGGACTAAGGAGGCTTGAAGTTGCTTTGCAAGAGCGGGGGCGTTCGATTGATTTATGTACTATTTTCCGGTGTATAAGACGACTGGGCGTAGAAGACGACCCCCCAACTTTTTTTTTATTGAAAAGTTTTACAGTACATTTTATTTTTAACAAAACAAAACAAAACCCCTCCCAACCCCCTCCCCTCTTCCCAGCCCTCCCCAACACCTCCCTCCCTCCCCTCCCCCCTCCCCGACTTCCCAGAGCTAAATACAAGGTATAAAAGTAGAAACAATCATAATCTACCATATGCAAACAACAATAAAGTATTAAATCTATCACACTTTAACTCTTATAAAATAACTACAAGCAATATAAATATCACATCAATACTTATTCAAATGCTAAATGAAACCTTTTAGTCCCATATTTATTCTGGATGTAATCAATCCATTTTTTCCACTCCACAATATATCTCTGTTGCGAATGGTCTTTCAAATATGCTGAGATCTTTGCCATTTCCGCCAGGTTGGAAACTTTTAAAGTCCATTCTTCTATATTTGGCAGTTCTTCCTTCTTCCAATATTGCCCTACTAAAAGTCTTGCTGCCGTAATTAAATTCAACATCAGCTTAGTGTCCACAACAGTAGTGTCAGTAGTAATGGCCAGAAAAAACAATTGCAGACAAAACTTTATCCTTTTCTTAAATATCTTCTGCATATTCCACCAAATTTTAATCCAAAATGCTTTAACCTTTTTACAGGTCCACCATATATGAAAATACGTTGCATCTTCACCACCACACCTCCAACATTTAGGCTGGCAGTTCAGATAAACACTTGCTAGTTTTTTAGGATCTAAATGCCACCTATAAAACATTTTATAAAAGTTCTCTCTTAAAGACTCAGGGCGGCTAAGCTTGTAAGCCGCCCTGAGTCTTCGGAGAAGGGCGGGATATAAATGGAATTTAAAAAAAATTTGAGCTTGCGTAAATTTTACATTTCTCACCCAAATCTTTTCCCAAGTATCCATTGTAATGACTTCTTGAAAATTCTGAGCCCACTTTATCATACAATCTTTAACAAGTTCTGTCTCTGAATCAATTTCTATCAGTGCAAGATATATTCGTTTGATATGTGCTTGACCTTGATTTCTAATTTGCTTTACCAAATTTTCATCAGTCATTGAAAAACCAATTTTCTGATCTTCTTTCCACCTGGCCTGTAATTGCCCATACTGAAACCTAGTTTGAACAATCTTTTCTTCTCGTAAGATATTATACGGCTTCAAATGCCATACATTCCTTTCCAAACTTAAAATTTCCTTATATGTAGTCACATCATGTTTAAACCCAACACTTATATTTTCTATTGCGTGTTTCGGTATTGCCCATAAAGGTATCTTATAATTTAACTTATGTCTATACTTTTTCCAAACTCGCAACAGAGCATGTCTTAAAATATGCACCTTGAACACATTATCCACCTTCTTATCATACAATAGGTATGCATGCCAACCGAATAGCAAATCATGACCTTCAAGATTTAATAATCTCCCTTGTGTTAAGTTAATCCAATCACTTATCGCTGACAAAGCAGCAGCTTCATAGTATAGTTTAAAATTAGGCATTTTAAGACCACCTCTCTCACGCGTATCCTGCATAATCTTAAATTTAACTCGTGGCCTTTTCCCTGCCCAGACAAATTTATTAATACCCTTTTGCCATTCCTCCAAGTTTGAATCCTTTTTAAGAATAGGCATCATTTGAAATAAAAATAGAAATTTCGGCAAAACATTCATTTTCACTGCTGCAATTCTTCCCAATAAAGACAATTGTAGTTTTTTCCAACTATCCAATTCTTTTTGAACTTTTCACCATAGCTTTTCATAATTATTTTTATATAACTTTGCATTTGAGGGTGACAAATATACCCCGAAATATTTAACCCTTTTGACAATTTCAAATCCCGTTAACGCTTCTAAAGCAGCCTTTTGTGATACTGTCATATTCTTAGACAATATTTTAGTTTTTTGTATGTTAACCTTGAATCCAGAAACTTTCCCATATTGCATTATTATCTCCATCAATTCTAGAACAGAATTTTCTGGCTGGGTCACCGTAACAACCAGATCGTCTGCAAACGCCCTCAGTCTATAATCCTGATCTCTTATTTGAATTCCCTTAATTTTTTCCAAATCCCGTATTTTAATCAGTAATATCTCCAATGTTAAAACAAATAGTAAAGGTGACAGCGGGCACCCCTGCCTTGTGCCCTTTTCAATGTTACATACTTCGGTCAGACTATTATTTACTATTATACGGGCTGTTTGCTTTTGATATAGTGCCCTAATTGGTTGTAAGAATTTATCCCCAAAATTCATTTTATCTAATACTTTCAACAAAAATTGCCAATCCAATTGATCAAAGGCTTTTTCAGCATCCAAAAAGATCAATGCTGCAGGGATCTGATTGTTTCTTTCCAGAAATTCCAACAAATCAACTATATGCCTCACGTTGTTCTTCATTTGTCTACCACTTATAAACCCAGTTTGATCACCATGAATTACTTGTTGCAGTACCCTCATTAATCTGTTAGCTAAAACCTTAGCAAATATCTTGTAGTCCGTATTCAAAAGTGATATTGGTCTATAATTTTTTGCTTGAGTGACATCCTGATCTTCCTTCGGAATCAAAGAAATAAAAGCAGTTTTCCAAGACGGAGGCACCCCTCCTCCCATTTGAATTGTCTGAAACAATTCCCTTAATGGCTTTACCATCTCTAACTGTAAATTTTTATAATACACAGCAGTCAGCCCATCCATCCCTGGCGCCTTACCCACTTTCAATTGTTTAATTGCTGAAAAAATTTCTTCCTCAGTTATCAATTGATTCATCTCTTCCTTTTGTTCTTGTGTAAGAACAGGAATACTAGCATTCATCAAATATACATCAATATCTGCCTCACTAATCTTATCTCTAGCATATAACTTAGAGTAAAAATCAACAAAAGATTTCTTAATAAGACTCTGCTGATACACTACCTTACCCTTATGTTCTATTCTATCTATATTAGAAGCCCTTTGCTTCTTCCTTAACAAATAAGTTAACCATCTACCTGGTTTATTGGCATTACAAAAAGTATTATGTCTAACATACCGTAGATTAATTGCCACTTGATCAGCCATCAACTTGTCAAACTGTCCCCTCAATAAATTAATTACCTCTTTAATCTTCACATCCGATGGATTCAAAATTAAAGCCTTTTCTTTTTCCCTAATTTCATTCTCTAATTCCTTCCTCCTGAGTTCCAGATTACGTCTATATTTGTTATTCAAATATATTAACACACCTCTCATATAAGCTTTACTAGCATCCCAAACCATTTCAATAGAAGTACCCTTAAGCATATTGATTTCAAAAAAATCCTTCATCTGTTTTTTACATTCTTCCACATTTTCCTGATTTCTAAACAGGTTCTCATTTAGACGCCAGGAGCGCCTATCTCTATTATCCTTGTCTATCTCTAGCCAGACTGGACTATGATCAGAGATAGTTCTTGGACAAATCTTAATCTTCTTAATTCTGGAAAAGAAATAATTGGTAATTAGTATAAAGTCAATCCTAGAAAAAGATTGATGTCTATCGGAAAAAAAGGTATAGTCCTTTTCTTGCAGATTTCTTTCTCTCCAAATATCTCGCAGTTCCAAATCATCCTTCATTTCAAAAAAGGATTTAGGCAGTTTAGCATGACTTGGAACACGTTTAAAAGTACCACTCTTGTCCATTTGTACATCCAAAACACCGTTCCAGTCTCCCATAAAAATAAAAGATTTATAATCCCACTGAGTAATCTTGCTGTGTAGTAAACTATAAAAGTCTGCTTGTTGTTGATTAGGAGCATATAATCCAACCAAAAGTGTTTTCTTACCTTCTATTAACAGTTCAATTATAACATATCTTCCTTGTTTATCTGCTTCAATTAACTCCGCTGTCAAGGTATTCTTGACATAAACAACCACTCCATTTTTCTTGTCCATTGCAGAGGCAATAAATTGTGTACCCAGTCTTGAATTTAATAAGTACTTTTGATCCATAACTCTAATATGTGTTTCTTGTAAACAAATAACATCATTCTTAAATTGTTTTAAATATTGAAAAACTTTCTTTCTCTTCTGCGGTGAATTTAAACCATTAACATTCCAAGTTAGAAACTTTGTCGCCATCCTTCGCGACCCGAAGCTTTTGGAATGCTTCTTCCAGGATCACCTGTACTTTCTTAGGTCGCGCCCCTCCCACAGCTTCACTATAGGTAAGTTTTGGAGGTCCCGTGACTTTCTGCTGGTCTTGTTCTTGCTCTCGTCTCATTCGTCTCGAAGCAGCACGCATCATCCTCTGGTCTCTGGCCTCTTCCGATGATACTGAAATTTGATCCACTCCTGTAGTTTTCTCATCTATCTGCGTTGTTCCTTCAGCACCTTGTAAGTTCTCACTGCGTAGTTGAGGCTCTCCCTCGCCATTCTTCTTTGTAGATTCCAAAAGTGGTATGGGGGTTGCTTTTAAAACATTACTGTAAAAATCATGTGCCTGCATCACTGTAGTAAGGCGATGTCTCATACCTTCATGCATCACCACCATACCCACTGGTATCTCCCATCTAAACTTAATATCACGTCGCCTTAATTCTTGTGCTAAAAAAGAAAATTCCTTCCTTCTCCTTAGGATTTTTGGAGGGATCTCTTTTAAAGCCAAGACTTCTTGCTCAGCAATTACAAATTTAGTATTGTAAGAGGCTTGAATGACCTCATTTCTAATTGCTCTCTTTGTAAAATAAACCACCACATCTCTGGGTAATTTCCTTTGTCTTGCAATCCACGAATTAACATGGAAAATTTTGTCTATATCTTCCATAATTGCATCTGTTGGTCGCCCCAGCACCCCTTCCAAAGCCTCAGAAACTATTTTCTTCAAATCTTCTTTAGGATCCTCTTTTAAGCCTCTGATTCTCACAGCAAACTCCATCTCATGATACTGTACCAAGGTCAAATCACTATCAATTTTCTCCACCACATTCTCAGTCTCTGACATTTTTGCATATAATCTGATATTATTTTGGCCGAGATCTTCCACTCTTTCATCCAAACGCTCAATACATATAGCCATGCCTTGAAATGCAAGTAAAATGTCTGCCCTTATTTCTGTTAGCTTCTCATCCAGCTTTTCATCCATAATCTCAGCTAGTTTTTCTGTTAACTTCTCATCCAGCTTTTCATCCATAATCTCAGCTAATTGTTGTGATTGCTTTTCCATAACCTCTTGCATCACATTCTGCAAGTCTTTAACTGTAAGAGTTGGTGCAGGTGCAGGTGCAGGGGGCAATAAAGCTTGTAGCGAAGACTGCTGCACCGGAGAAGCCCCCGCGCTTCTAAGAACTTTAGAAGATTTAGCCACCATTTTCACCCACTATTGCCTGCTACGCACTTTCACTTTCAAACTCCGCAAAGTCCATTGAGTTAAAGCTCATAAATTCACTTTCACCTGGATCTCCTGTATCGCTCTGCCTACATCCAGGTTCTCCAAAGTTCTCTCTTGCTGGCAGGGATGGTTGCAGACGCCCTGTTCTGCTCCAAAAAGCCCGGAGCAGAAGTGCCTCGCAGTCCGGAGCAAACCCAGGCTTTGGGGGGGCTCAATCCTTCAGCTGCCAAAACTTTAAGTTCTGGCGGCCCCGGAGAGCTCTACCCCTACCTGGCTGCTCACCCCCTCCTCTTCTCCCGAGGAGGGGGCTTCCGAGCTGCCAAAACAGCTGATCGGCGCTGTTTTCGGTGGCTCTATGGAGCCGCGGGGCTGACAGCCTAAAAATGGCTGCCTCCGGTGACGCCTTGCCACCCGGAAGTCGACCCCCCAACTTTTGAGATGATTTTCATGGGTTAAAAAGTCGTCTTATGCGCCGGAAAATACGGTATGTGCCCTTTCTCTGGCAAGTGATATAATTAAAAGCTGCTAATATTCTAATGCCAACTTCTGCCAAGCCCGCAGCAAGACATCAGTCACTGCACCAGTATAAATCAAAGGAAAAAGCTGTAAGGGGATTTGGAGCCTTTTAAAAAAAATACCAGAGAAGCTCAGCTAGTACATATCAATGAAACTTGATAATTCCCTGCTCTCCTGAAGTCTAACCAGGCTAGACACCACCTGTTTCTTTGCTTCATGGCACAAAGGGCCCTGGGTTTTTGCCATTTGACAGGCCACCTCTTACTTAGCCTTTGCCCAAACATGGGTTTTTTCCTTCCAGACTTCTTTTCTTCTTCCAAGACCCATGGCCTTTTTACAACGACCACACATACAGGCCCTAAGAGCTTCTTAATTTCAATTGTATCTTGTATGCATTCATTTAAATAAAGACTCCTGAAGAAGTATTTGGAGGGGTGAAATGAGTGGTGCACTGTATGTGTGAACAACACGGACTGGCTCACTTATGTCTGCATGTGTTTTGTGGAGATAGTGAGGAAATATTATGGGTATATAATTATTGCAGCTGACACACCTTCTGCCAAAGAGAGATCTTGTTCTAGGAATTTCAAAGTTCCTAATTTCTTTTTCACTTGAAAATGAAGCATTAAAATTAATAATACGGATTGTGATTCATTGGTTCTGTCAAATATCCACTGTGGACTGTATCATAAGAACTAATTCCTGTAGCTATTGTTGGTTTGTAAATCCAATATATGTCAGAGAAGGAGGTTTTTCTTTAAATAAGAGGAAAGGTGAACATAACACAAAATTGAATTAAAGTATTACATATTTATTATAAAGTTTGTACAGGTCATCCTTGACTTACAACTATTCGTTTAGTGGCCATTCAAAGTTATGATGGCACTGAAAGAAGTGACTGTAAGGACCTGCCCCAACTGGCCCTCTCAGGAAAGTACAACTCTTGACATCATGTGGTTAATCAAAAGAACATTTACTGAGAAACAGTAAGCTTCAGTTATTTTATGACTGTTATGTATGCAGGCACCTGCATAGCAACAGCCACCAGGGGGTGTTGGCCTGAACAGTTTTGTCGGGAACCACAGTTTCGGCGGGAAACCTAGGGCCAACCCCATTGGCTGTCCGCTGACCTGGCTAGGTATTTAAGGAGGCCAGGTAACCCTCATTCTCCAGTACGCTAACCCCCTTCCAATAAAGAGCTGAACACGTACTCTGGCTGGCGTTTCTTCCTTGTGTCGGACCCACTACACAATAGTGGTGACGAAGGTGGGATTGCTGCCGACAAGGAGCTGAAGTCACTGGGGGAACGCTCCGTGAGCTGAAGGGAAAGGCATTTTCCTTCCTTCTTCCCCACCCACGACCGCCAGCCGACTGGACCACGCTGGTCATCGCATCCACGACTAGGGACCCGAACCAACACCGTGATGGCAACAGCTGGACAACCCCACGAATTTGACACCCGCCGCGTACCGGGACATCGTTGCCAGGCTCAACGCCAACTTCCGGCCCCGGCGGTCCAAATTGGCCGTGAGGTCGCAGTTCGAAAAAAGGGACCAGCGCCCCGACGAGTCCAGTGCCGAATTCCTCACCGCCCTACGGGAAGCCGCCGTTGCCTGCAGGTTCTCAAACTTGGAGGAGCGACTACGGGACTGGCTGGTTTGTGGCCTACGAGACAGGCGGCTGCAAGAGCGCCTGTTCGAAAGAGAGGAGGTCTCGCTCCAGGAAGCCGAGGATGCCATCCTGGCCCATGAACCAGCCTGCGGGGCCGTCCAAGCGGTCCAGGAGACCTGGACCGGCAGCCAGGTGGCCAGCATCCACCGGCAGGTCGCCACAGCCGAGGACGACCAGAGCATCGACCTCCTCCAGTGGAAGTCGACCCCTGACCAGCGAGGCGGACGCCGAGACAAGCCCAGGCCTCCCAGCAATGCCGCCAACCCTCAGAAGTGCGCAGGGTGTGGTGAAAACCACGTGCGCAGCCTCTGCAAGTTCCGGTCGGCCACGTGTTGGGCCTGCAAGAAAACAGGCCACATAGCCGCGGTCTGTCATAGCCGTCACCCCCGAGAAGGAGATCCACGAGCTGCAACCGGAGGAATCGCTGTTCGAAGGTACTGGGGCCCCGACCAAAACGCGAATTGGCTATGTTGAGAGCCGGCTGGCCATTAACCACATGGGTAGCCACCGGCTGCTCAAACTCAAAATTAGACTAACAATCCGCTTGCAAGGCGTCCCTTGCAGCATGGAGCTTGACTCCGGATCAGCGGTCTCGATCATTTCGGACGAGACCCTTAACTACATAAATAGCCGGAGCAAGCAGCGGATTAAATTACGGCCTACAAATTTAACCCTGACCGATTTTCAGAATTCACCGGTCAAGGTAAAGGGGGAGGCTACCGTCTTGGTGGGGTTTAAGGGTCGGGAAGAGCACCTGGAGGTTGTAGTGGTAGAGGGCCAGAGAGCCAGCCTGGTCAGCCTAGACTGGTTTGAGGCCCTGGGAATCACAGTCATCGGGATCCACCAGATCCAGGGGGACTCCATCGAGGCCGTCTGCAAGGAGTTCGCAGACGTCTTTGACGGGACGCTGGGCAGGTACACAGGGCCCCCCATATCGTTCAAGCTTAACTCGAACGTTCCCCCCATTAGGGTCTGGCCGCGGTGAGTCCCCTTCACGCTCAAACACAAAATAGAGCGCAAATTGGATAAGCTGGTGGCCCAGGGAATCTTAGAGCCCGTAGATGGGGGGGAGTGGGAAACCCCCATCGTCACCCCCCTCAAATCCAACGGGGAAATAAGGATCTGCGCTGACTACAAGTGTTCAGTGAACCACGCCCTGAACCCGCATGCTTACCCGGTCCCCACGGTCAGCCACGTTCTCGCTGCCCTCCAAGGTGGTGCCATCTTTGCAAGGCTCGATCTTGCACAGGCGTACCAGCAACTCACGGTTACTAGGGCAACAGCTGACATTCAAACCATAGTAACACACAGGGGAGCGTTCCGGGTGAACAGGCTGCAGTTTGGGGTCAGCGTTACTCCTGGCATTTTTCAGGAAGTTATGGAGAAGTCACTCAAGGGCATCCCAGGAGTCTGCCCCTATTTTGATGACATCCTGATTGCAGAAGCATCAGCGGAAGAACTGGCAGGTAGGCTCAGGGAGGTACTGTCCAGGCTGCGCACAGTTGGCCTCAAACTCAAGAGGGAGAAATGCAGCATAGGTGTTCTCTCCACAGAATTTTTGGGATTCAGGGTAGATGCCAGGGGAATCCACCCCACAGAGTCCAAGGTGAGGGCCATCAAACTAGCACCCACACCCAAGAACAAGGCAGAGCTACAGGCATTCCTGGCCCTGTTGAACTTCTACCACGCATTCCTTCCACACAAGGCAGCCATTGCAGAGCCACTCCACAGGCTACTGGACAAGCAGGCAGCATGGGTCTGGACTGCCGCCCACGACCAAAGCTTCAGGGCCTTAAAAGCACTACTGTTGGATAAGTCCACAGTAACTCATTTCATCGAGTCCAAGCCCATATGCATCGCATGCGATGCATCCCCTTACGGTGTGGGCGCAGTACTCAGTCACCTCGAGCCCAATGGGGCGCAAATTCCCATAGCCTACTATTCTAGGACGCAGAAAGAAACTATGCCCCAATCGACAGGGAAGCCCTGGCAATCGTGGCAGGAATCAAAAAATTCCACGATTATCTGTATGGCAGGGAGTTCACTGTCTACACAGACCACAAACCACTCCTGGGCCTGTTCACAACGGACAGGCAGACACCCCAAATTCTGTCCCCCAGAATGCTCCGGTGGTCCATCTTCCTTGCAGCCTACAATTGCACGCTGGTGCACAAGCCAGGGAAGGAGATGGGCCACGCAGACAGCCTAGGTAGGCTACCCATAGACACCCCTGATCCAGACCCGGCACCAGCAACACAGATCCTAGCCCAGCAGTAGCTACCAGAATGCCCGCTCCACGCCAAGGACATTGCCAGCAACACAGCCACCGACAACATCATGAGCAGGGTACATGCATGGGTTTGCACAGGGTGGCACGACAAGTCCCCAGGGCCTGAGTTCCAGGCCTACTTCACCAGGCACAACAAGCTCTCCACTCACAAGGGTTGCCTCCTCTGGGGTAGCAGGGTCATCATTCCCACCGCAGTCCGGGGCAAGGTATTGGACTCCTTACATGAGGGACACCCGGGGGTGGTTAGGATGAAGGCACTGGCCAGAAGCTACCTCTGGTGGCCAGGGCTGGACAGGGACATCGAGGAACGGGTCAGGGCCTGTTACACATGCCAGAGATCCAGGCCAGAAATGCCACACACACCAGTACACAGGTGGGAGGCCACACACACACCCTGGTCCCGCATCCACATTGACTATGCAGAGCCATTTCAGGGCCAACTGTTCTTAGTAGTAGTGGACAGCCACTCCAAGTGGCTAGAGGTAGTCCCTGTCCCCAACATGACCTCGGGTAGGACAATCCAGGTGCTCAGAGCTCTCTTTGCCACACACGGCCTCCCCGACGTAATTGTGTCTGATAACGGGCCTCAGTTTACCGCTAATGATTTCCAGGCATTCTTGAAGGTGAACTGGATTAGGCACGCCACCTCTGCGCCCTTCCATCCATCGACCAACGGGCAACCTGAACGGATGGTAAGGACGACCAAAGACGCACTCCGGCGCATCATTAGCAGGGACTGGCATCACAGACTGGCGAAATTCCTACTCGCCCAACACACCACACCATGCGTTGCTACCGGGAAGAGCCCAGCAGAACTTCGATGGGGACGGCGTCTCATCACCAAGCTGGACCGTTTACACCCAGACCGAGTAGCAGCGGAGACGGTTAGGCCACCATCACCACCATCATCACCATCTTCATCACCGTCATCACCAGCACACATGGTTCTCAATGTGGGGGACCTGGTCTGGGCACAGAACTATGGAGCAGGGCATCCATGGGTCCCGGGGACAGTGGTTGAGAAAACTGGACCCCTCTCTTACATCGTGGGGGTGGAGGGGGACAGACACATAAGGCGACACATCGACCAGCTCAGAGGAAGGGTCCCTGAGCGCACCACACATGCCCAACTGGAAAACCACACCCCAGGAGAGGTCAGCCCAACCAGAAACAACACAGAACAGAAACCAGAGGAGGAGGGCCTCCTGAACCCAGCTCTGCTCAACCCAGCACAGAGGCCACAAGAACCAGCTGTCCAAGCCCAGGGCCAAGCCACACCCAGACGGTCCACCCGGCCCCACAGGACACCTGCCTACCTGGCGGACTATGTGTGCAAATGACCATCACACAGTTGCCTTGTTTTCTTTTTTCTTTTTGTTGACACACAGTGTATATAGTTATGTAGCTAGTTGCAAATTGTTATCATTGTTATGTGGTTCCTCTCTAAGGGGGGAGGGGTGTTATGTATGCAGGCACCTGCATAGCAACAGCCACCAGGGGCCGTTGGCCTGAACGGTTTTGGCGGGAACCGCAGTTTTGGCGGGAAACCTAGGGCCAACCCCATCGGCTGTCCACTTACCTGGCTAGGTATTTAAGGAGGCCAGGTAACCCTCATTCTCCAGTACGCTACCCCCCCTTCCAATAAAGAGCTGAACACGTACTCCGGCTGGCATCTCTTCCTTGCATCGGACCCACTACACAATAATGACTGTGCTCCATTTTCAGTTTGAGGACCTTCTTGCTGACCGAAAAGCCAGAAACCACATCAAAACTATGAGGCAAGTGTGCAGAGCCATGGCGGAGTTCCACAACCTGGCATACTGAGTCAACTGGCTGGAAGACATTCTTGTCAGCTGTTTCAAAGATGGGCTGAACAACAACCTATATAATGCTTGTGTGGCAAGAGGAGCCCCTGCAACCCTGTATAATTGGTGCATACTTTCTGAGGTGGAAATTGACCATGCCTCCAACAAATACTGTGTAGCAAGGTCCTGGAAGAAAACCCCTCCAGAGAAGAGAGAAACGGCTAAACCTCAGCCATCAGAGGCCAGATATACTGCCTGCCTCTTCCAGCTCCGCTTGCCATTCACATTGCCTCTGGTGAGAGTCACTCCTTTAGATCTCCCTTCCCAGTCGTCCTTCTTCCCAATGTCAATGGACCACTTGGGTTTCGATGTATCTCCCAGGCTGGTGGCCTACTCCATCCATCCGGAGATGATTACTCTGGGGTTAGCCTTGGCAGAGGCTTCCCCCAGCACTCAGCTTCCTCTTGGTAACTGCCTTGTTCAGACATTCCTTACACGGTCCCCATGGTAAAGGTGGGTGCCTCTCTGGGTTGACCACTATTGCAGAAGCCCCAACTGTGCTTCTTAGGAAAGAATGACTCTTGACACCATGTGGTTAATCAAAAAACGTTTACTGAGAAACAGTGATTGCAGTAAGGTCAGGTGAAATCTAACATTCCCAGGCTATTCTTTCCACTCTGAAACCCAACCCCCCTACCCAGTCCACTGACAGCCAATACTGTGCTACGAAGTTGTTTTGAGAGAGTGCTGAGGTACAGGAAAGATAATGGGTCATCCTCAGGGTGCAGCAACCTTGGAGTCAAGCTGGAACCAGCTGGGAGTCCATTCTGTCTTTGAAGACTATCCCCCTCCCTAATTCCCATGTGATTACAGCAAAAGCAAAAGCATGCAAGAAATGCTCCCCCTGAGCACCCTCCTCCCACCTCCACCAGAATGGTAGGACACCCAAAAAGGGATCCTGATAGTGACTTATGACTTTTTTCACATTTACATCTATTGCAGTACATGATCAAAATTCAGACACTTGGCAACTGGCATATATTTATGACAGGTCCAGTGTCCCAGAGTCATGTGCTCAACTTTTGAGACCCTTTGACAGGCAAAATCAATGGGGAAACCAGATTCACTTAACAACCATGTTACTAACTTAACAACTGCAGTGTTCACTTAACAACTGTGGCAAGAAAGGTCATAAAATGAGGCAAAACTAACTTAACAACTGTCTTACTTAGCAATGGAAATTTTAGTCTCAGTTGTGGTAATAACTTGAGGACTACCAGTAATATGAAAACTGAAGTTTCAGTCACTATTTTGCTGCATTGGTAAGATAAAAAAGAATTGATGTTTCTTTACTATATAGGCCCACCTTCTCAGGTATACGTCTTTCTTCTCAAAATGTCATTGACATAACAAAGCTGTGTTTCTACTTTGTTATCTCAGTTCAGTAAATATTTATGATCTTGGCACATGTGGTAATTGATTAACCTGGATTGGATCTAAACATCATTTTGTTTATTGTGTCTCCATCCAATCAAATCACTTACTTGCCTGAGTTAGATTGTGATTCCAAGGGTAATGATGTTGCCAAAGTTAAATAAAAAAGACAGTTGTTTGAGCCTTGTGGCTTTTGTTAATCATGATCGCAAAATGTAGACTACTGTTTCCTGAACAACTTAACAAAATATAGATGAGCATGATAGGAAATGTTATGGTAACTATTATATACTGGGTTCGATGCTTGATTGACGAGATGAGGTGAGTGAGTTCAGCAAGAATCATTCTTTATTTGTTGCAGGAACTGAAGTGAGAAACAGGGCTGCGAATGCAGCAATTTATACCCTGGCCTCTAGGTGGCAGCCAATAGGTTTAAAGCAACCTATTGCCACCCAAGGAGCAGCCAATGGCGGCGCTGAAGATGGGTTGTCTGAGAAGCTGGGAGCCGTTAGCCAGCTTCCCTGCTTAAGCAACCTTCCAGCAATTAACCCCATGTGATATTCTAAAGTAAGACAAAGCCCAATACATTACAGCCCTCTCCCCTAGAATGTACACACATTATAACAGCAAAGGAATGATTACAGCAATTACAAGTTTTACAGAGATTCAGAAGTAGTATGCAAACATACACATTTTTCCGTACTTACTAATACAGAGGCTCTCCTGGCTAACAGCAATTCAATGACACATACAACATTATAGCTCAGTTATTTTGGAACAAAATCTTGCAAATACACAGGAGGCTTGTGAACCCTCATGGAATGCCTGGGAGGGCCAGGCACTCTCCGGTCTACCAGCTTGCCTGCCAGGCTGGGTAGACCAGGGTCCATAGGTTCAAGCGAGTCTGGCTGACTCAGAATTCTCTGGCCGGCCATTCCCAGTCGGCCCACCCCAGAGTCTAATCCTTCCGCAGAGTTATCACAGCAGCTGTAATGTTCTGGTTGACTATCTCCGTCAGGGGCCCCATGTTGCACTCCTGGGCTTTGCCCCTCCCCCTATGACCACCTTCCCGTTGCTCTGACTGCTTGGGACCTCAGAGCATATGGATTGATCGGCCTGGCTGCCAGTTTGCGGTCCGTGGATGGGACCTGGAACAAAGTACTCGCTTTGTGGCCATTCTGGAAAACACTTTCTAAGCTGATCGATATAGCAACGAACAACTCGCCCACCCTCTAGGCCTACTTTGTATGAGAGAGAGCCTGACGTTTTGGTGATTTTCCCTAGCACTCACAAGTTCCCATGCCCATAGTTCCGGACCCACACGCCGTTGCCCACTTGCAACCCCCTTGGGGATCTTGGGTGAGAGGCATCTGCTGCCACCCAGTCTGGGTGTAACCTGTCCAGTTTCGTGATTAGTTGCTTCCCCCAGTGCAGCTCCGCTGGACTTTTGCCCGTTGCCATGCACGGTGTGGAATGTTGGCAGAGCAAAATGTCAGCCAGTCTATGGTGCCAGTCCCCAGTCACTATGCGCTTCAGTGATTCTTTTGTGGTGCGCACCATTCATTCAGCTTGCCCATTACTAGATGGATGAAATAGAGCTGATGTCACATGCCTAAAGAGGTTTGCCCTCAGGAAAGCCTGAAATTCTGCCACAGTGAATTGGGCCCCCTTATCGGACACTACGATGTCCGGTAGCCCATGCGTTGCAAAGAGTTTCCTAAGCACCTGGGTGGTCCTAGCTGTAGTCATATTTGCGATTGGTATAACTTCTAGCCATTTAGAGTGGCTGTCGACCACTATAAGAAAGAGCTGTCCCTGAAAGGGCCAAGTGAAGTCTATATGAATCCTTGACCAGGGTGTGTGTGTCTCCTCCCACCTATGGACAGGAGCGTGCAGCATTTCAGGCCTAGACTGCTGACATGTGTAACACCCATGTACTTGAGCTTCAATGGCTTTATCTAATCCTGGCCACCATAAATAGTTTCATGCCAAAGCTTTCATGCAAACAATACACGGATGACCTTCATGAAGCAATTGCAATACCCTGTCCCTTAATGAGGTGGGAACAATGACCCTGTTCCCCCATAGAATACAACCCTTATGAGCTGAGAGCTCGTGTCTCCTTGTGAAGTAGCTCTGGAACTCAGGGCCCAGGCTTTTTTCTAGCCACCCTGTGTGGACCCAAGATAGCACTCTGCTTAGAGTTTTGTCTGCCACCGTTTCTGTGGCTATGTCCCCCGCATGGAGGGAAAACTCCGGCAAGTCCTGAATGGACAGAACTTGGGCCACTGGGGCTGGATCTGGCTTGATTTGAGGCAGTGGAAGCCTGCTCAGGCCATCTGCATGGCCCATATCCTTGCCGGGTTTGTGAATTAGCTTAAAGCTGTAAGCCGATAAAAAAATGGGCCATCTTAACATTCTAGGGGATAAGATGTGGGGTGTCTGTCTGTCTGTAGTGAATAACTCCAATAGCGGTTTATGGTCTGTGAAGACCGTGAAGTCCCTTGCCGTATAAGTAGTCGTGTCTGAGAAGCTGGGAGTCATTAGCCAGCTTCCCTGCTTAAGCAACCTTCCAGCAATTAACCCCATGTGATATTCATAGGTAAGACAAAGCCCAATACATTACAGTAACAGCTCAAAAATTCTTGCATATTTTAAAATAAAGGGTAGCCTTCTCCCAGGAAGAAAAGGGATTTTAATATGGAGAAAACTCCATTAATGAGAGTAGGAGATTGACTTTCCAAAGAGCATGGTCTAAGGGGGTCTAGACTGAAACAAGCAACCTCTTACTCTGTCTTTCTAGGACAAAATCCTTTTGGAGTTGTATGTAATCAAATTTGCCTCTCTTCTCTTCTCTTCTCTTCTCTTCTCTTCTCTTCTCTTCTCTTCTCTTCTCTTCTCTTCTCTTCTCTTCTCTTCTCTTCTCTTCTCTTCTCTTCTCTTCCTTCTCTTCCTTCCTTCCTTCCTTCCTTCCTTCCTTCCTTCCTTCCTTCCTTCCTTCCTTCCTTCCTTCCTTCCTTCCTTTCTCCGTCCCTCCCTCCCTCCCTTCAGTCCTTGATATTACAATTTAACTGACTAGTTTTGTTGATCTGATCATTTCAAATATTTTGACCCTCAGTATTCTTCCCACTGTGCTCTTCTATTACATCTTATGTTTAATGTTGTTTTATATTGCCCTGAGATTGGTTTACACAGTTAGTCAATTGTTTATTTTAATTCAGTGGATCCTTGTTATTCATCCAGCATATCAGGTGTTGTGCTTTTTCTGAACAGGAGAAGTTGGCAGAATGCTTAATATGCTGTTTATCTTTTGTGCATACGATTGTTCAAAAATTATTAGTATTTTATTCTTATGTTTTAAGGATTATGCTTTATAGTGTATAAACAAAATACATAGTCTGGTCTTATAAATCAAGTACTGCTTCAGCTAAAAGGGGTTCTTACTGCATGGCAAGTGCAGCAAAGGCAAGTGAATGAAATAGAATAAAGTTAAGTACTTTGATTATTGTCAGAAGATATACTTACCATAATTATACCATCTTTATAAACATTTGATTGCAGTAAAGGATTTGGCATCCTGAACCTATCACTAAAAATCCACGTATTAGACCAAACTTAATAAAACAATCAAAATACTACTTCTTATTGGGCTTCAACAGTGCTTCTGTCTTTTTCTGTCTCCACTGGTGTCTAGCATTCATTTTTTTTTACAATAAGCTATTCAAACAGATGCCCCATGCCAGCTGATTGAACAAAAGAAGATTTTCAAATGACTTGCCGACAGTTAAAGATACATCCCAAAATGATTACTATATATCTAGCAACTGGTCCAAGGCAGAGACATCTGTTGTCAGAGATTAGAACTGATTTAGTAGTAGCTATTATAATGGACTAAATATGCTTGCCCCTGACCCTACTAATGGAAAGGAAAAATCTATTATGAAAGAAAAAAAATAATTGTGCTCATGGTCTTCCTCTCTCTGTATTCCCACTATATTTTAGTGCTGTGTTTATTGCTGTTTGGTTTTCCTTCTAAATACATAAAAGTCAAATATATTGGGAACAAAACTCTGGTTTTATAACAGAAAGATACACAAGAGTTATGAAACTTGGTAAAACTGGAGCAACCAAGCTCCAGAGCTTAGTTGCCTTCCAAGACATTTGTTGTTTTCGGAGACATCTCTTGATATATCTGTGCAAACACTCTCAAAGACAACTCTTTTAAATAATTAATTAATTCACTAATTGTCTTTACTTTTCTGTACTGTCTTTTAGAGATATTGTTGCTATTCAGTCTCAGACAACTTAGCTTATTTAAAACTTATCTGGAAGAGAATACATTGTAGGATAGAAAACACATTTTCAAATGACAACTCTTTTCTCCAACTTTATGCTGAAAATATTAGGATGAAAGTAATGGTAAACATACTTGTTGAAATAATTAAATAAATTAGTTTGTGAGAATAAAAAATCGGACGTTAGCATAGAGCATCCTTATGCCATTAACAATAGCTTCATTTTCCTTCAATGATATGTAGGGAATACTACTTTTGAAAACAGTACAGGTAGTCTGTGACTTACAGCCATTCATTTAGTGACCATTTGAAGTTACAACAGCACTGAAAAAAGTCCTTGCACTTACAACTGTCAGAGCATCCTCATGATCACATTATCAAAATTTGGGCTCTTGGCAATGGGCTTGTATTTACTGCAGCTGTTTTTTAGTGGTGATCTGTCTGAACGATTACATAAGAATCATTTCCAATAAATTTATTACGTGTTGCTTTTATGACCAGTGTCAAACAGAAAAAAGTTACTTTTCTCACCCCTCCTTTCTCCTAACTATGTACTACTTTTGGTTTTAACTTCTGGGAGTTCATCCAACGTGACACCTAGCAGCTGTCTCCAGCCATGTGATAAGGCCTTGGACTTTCTCAAAACATTGTCTCTAAGAAAAGAGCAGTTTTCCCCCATCTCCTTTTCCCATTACAGAGAACTTGCAAGATTTTTTAAACTGTTCCCTTCCTTTCCCTTGCTCTCCTATAGAGATGGGGATTGCTGGCTTATCCCCCTTATCTAATGCTCCTTGCTTTTATTTTCAGTTCATTTTGTTTCTTGTTTTGTTGAACCCTTTCAGGTCCCTACCATGATGTAGCCAAATAGTTACAGTGCACCTATTTGGGACATAGCCTAGAGCAGAGGTGTCAAATTGCCAGCCCACAGGCTGGATGCGTCATGCGGAAGCCACTCCCACTCAAGCTCTGGCAAAGGGGAAAAAGTCATGATATATCACAACACATCACGTGATGCAGCAAGTTTGACACCCCTGGCTTAGAGAGTCACATATAGGGATTTTGTCTACTTGTTGTAGACACATGGTTGCTGATCTTCTCTTCTTGACTTGGCTGTCAGAAGCAAGCCAACTAGGTGGTTCTCCTCTTGTTCCCACTTCATGGTTATAACCATCAATCACCTCTCTCAAAATCACATTCTTGATGTCTTCTCTAGTTGTGTGTTACCAGTGCTTTTTTTGTAAAAGAAAAAGGTGCCAGAACTCACACATGTCATACAACCCGCCTTGCCTATCCTACAAGGTTCCATCCAGAAAAGGTGCCGGAACTCCGTTCTGAGCGTTCTATGACAAAAAAAGCCCTGTGTGTTACCAACGTATCTTTTTCTAGTATAGTTACAGTCTCCATGCTCTATAAATACAAAGAAACTACTCTTATCAAATTCAAGTAGCTAATCAAATCAGATTGATTGTGCTTTAATGCTCTGCTAGTCAACATACAACCTCAGGGCCGAGGCCTTCCATGAAATGAAGCAGGCTGCATTTCACATGGGTTTAGAGTTTTTAGTGTCCATGTGGTATACAATCTTCATAGCCTGCAACTAAGCCTCTAGCATTTTAATACTGCCATTAATTAATAACGAAGCCTGCCATTCATTATTAATTGTGCAATAAAATTGACCCTACTGACAACCATGTGTCCTCTCCATTTAATTTTATTTATTTATTTATTTATTTATTTTAATTCCATTTATATCTCGCCCTTCTCCGAAGACTCAGGGCGGCTTACAAGCTTAGCAGTATATTGTTTATTGTGAATCGTATATTTCACATACCTTTTCATGGTGTCATGCTATGTACATGAATATTCTGATCAAGATAGTCTAGCTTTATATATTACATTGCCAATTACACATTACAAATGCTTAAAATTCTTAATATTGTGACAGTTGTTTTAAAACACTCATTTCTCTAATACTGTCATTGGATTCCCCCCCCCCTTTCCTTTATCTGAATAAGTTCAGAGGGTATCTGCTAAGCATTTGTAATGGTTCATACAACTTCTCCTTAATTCTCAACACTGAGAGACAGCACATTATGCACATTACAAAATTTAATTGATCAGTTGTTTTAGTCTTTATGTATTTTTAATTATTTGTAATCTATTTTGGATTAACATTTGGATATCTCTTTTTTCCATTTTGGATCTTGGCAGTGTAATAAATTGTGCAGGAAGAATATTAATTTTCAGAGACACTGCTGAGTTACTGTAAGCACTGTTTTAGCAGATTCATTCTGTGGCTCTTAACAATTTTATTCAACTTCCTTTCTTACTTCTATATCTGAAACCTTTATACAAGCCTTGTTCAAATTTTATTTCTTAGCATTGCTGCTCTGGATATGCTGCATGCTTGTTAAAATTAGAACTTAAATAGGTCTAATTAATGACAAATCATTCTTACTATAATTCTTTGTTGCTAAGCATTATTTTCTGTTGTCCTATTAAAGCTATTGCCCCAATATGGATTTTAACTGCTTTTTTTCTGTCTAACGCATGCATCATTGATTTCCCCTAGAGTCTGTCTGAAATGGGACCACTTTGTATTCTCAAGGTATCTCAAAGTAATCGAAAAACAGATTCTTGCATTCTGTATAAAACCACATTGTTCATTTTCCCTTTCTTGTTATCTATATACAGTGTTTTTCCTTTGAAGCAGTTTTAAGTCATTCCTTTTGAATGATTTATCTTCCTCTTGACAAAGTACATCTGTAGCTTGGCATAGAGAACTGCAGCTCATCTCCATCTTTGCTCATGGCAGGTTTCTTCCAAATCTTCTAAATAGTCTTTGTTTTTGTCCCCAGGTTGGTTAGCTTGTCATATGTGAATATGTTGGCTTGGGAGAAAGTAAGATATTGTTCTGGCCATGGCCAAATAAGTGGATTACATATATATTTCTTAAATGACAGAAGAGAACATTTATAAAAGTGTTGATTTTCACTTAACCTTTTTTATTTTTTTTATGCTGACTTCAATAATTTCCTTACAGCTTTTATTTAGTCTTTTTGTCAATGTAACCCATTTTAGTACTTCTTGTTCACATTAAGGTGCATGACCTAGATAACTATTTTAGGCATCTTAGAAGCTGGCTTGGTATGTGGGGAAGGAGGTGGAAGCAGTAGGAGGCCCCAGAGCAATAGGGAGGGCACCCAAATTCAGAGTGATGGATTTGGCTCTTTAAGAATGTTCAGCAGAGCTCTTAACTCTTGCAGACATTATCTGACGAAAGGAAAATGCTGAGTCATCCACAACTTTGTTCTGTAACACACCCATATGCTTTTAAAAGTTAAAGAGGAAAGAGGAAAAAGCTTCTTATTTAGAGTAGAGGCTAAAAAGGGGGAGAGGATAAAGAATATGCCCAAGTACAAATGAGAGTAAAAAAAAGGTAAAGAACTGGGAAGACAACAGAGTTGATGGTGAGGGACAAAACATGGATTGCCTATAAATGTGTTCATGTGTCATCAGAAACATATTGTATAGGGCAACACCAAGGGGTGTGCAAAGTGTGTGAAGGCTATTTTTTTGCCCCCATCTGATCCAAAGGAAGCAAACCTCAGTATACTGAAACACTCTTGAAAAAAGATCCCAATAACCAGGACATTCAATATGGATCATAGCCTTATTTGGGTAATATCTCTCTATAGCTTTCAGTTCAAGAGGAACGGTGAGCCAATATTACCATTGGCACCACTCACCAACAAGTTATCTACAAGTACAGTGCAATTACTTGTACCATGGAGGCTTGGCAAACATGCAAGCTGCCATATAAGTCAGAACTCAAATTGTGATAGGTTCCAGCTCACATGGAAGAGACTGGGGATGAACAAAGTATATCTGTTGCATAAAATTCCTGGAGAATTTCTCATGTGCAAGAAAATATATGTATTGACCGTAAATTATTTATAACTATAAATAAGACAACAGGCAAATCTCTAGTTAGCTTTCTGGCACTTATGTAACAATAAAATAAAGTGTAACATTAAAAAAATGATGATGAACATCATAAAATTATTATTACCAATGGTGAACATATTGAATTGTTAGAAGTGTTTGGCAGAATAGCAACCTCTTGCATATAACCAAGAGCGGGTAAGAGTTAGGCCTGCCACTGGCACAAATGGAGCTGTACCTGCTTGTGCAATCTCTGGCTGCGCATGCAGAACCATCCCCTCTCCTCTCCTCCACTGGCACTGGCACCAGTTCACAAAGCTGGAAAGGTTGGGGACCACTGATCTAGTCCAATCCCCTGCATGAGCAGAAGACTCTATACTTGCCAGGACCCACTTCAATCCCACATCTTAAGAAAGCAGAACTCTTGGAAACAATTTCTTCCAACAGGAACTTTTATTAAGAGTAGTTGCTAGCAGGTTTAATAGACAGGATCTGAGATTTCCAACACAGAGCGATAGATTAAAGTATCCCCAAACAAGACTCCACCCCATAGTCCACCTGCCCGGTATGGGACGGCCAATCCCCAGGTGTTAGGTCCATCATGGGAAAAAGGGAGATAACATTGGCCCATCTCCAGTTCACACAGTGATGGTCGGCGGCTTCTTCACACCTTTCTCTGAGAGCATAGAAATAAACCAGGCACTGAGGTTACATTCCTTATTTCCTCCCTTGTTCTAGCTGACAGTTTAGGGAGATAAAGTTCAGAGAGAGAGATAACGCAGGAAGCAAAGGCAATAAATGAAGCAAAAGGTTACATTGTAGTGGATAGAGGAAGCAAAGGCAATAACCCTGCGGCACATCCCCCCTCCCCCTTGGGAGTATGGCAGAACCCAGGGAAAAGTGAGATTTGATTTTGAGTCAGAGGGGATAGATAGAAATGAAATAGGAATTGGTTCTGACAAAACTCAATAAATTCTGCATACCTCCTTCAAGGTCTTGTTTGTAAAATTTATTAGCCACCCATCTTACCATGGGGTAACTCTAGGTGGCTTACAATGTTAAAAAGATAATACTATATAAAACTTAGATGAGAGAAATAAAATACTTTAAAGATCCAAATACTGAGCCCTAACTAAAAAATGGAGAGGGAGTAGGATGAGAAAGAGGGGAGGTGGGAATTTGTTATTAATCTATCAACCATCCCTCCATTGGAGCCCCAAGCTGTAAGGGGTAAAAAAGCATAAAATCAGAAATTGTTTAATGAATACAGATATCTTTCCAAGGTGGGTGATGTGAAAGTACAAACTCATTTATCTTAGAGACACATATAGATAGGTGAAACAAGACATTAGCAGTATCTTATGAAGAAATTTAATCCTAATGGCCTAGCTCAGGGGTCAGCAACCTGAAACAGTGAAAGAGCCACTCGGAACCGGTTCCCTCACAAAAGGAAAAACTGGGAGCCGCAAAAAATGTGTGCACATGCGCGTACATGCAAGCATGCGCAGAACAGGGTTTGACTGAAGAGTGGAGCCAAGGCAAGATATGCACCTACCCTGCATATTTGAATTGATTGGTTGAACTTTTTTAGTCCCTTTTTTTTTGACTGCACATGGCAGAGGACTGGGAGCCGCAGGAGACGGCTGAAAGAGCCGCATGCGGCTCCGGAGCCGCGGGTTGCAGACCTGTGGCCTAGCTGAAACTTAAGCAGTGTGCTTAATTGTTGCAAAATGGAGTTACTTGAGCTTCTAGAAGTAAGAGTTTGACATATATGAGATTGTTGTTTTGATATCAGACACGTAGCTAATTCTTAGGAAGCCAGCCATAACCACAAGCAGAGGAAATACAAAAATAAAGATAGAGCTTATTTTAGCAAAAAAAAGGTTATGGTTAAAGGACTTTAACACAACAGGTATAGCAGATACAAGGGGCTTTCCTGGGAGGAGGAAAGGAAATGTATTCTGTTTAGGCACTTCAGATTAGCTGATCAAGATGAGCAGGTGGGCTATTGAGTGCGATAAGGGTGGGGGGAAAGAGACCAGAAGAAAATAATAATTCTGAGGCAATTACATTCCTCAATTATTTTTAATAGCTACATAGTATCAGCACAGTCAAAGTTGAAACCAAGACTGAAAGTTCCCACTCCCCAAAGGTTACAAAGTAAAAGATGAACTCCCTACCTCTATAGTTATCATAAATCACAATCTGAATTAACTACTTTGGTGGGCTTTCTAATGGTATCTCCAGCCCGCCAAAACTTGGGCAGCTGGACCTTGGTTCCTGTTACATACTGACACATTACAAACGATCTCCCGGCCCGAGAAGAGCCAGGGAAGCTCCAAGCGGCAGCCGTTGACAGATGACAGCTGTCAAAAGGCTGCCGGAAGAAACCGCGCACATGCACAGCCGGCGGCAGCCGCTGACAGTGACAGCTGTCAAAAGGCTGCGCAGGTGCAATGAACCAGCCCGGCTGACAGCCGCGAGCTGTCAGAATGCTGGCTCCCGATACACGCCTCCCCTCAGCCGGCAAGCCAGCCAGGTGACGGATTCCCCGGCTAAAGCCGCGCAAGCACAATTGCCCAGGAGCTGTCAAAGCTACCGGCTGGCTATTGGTCGCTGCCTTCGAGGCGGGAGAATACGGTTTCCTGATTCGTTGTTACTGTTGACAGTTCGCTATAAAAGAGCATGTTTCTCCGCTTGTCAGCTGTCCGGAGCTGAAGCAAATAAATCATTGAGAACCCAGCCTGCCGTCTCTCTGGTCATTGTCCAAGACACTTCACTGGCGACGAGAATGGGATCCCGGTACAACAGAGCTAGTCACTGAGCTAAGTCACGACTAGAAGGAGCTCCATCCCAACCGCTCAAGTCACTGCTGAAGTCACTGGCTGAGGGCAAGGACAACCCTTCTACTTCGCTCGAACGGTACCGCAGACGCAGACTATGGCTAACCTCAGACACATCAGAGAGTTCGACGTCCGACACCCCGAGGGATGGGAGTCACACTGGGGGCAGGTCGAGGGGTACCTCGTCGTGAACAAAATCATGGAGGATCGCCACAAAGCTGCGGCACTACTCTGCCTTAGTGGACCGGCCGTCTACGACATCGCCAAAGGACTCTGCAGCCCGGACCCGGTCGCCACGATACCCTATGCAGAGCTGACTGATTGCCTCAGCAAGCACTTTATGCCCAGGCGGTCAGAATTGTACTGGCGGCTCCACTTCGCCCGCCGATGACAACAACTGGGCGAGGCGTCCACCGCATTCATCGCAGGGGTCCGTCACACCGCCCGCAGTTGCCAATTCCCAGACCTGGAGGACCGCATCAGAGACCAGATCATCGCCGGGCTCCAGAATGAACGGCTTCAGCAGAAGTTGGTGGCGAAGCCCATGGTGGATCTCGCAGAGCTCACCCTGGAGATCATGGCATACGAAGATAGCCATCGCGAAGACCCCTCGGCATTCGGCAACAGCCCCAGTGTTTCTGTCCATCAAGCCAGGGAGGCAGACTTCGAGCCCCCAGAGGTCGATTCCGGGGTAGACACAATCATCCCCCGTTTCAACCGAATGGCCACCGGCTGTGAGGGAAGCCGCAGACCAACCAAGCCAGGAGGCGTCGGCCAAAAAACCATCCCTGCAGGCATCAGGGCCAGGTGCGCCAGCTGCAGTGGGGGCCACGCCAGAGCCACTTGCAGATTCAGAAATGCAAAGTGCCACGGATGTGGGAAGTCCAGGCACCTCCGCTCCGTGTGCCGCAGCCAAAACCGGGAGACCCTCCACGAACTTGAGGAAATTCCATCAGGTAGGACCAAGTTTTCCCGCCCTCCCCAAAAGACCGTACTATCCATTCTCTCCAGCCAGAAACCCTGTGCCACCCATCACGTACAGGCCAAGATTAAGATCTGGGTTAAGATCCAGGGGGTCCCATGTGAGATGGAAGTTGACTCAGGGTCCTTCGTCTCCATCCTATCCTGGGACACTCTCCAAAAAATCAGTTCTAAGTGCAAATACCGCATTCCCCTACAGGCTTCCAAAATCTTACTAGCTGACTTTCAGGGCGCTTCTATAACCTTAAAGGGACAGGCTAAGTTAAAAGTAGAATTCAAAAAATTTCAAGGAAACCTCCTAGCTCAGATCACGGAGGGTCTCAGGACCAGCCTCATCGGCCTGGACTGGTTCGAGGCTCTGGGCATCCGCCTAGAGGGGACAAACCGCATCCAGTCTCAGACCCTGGAAAACGTCTGCAAAACTTTCGCTGATGTTTTCAATGGGACATTAGGCAGGTACACAGGCCCCCCCATAGATCTCAAGCTCAAACCCGAGGTCGGTCCCATTAGAATCAAAGCCAGAAGGGTCCCCTTTGCACTAAAACAAAAAATTGACAGAGAATTAGACCGCCTAGTCACCCTAGGGGTCCTGGAACCCACTGACAGCGGGACATGGGAGACCCCTATAGTCACACCAGTCAAGCCAAATGGGGACGTGAGGATCTGCGCGGATTACAAAGTGACCCTCAACCGCGCATTGAACCCCCACGCTTACCCGGTCCCCGCAGTCAAAGACGTCCTGTCAGAAATTGGTTCAGGCTCCATTTTCGCAAAACTCGATCTGGCGCATGCGTTCCTGCAGCTCCCTGTCAGCAGGGAAACAGCTGATGCCCAAACTATCGTCACACACCGAGGGGCTTTCAGGGTGACCCGCCTCCAATTCAAAATTTCAGTGGCTCCTGGCATTTTCCAGGAAGTCATGGAAAGAACCCTGAAGGGAATCCCAGGGGTCTGCCCCTACTTCGATGACGTCCTCATCGCAGGGGATTCCGAGAGCACTTTAGCAGCCAGACTGCATGAAGTGCTAACCAGATTCTGCAGAGCAGGATTAAAACTCAAACAGGAAAAATGCTCCATTGGAGTCCCCTCCACTGAGTTCTTTGGCTATAGAATAGACTTCCAAGGAATCCACCCCACAAATTCAAAAATCCTAGCTATCAAGGCGGCCCCAACCCCTAAGAACAAAACAGAGCTCCAAGCATTCCTGGGGCTCTTAAATTTCTATCACGCCTTCTTACCCAGGAAGGCAACGATAGCAGAACCCCTCCATAGGTTACTAGACAAAGGGGCATCGTGGCAGTGGACAGCAGTCCACAACGACAGTTTCAAAAAAAGTCAAACAGATGCTGTCAAGCAACACAACCATTTCCCATTACAAGGAGGATAAACCCCTCTGCATAGCGTGCGACACATCCCCGTACAGGATCGGAGTGGTCCTGAGCCACCTTTTAAGCGACGGAAAACAAACGCCCGTTGCTTACTATTCAAGGACCCTCTCCAAAGCTGAAAGGAACTATGTCCAGATCGACAAAGAGGCACTGGCCATCGTGGCGGTCATAAAAATATTCCACGATTATCTATATGGCAGACCATTCACTATATTCACAGATCATAAGCCCTTACTAGGGCTATTCACCTGGGACCATCAAACTCCCCAAATATTGTCCCCTCGAATGGTGCGGTGGACTACATTCCTCTCAGCTTATTCCTACCAATTAATTCACAAACCGGGCAGGGAAATGTGCCACGCAGACGGCCTCAGCAGGCCCCGGCAGGCCCCGGCGGGTCACATCTTAGCCATTCAAGAGCTCTTAGAGTGCCCCTTGACAGCAAAAGATATCGCTGCCGCCACCGGCAAAGACAAATCCCTCAGCAGAATACAAGCTTGGGTATCCTCCGGGTGGCAGTCCATTAGCCCTGGCCCTGACTTCCAACCATATTTTGCTAAATGGCATGAGCTGACCTCGCACTTAGGCTGTATACTCTTGGGCTGCAGAGTGATAGTGCCGCCTATACACAGACCCAAAGTCCTACACACATTACACGAAGGGCACCCTGACATCATAAAAATGAAAGCCTTGGGACGAAGTTACGTTTGGTGGCCGACAATTGACAAGGACATTGAAACTCACGTAGCTGGCTGCTACCTATGCCAGCAGTCCAGACCAGTACAGCCCCAGGCCCCTATTCACAAATGGGAAACCACCCAAAATCCTTGGTCCCACGTCCACATTGACTTTGCTGGCCCCTTCCAGGGACAGGTTTTCCTCATTATAGTGGATAGCTATTCAAAGTGGTTGGAGGTTCTCCCGGTTTCCAGCACAACAATGGCTGCCACCATTCAGGCTCTCAGGGGAGTTTTCGCAACACACGGCCTCCCCGACATACTAATTTCTGACAACGGGCCTCAATTTACCTCTCGTGAATTTCAGATCTTCACGAGGAACAACTGTATTAGGCACGCCACGTCGGCCCCATTCCACCCTTCGTCCAATGGTCTTGCAGAAGTCATGGTGAGGACCACCAAAGATGCCCTCCGAAAGATCATTGCAGGGGACTGGCACTGCCGCCTAGCCCAGTTTCTCCTAGCTCACCACTCTACGCCCTGCTCTACCACCGGGAAATCCCCCGCCGAACTGCGCTGGGGCCGCCGGCTGGTGACAAGACTCGACAGACTTCACCCCGACAGACCGGTGGCCGAAGAAGCCAACAAGCCCCCACCCAGAACATACGCCCAAGGACAAAATGTCTGGGCCAGGGACTATGGGGGAAAAACTAAATGGACCCAGGGTGTAATCCTGGAGCAAACGGAGCCCTTATCCTACACCATAGACATCGGCGGGGGAATCACCCTCCGCAGACACACCGACCAGCTCCATCCCAGGTCACTTCCAAACCTCCCCCTGAGACCACTACCCGGAGATGCCGAACTATCCAGCAGCGACAACCCCGGCGTGCTGCAAACACCCCCGAACTTACAACCCCCACCTCCACCACCCCCAGAGGACACTCCAGCGGCAGAAGAGGGCCCCATCCTCTGCTGCTCCAGCAGGACTAAATGGCCTCCCGCCTACCTCGCGGACTTCGAATGGGCCGGAAGCACGCCAACAATCAACAGTTGTGATTAAATACTTCTATGTTTATTGTTAAAAAGTTCAAATCAAGGGGGGGGAAGGGGTGTTACATACTGACACATTACGAATGATCTCCCAGCCCGAGAAGAACCAGGGAAGCTCCACGCGGCAGCCGTTGACAGATGACAGCTGTCAAAAGGCTGCCGGAAGAAACTGCGCACGCACACAGCCGGTGGCAGCCGCTGACAGTGACAGCTGTCAAAAGGCTGCGCAGGCGCAATGAACCAGTCCGGCTGACAGCCGCGAGCTGTCAGAATGCTGGCTCCCGATACACGCCTCCCCTCAGCCAGCAAGCCAGCCAGCTGACAGATTCCCCGGCTAAATCCGCGCAAGCGCAATCGCCCGGGATCTGTCAAAGCTATCAGCTGGCTATTGGTCGCTGCCTTCGAGGCGGGAGAATATGGTTTCCTGATTCGTTGTTACTGTTGACAGTTCGCTATAAAAGAGCATGTTTCTCCACTTTTCAGCTGTCTGGAGCTGAAGCGAATAAATCGTTGAGAACCCAGCCTGCCATCTCTCTGGTCATTGTCCGAGACACTTCAGTTCCCACAAGAAAATATTTGTTATGGCTAAATTAAAAGAACACATCTCCCCCCCCCATGGCTGTGGCAACCAAAAATGAAGTAAAGATGGCTGCAGACAGAATCAGTCAGATCCTGTAAAGAAGAGAGAAATCCTGTAGGTAGAAAAGGAGTTAGGGTAATCTTTCCACTGCACTAAATACTGTAACCATCTCTTGTACAATCTACAATCAAGGATTTGTTTTATCTGATAATGAGTCTCTTCCTCCACTACAAGAGGACCAGGTGCCTGCTTTGGGGGAGGTCGTAATGAAGATTCTCTGTATGTGTCAGAATCCATTTATATTTCATTTCTAACTATCTCCTCTGAGCTAAACCCAAATCTCATCTTCCCCTGGATTTTGCCATTCCCAAGGGGGAGAGGGAACAGGCATGGGGCTCTATGGCTTTCACTTTGTCCCTTAAATATAACCTTTGTTTATTTCACCTGCCTGCTATCCATCACAATATAGTCAATTGTTTTCTTACTAGGCATTCCCTCTCAACCTACGGGCAACTAGGAAAGAGGATGGGAAAGGGAGAAATGCAACCCTCCGGAATCTGGTTTGTTTCTCTGAATGAAGTGTGAGGAGGGTGGAAATGATCCTGCTGCAAACAGACTGTTATCTCTCCTTTCCCTTGATGGGAATACCACCTGGAGCTTGGCTGATCCGGAACTGACCAAATGAACTGTGGGGTGGGGTTTGCTTTGGGACACTTTAAAAATATCGATCTGTGAGGGAATTCCTCAGATCCTGTCTATTATGCCTGCTATCTCCTATTTCTTAGTAAAAGTTCCTGCTTGGAAAATCTTGTCTCCAAGAGTCCTACTTTCTTAAGATGCTGGCTGAGGTGGGTACTGACATTAGACAGGATCTGAGGAATTCCCTCAGATTCAATTCAATTGTCCAATGGGTTGCTGCCAGTTCAAAGTTCTGCTGTTTGAACTCCAAGGGGCCCTCACAGTTTTTATGCAATTAATCAATGAAGAGCTAAGAGAGCACCTATTTAAGGGGGTCCTGGTTTATTTAGATGACATCCTTATCTTCACTGAGACCAAAGAGGAGCATATTAGTCTAGTCAGAGCACTTCTAAAAAAATTGCGGGCCACCAACCTACATGCCAAATTATCAAAATGCAAATTCCACCAGGAAAAAATAGACTACCTGGGGTATCGCATATCCCTGCAGGGCATCAAAATGGACCCCGAGAAAGTCAGGGCAGTATTAGAATGGGCACCACCCCACACAAGGAAGCAATTGAAAAGTTTCCTGGGTTTTGCAAACTTCTACTGCCAATTCATCCCTTTGTTCACCCAAATAGCCCTGCCCCTCATTAATTTGTTGAAAATGAGGGGGGGCATTGAAACCCAACATTTGAGAGGCTAAAGAGACTTTTTTCTGCTGAACCTGTACTGAGACACCCGGACCCTGATAAACCTTTTGTAATACAGGCAGATGCAAGTGATGTGGCAGTGGGAGCTACATTATTACAGGAAAATGATGAGGGGGCACTACAACCATGTGCATATACATCCAGGAAACTCACAGAGACAGAACAATGTTAGGCTGCGTGGGAAAAGGAGGCTTACACTATGAGGTGGTCATTACTTATGTGGCATCATTTCCTTGAAGGAAATAAAATCCCTTTCCATGTCTGGATAGACCACAAATATTTGGAAGCACTAAAAACATCCAGAAAACTCATTCCTGAGCAAGCCCAGTAGTCTCAGCACTTTCATCGATTCCATTTCACACTTAAACACTTACTTAATTTCCTGGCAGATGCACTGTATCGCATGCCCCAATATAACAGCACACGAGCCACCGACTCTAAACCTCTTATGTTCGAACAACAACTGGCAGTGCCAGTAACCACCAGGGCCCAAGCTAAAATGAAGCCACAGCTGGATAGCCAAACTGGAATCAAATTCTGGAAAACTTTAGAAACAGATGAATGGTTCCAGAAAAAAAGACATGTGTGCACAATCAAAGACAGACTACCCTGGGTGGGACAGAAGTTATATATACCTGCCACCCAGAGGATCAATTTCATGAAGTTGTGCCTGCTATCTCCTATTTCTTAGTAAAAGTTCCTGCTTGGAAAATCTTGTCTCCAAGAGTCCTACTTTCTTTTTTTTTTATTGAAAAGTAGGGGTAGGGGGGACTGTCAAAGATAAAATGTATGATAAAACTTTTCAATTAAAAAAAAAAGAGTCCTACTTTCTTAAGATGTGGCCTGAGGTGGGTTCTGACAGTATGGCTTCAATAGGCTGCAATGGAACACAGGGTGAACTTTCCCTAAAAGAGGAGGGAGGTTTAATTCCACAGGGACTCCGCACTGTGGGGAAAGGTCCAAGGAATTTTGGTCCCAATTTTTTACTAGGCAGTTTGAGTCTTAAATATTTCATAGAGAGGTAAACTTTTTCACCCACACAAAATGGCCTCTTGGAGGCCCTTCTCTTGTCTTCCTGCTCTTTGTAAATTTTTGAGGCTTTTGTTAGAGCTGCTTTCACATTGTCCCAAACAGCTTTCCAAGAAGTCACCCATTGATCTAAAGTTGGAGAAGCAGGAGGGTCCTGGAAGTTCAGGCATGGGAATAAATTATCTACCAGTAGCTATTTTAAAAGGAGTGAGTCCAGTGCTGCTATGTACTGTGTTATTGTAAGCTACTTCAGCAAAGGGGAGGAGGTCAACCCATGTTGTTTGTTGGTAATCAACATAGCATCTAATATATTGTTCTACCATAGAGTTAGCTTTTTCAGCAGCAACATTAGTAGATGGATGAAAAGCTGATGACAGTTCCTGTGTGGACCCAATAAGTTTCAGAAAGTCTCTCCAGAACCTGGCAGTGAATTGCAGCCCCCACCCCTCTCTGAAATAAGCTGCTTAATCTTTTGTTGACTAACTTTTTTGATTTGGGAAGATTTTTTTTACTTTGGTGTGAAAGAGCATTTTAAATAAAAGTTTTATTACTGGATAGAGACACTATAATTAATGAGGACATCTAGTGATGAAGGAATATACTGCAATAAAACAGAGGGAATCTGAAGAGTGAAGACCTTGAAACAAAACCTGTGCTAAACAAAGAACATTCTGTGACTCTACAAAAGAAAAAATGAAGATTTTTTAAACTACATCTTTTAACTCTAGGCATAACTATTATAGAAACTATTTCGAGACAGGATTTTTAAAAATATCTTTGAACTGACAGAAGTATCTGGATTAGATTTATGCAGTTGTTTTTTTTCCTTTGCTGGATTACAGCTTAAAGCAGTTGGCTCTTTTTTAAACTTGGATTATAGCCTAAAGCAGTTGGCTCCTTTTTAAAGTTGGATTATAGTTTAAAGTAGTGGGATTTTATTTTTCTAAAGTTGGATTATAGCCTAAAGCAGTTGGCTTGGTTTTTTTTCTTTTCTTCTTGTTTTTCTCTTCTCCCTGTGAATTTACAAAATTTTCCTGATTGAACAATGAGTGCACTAAATGTCACTAAAATTACAAAAAATCCTGCTGCTGCACCCTCTTCTGGAACATCTAGTCCAGCAAATCAGGGATCTATTGAAGCAATGTTACAATGAGAGAAGGCAAACAATCTCCAAAAAGAGATGCATATGACATTACAACTAATGCAACAAATGATGCAAAAGAATCACCAAGAAACAAACAGCAATCTTGATAAGCTAAACAAACAAATGCTTGACATAAAGACACAATTTGAGGTTCATCAACAAATGATTCTTTAAAATGAACAAAGAATTCAGAAGGTGGAAGATCAATCAGAAGATAATGGGGAAAAATTGAAGCACTAATGACAAAGAATGAAAGATTAGAACAAGCAAATCAACACTTACAAGGAGTGGTTGCTGTTTTGGAAATGGAGAAAGCTGTACACTATTTGAGATTCCAGAACATACCTGAAGAAAAAGAGGAAGATATAGCAGAAGTGATTATTAATCTATTAGCAGAGGCCCTAAAAATTGAAAGATTGGAGATACAGCAAGAAGTGGATGAAATATTTAGAATGAATTCAAGTTACGCGAGTAAACACAAATTGCCCAGAGGTCCATGTAAGATTTATGAAGAAAACAACAAGGGATGAGATATTAAGAAGAGTTAGAGATGATGCATTACAATATAAAGATAAAGAAATAGTAGTGCTGAAACAGATTCCCAAGAGAATAAGGGATACTCGAAGATAATATCATTTCTTGACTACAAAGCTGATTGCAAAAGGAGTAAATTTTAGATGCTGATGCCAGAAGGTATTCTAACCAATTGGAATAATACAAGATATCGATTGGATTCAGTGTGAAAGGCAGAGGATTTTGATGAAAGATATAGAGAATTGCTGGGAAAAAGAACACAATATCAACAAGAGGATGGGAAAAGCCAGAAACAGACAGAATAAACAACAGAGGAAACAATTACACAGGTGGAAGAAGAAAAAGAGAAGATGAATCAAGAAGATGAGGGAACAGTAAGAAAGGATTAGGAGATCAACAAGACCTTGTTGTTGTTGTTAGCTGCGAAGTCGTGTCCGACCCATCGCGACCCTATGGACAATGTTCCTCCAGGCCTTCCTGTCCTCTACCATCTTCTGGAGTCCATTTAAGCTCACGCCTACAGCTTCAGTGACTCCATCCAGCCACCTCATTCTCTGTCGTCCCCTTCTTCTATTGCCCTCGATCTTTCCCAGCATTAGGCTCTTCTCCAGTGAGTCCTTCCTTCTCATTAGGTGGCCAAAGTATTTGAGTTTTAGCTTCAGGATCTGGCCTTCTAAAGAGCAGTCAGGGTTTATCTCCTCTAGGACTGCCCGGTTTGATCGCCTTGCAGTCCAAGGGACTCGCAGGAGTCTTCTCCAGCACCATAGTTCAAAGGCCTCAATTCTTTGGCGCTCAGCCTTTCTTATGGTCCAACTTTCACTGCCATACATTGCAACTGGGAAGACCATAGCCTTGACTATACGCACTTTTGTTGACAGGGTGATGTCTCTGCTTTTTAGTGTGCTGTCTAGATTTGCCATGGCTTTCCTCCCCAGGAGCAAGCGTCTTTTAATTTCTTGGCTACAGTCCCCATCTGCAGTGATCTTGGAGCCCAGGAAAATAAAATCTGTCACTACCTCCATTTCTTCCCCATCTATTTGCCAGGAATTGAGAGGGCCAGATGCCATGATCTTGGTTTTCTTAATGTTAAGTTTCAACCCAAGTTTTGCACTCTCCTTCTTCACCCGCAACAAGAGGCTCTTTAGTTCTTCTTCACTTTCTGCCATTAGAGTGGTATCATCTGCGTATCTTAGGTTGTTGATATTTCTTCCGGCAATCTTAATTCCAACTTTTGATTCATCTAGCCCTGCCTTTCTCATGATGTGCTCTGCATATAAGTTAAATAGGCAGGGTGACAGTATACAGCCTTGCCGGACTCCTTTCCCAATTTTGAACCAATCAGTGGTTCCGTGTCCAGTTCTCACTGTTGCTTCTTGACCCGCATATAGGTTTCTCAAGAGACAAATAAGATGGTCTGGTACTCCCATCTCTTTAAGAACTTGCCACAGTTTGTTATGATCCACACAATCAAAGGCTTTAGCATAGTCAATGAAGCAGAAGTAGATGTTTTTCTGGAACTCCCTAGCTTTCTCCATGATCCAGCGTATGTTGGCAATTTGATCTCTAGTTCCTCTGCCTCTTCGAAATCCTGCCTGTACTTCTGGTAGTTCTCGATCCACATACTGCTGAAGTCTAGCTTGTAGGATTTTAAGCATGACTTTACTAGCATGAGAAATGAGTGCAATGGTGCGATAGTTTGAACATTCTTTGGCACTGCCTTTCTTTGGAATTGGAATGTAAACTGATCTTTTCCAATCCTGTGGCCACTGTTGAGTTTTCCAAATTTGCTGGCAAATTGAGTGTAGCACTTTTACTGCACTGTCTTTTAAGATTTTGAATAGCTCAGCTGGAATACTGTCACCTCCACTAGCTTTGTTGTTGCTCAGCTTTTCTAAGGCCCACTTCACTTCACATTCTAGGATGTCTGGCTCGAGGTCAGTGACCAACTCATTGTGATTATCTGGGACATTAAGCTCATTCTTGTATAGTTCTTCTGTGTAATTTTGCCACCTCTTCTTAATCTCTTCTGCCTCTGTTAGGTCCCTGCCATTTTGGTCCTTTATCATGCCCATTTTTGCATTAAACGTTCCCTTCATCTCTCCAATTTTCTTGAAAAGATCTCTGGTCCTCCCTATTCTATTGTTTTCTTCTATTTCTTTGCACTGTTCATTTAAGAAGGCATTCTTATCTCTTCTAGCTATTCTCTGGAATTCTGCATTCAATTGGGCATATCTATGTTTTTCTCCCTTGCCTTTTGCTTCCCTCCTTTCCTCAGCTATTTGCAAAGCTTCCTCAGACAGCCATTTTGCTTTCTTGCATTTCTTTTTCTTTGGGATGGTTTTGGTTGCTACCTGTTGTACAATGTCGCGAACCTCTGTCCATAGTTCTTCAGGCACTCTGTCTATCAGATCTAATTCCTTAAATCTATTTGTCACCTCTACTGTATATTCAACAGGGATATGATTTAATTCATACCTGAGTGGCCTAGTGCTTTTCCCTACTTTCTTCAGTTTAAGCTTAAACTTTGCAAGGAGAAGCTCATGATCTGAGCCACAGTCAGCTCCTGGTCTTGTTTTTACTGACTGTATAGAGCTTCTCCATCTTTGGCTGCAGAGCATATAGTCAATCTGATTTCTGTGTTGACCGTCTGGTGATGTCCATGTGTAGAGCCGTCTCTTGGGTTGTTGGAAAAGAGTGTTTGCTATGACCATCGTATTCTCTTGACAAAATTCTATCAGCCTGTGCCCTGCTTCATTTTGTACTCCAAGGCCAAACTTGCCTGTTATTCCAGTTATCTTTTGGCTTCCTACTTTAGCATTCCAATCCCCCATGATGATAAGGACATCATTTTTTGGTGTTAGTTCTATAAGGTGCTGTAGGGCTTCATAGAACTGGTCAATTTCATCCTCTTCAGCACTGGTGGTTGGGGCATAGACTTGGACTACTGTGATATTGAATGGTTTGCCTTGGATTCGAACTGAGATCATTCTGTCATTTTGAGGATTGTATCCCAGTATTGCTTTTCCTACTCTTTTATTGACTATGAAGGCTACTCCATTTCTTCTGAGGGATTCTTGCCCGCAGTAGTATACCTGATGGTCATCTGAATTAAATTCACCCATTCCTGTCCATTTTAGTTCGCTGATACCTAAGATGTCGATGTTCAGTCTTGTCATCTCTTGTTTGACCACGTCCAGCTTTCCTTGATTCATGGATCTTACATTCCAGGTTCCTATGGAGAAAAAATCTTTACAGCATCGGACTTTCCTTTCACCACCAGACACATCCACAGCTGAGCGTCCTTTCGGCTTTGGCCCAGTCGCTTCATTCTTTCTGGCGCTACTAGTACTAGCCCTCTGCTCTTCCCCAGTAGCATATTGGACGCCTTCCGACCTGAGGGGCTCATCTTCCAGCGTCATATCGTTTTGCCTTTTGGTACTGTCCATAGGGTTTTCATGGCAAAGATACTGGAGTGGGTTGCCATTTCCTTCTCCAGTGGATCACGTTTTGTCAGAACTCTCGGCTATGACCTGTCCGTCTTGGGTGGCCCTGCACGGCATAGCTCATAGCTTCATTGAATTACGCAAGCCCCTTCGCCACGACAAGGCAGTAATCCATGAAGGGGCAACAAGACCTAAATATAAGTAAATCAAAATGGAGAAGGAAAATTGATTTTTTCCAGTAAATATATATGGATTGAATTCCCCATAAAAAAGAATTTTCAAACTACAGAAATTAAACATTGATATAATTTGTTTGCAAGTCACACACACAAAAAAATCATATTTTTTTCAAAAATCCAAAACTTGGAAAACTTTATTACACATCAGCTTAACAAAAAAGAGGAGTAGTTATATATATTAAAGAGACAATTGATTCCAAAATGATTTATACAGATGAAGAAAGAATACTAATGGTAGAAATATTTTTCTGGGAAAGAAACTAAGTAGTTATAGTGTATACCTTTTTAATGGAAATTATCAGCACTTTTGATCAGTGACATCATCAAAGTAAACAAACCCACGTGGTGTTGATTATGTCAGCAGATCATGGCCCTATGCGGAAGTAACCACCCTATTTCCAGATAAGGCAAGCGGAAGTGATGTGTAGCCCTAAGCCCATCAGGATAAGCAAGAATAACCCTGGCAACCCTATTTTCAGATAAGGCCTCTTGAACCTAACCCCATCAATGTCAAGGCAGGCAACCCTCTGGGTACGTGATTAGCTTAACCCTAGACTAATTCTATGGACATTCAAAACAAACAGAATAAGCTAAATAAAGTAAATAATTAACAGAGGGTTCTGCTTTTGTAAAACAAAAACTTTGGGGAGCTGGGAAATAATAATAAAATGCTTTTTAGCAACCCTATTTTCAGATAAGGCGTCTTGAACCTAACCCCATCAATGTCAAGGCGGTCAAGCCTCTGGGTACGTGATTAGCTTAACCCTAGACTAATTCTATGGACATTCAAAACAAACAGAATAAGCTAAATAAAGTAAATACAACCCCTACTTTGGGGAGTTGGAAAATAATAATAATAAAAAATGCTTTTTATGTCTAATCATTCTAGCCTAATGATGGTTTTAATTTTTGTGGAGTTTTAAAAATCAGCGCCTGAAAAGCAGGAAAAAAGGAGGCCCTAAAAGGGGGCCAGGCATTGCATTAAACCCCCTTTTTCTAAAAGGCATTTATTTCTAGGAGGTTTTAAAATCAAATCCCCACAACGATTGGGAATGGCAGCAGATGTCTACTCGGAGGGCCACATCATCATCTGGGATCACGCCCCTGCTGTCTTCGAGCGGTGGCGTGCTCCGACCCTCCGGTTGGTACCCTTTTGTCCGGGGTGAGGGGGATCAGGACCCTGAGCTCAGGCTGGTGTATTTTAATGCCAGATCCGTTGTAAACAAGGCCCCCCTCATCCGAGATTTGATCGAGGAGGAACACGCGGATCTGGCATGCATTACAGAAAACTGGTTGGGCTCAGAGGGAGGGGTCCCTCTGACTGAGTTATGCCTGCCGGGTTTCTGTGTGCTACACCGGCCACGGGCTCAGGGCAGGGGCGGTGGGGTGGCGGTGGTTATACGGGAGACCTTATGTCCGCGGGAGACCACCGTTGTCCAGATAGGCGGGAGTGAGTCCCTTCTCATGAGATGTGGCCATCGGGTTCAGTTGGGCCTGTTGCTAACATACCTGGCGCCCAGCTGTGTGGCAACAGCCCTGCCCGGGCTGCTGGACACCCTCTCAGGGTTGGTGGTGGAGTTTCCCAGGCTTATAGTTCTGGGTGACTTCAACCTGCCTTCCCTGGGAGGGTCATCAGAGTTAGCTCGGGAGTTCATGGCTTCCATGATGGCCATGGACCTGACCCAAGTAATTCAGGGCCCGACTCATGGGGGGGTCACACTCTTGACCTGGTTTTCTTATCTGGACAATGGTTGGATGATCTGGGAGGGGGCTTGCCAACTATTGTCCCCCTGACCAGGTGGTTCCGCCCCAGGCGCCTAATGGACCCAGAACGGTTCCAGATGGCGCTTGGGTCTTTACCTATCTCCCTCACTCACAGCCCGGCCGATGCCTTGGTGGATGCCTGGGAAAGGGTGGCCACCGAGGCACTCGACCGTGTTGTACCCTTGCGACCCCTGACCCGGCGCAGATCCTGTTGGGCCCCATGGTTTTCTGTGGAGCTCTGGGAGATGAAGCATCGGAGACGGGGTCTAGAGAGTGGTTGGAGGTCCACCCGGTCTGAATCTGACCGATTGGGACTAAGAACCTTTACAAGGTCTTATCTCGCGGCAATGAGGACGGCGAAGTCTAATTACTTTGCTGCCCTCATCGTGTCCACAGATAATCGCCCGGCTGCCCTGTTTAGGGTGACTCGCTCTCTCCTTAATCAGGAGATGAGGGAGGAGCCCTTGCAGGGGTGGGCCGAGGAGTTTAGTCATCATCTGGCGGACAAAATCGCTCAGATCCGGACCGGTTTGGACTCTGACTGGGCAGAGTCTGGAATGGAGGAATCAAGCGGTCTTGAGTATGTTACCTGGACTGAGTTCAACCCTGTTTCCCCCGATGACATGGACAGGATCATGAGGAGACTGAGTTCCACCACCTGTTTACTGGATCCGTGCCCCTCCTGGCTGGTCTATGCGGCTCGGGAGGAGACACGAGGCTGGTTCCAGGCAGTAATATCTGCTTCCTTGAAGGAGGGTATCTTTCCCACCACTTTGAAGGAGGCGGTGGTGAGGCCCCTCCTCAAGAAGCCTGCCCTGGACCCAGCTGTTTTAAATAACTATTGTCCGGTCTCCAAACTTCGCTTTTTGGCGAAGGTTGTTGAGAGTGTGGTGGTGCATCAGTTCCCTCTGTTCCTGGAGGAAACGGGTTATCTGGACCCGTATCAATCGGGTTTCAGGCCCGGGTACAGCATGGAGACGGCATTGGTTGCACTGGTGAATGATCTCTGGCGGGCTTGGGACAGGGGATGTTCCTCTGTCCTAGTCCTGTTAGACCTTTCAGCGGCTTTTGATACCATCGAACATGGTATCCTACTGCGTCGTCTCAGGGGGTTGGGAGTGGGAGGCACTGTTTTACAGTGGTCTCCTCCTATCTCCTGGGCCTCTCGCAGTCAGTGTTGACAGGAGGGCAGAGGTCTGCCCCGAGGTCTCTCATTTGTGGAGTTCCTCAGGGGTCGGTCCTCTCTCCCCTCCTGTTCAACATCTATATGAAGCCACTGGGCGAGGTCATTCATGGTTTTGGGGTGGGGTATCATCAGTATGCTGATTATACCCAACTTTTTCTTTCCACCCCAAACCAACCCAGTGATGCCCTCGACGTGATGTCCCGCTGCCTGGAGGCGGTCCGGGGTTGGATGGGAAGAAACAGGCTTCGTCTCAACCCTGCCAAGACTGAGTGGCTGTGCATACCGGCATCTCGGGTTAACCAGTTTGTTCCATTATTAATGATGGGGGGTGAGGTGTTACCCCCCCCATTGATAGGGCTCGCAACTTGGGCATCCTCCTGGATTCACGGCTCAGCTTTGAAGATCATATAGGAGCCATGACCAGGGGGGCCTTTGCCCAGGTTCGCCTGGTGTGCCAGTTGCGGCCCTATTTGGACTGAGATGCCCTACGCACAGTCACCCATGTGCTCGTGACCTCCCGGCTAGACTATTGCAACGCTCTCTACATGGGGCTGCCCTTAAGGACCACTCGGAGGCTTCAACTGGTGCAGAAGGCAGCCACGCGAGTTGTGATGGGAGTTTCCTGATACTCCCATGTAACCCCTCTTCTCCGCGAGATGCATTGGCTTCTGGTTGCCCTCCGAGTGAGATTCAAGGTGCTGGTGATGATCTATAAAGCCCTAAATGGCTTGGGTCCGGATTATCTGAGGGAGCATCTGCTGCTGGCATCCACTTCCCATCGTCCTGTGCGCTCCCACAGGGAGGGCCTTCTTAGGGTACTGCCGGTGAAGGATTGCTGGCGGGTGACTCCCAGAGAGAGGGCCTTCTCTGTGGGTGCGCCTGCCCTTTGGAACCAACTTCTGATGGAACTTAGGACTGCCTCCGACCTCCGCTCATTCCGCCGGGACCTGAAAACTTGGCTCTTTGAGCTGTCGGGCCTAGACTGAGGGGTTTTAATTGGGTTTTAAATGTTTTAATTTTTAAACTTTGGGCTTTAAATTTAATTAATTGTTGTTTTTTAACTTTTGTATGGTATGATTTTAATTACCCTGTAAACTGCCCTGAGTCCTACGGGAATAGGGTGGTATATAAGTCGAATAAATAAATAAATAAATAATAAATAAATAAATAAATAAATAAATAAATAAATAAATAAGAGGACCTCAGGAGCCAGGTTTATGTTGTGTGCTGCATTTGGGAACACGAATGGAGGCCCTTGGTGGAGGCTGACACCTCTTTGAAGCAGTTGAGAATAAGCTCCCAACTCCTTTGAATCCTCGAGATGCTTTTTTTGGTGGCAGAACAAATGCTACATGTCTGTACTACAAACCAAAACCTGGTGAACAAATCTTATACTACGATTTCACCAGTCTGTACCCTTTTGTGAACAAGACCAAGGAGTACCCAATCGGCCATCCACAAATCATCTACCAAAACCTTGGGGACATAAAGCAATATTTTGGGTTAGCCAGAGTCAAAGTGTATCCACCAAGGAATCTCTATTTCCCTGTCGTATCCCACAAATCAGGGGGCAAATTAATGTTTAGTTTGTGCGCAACCTGCACAGAAAAACTGCAAACCAGCCCCTGTAATCACAATGATGAAGAAAGAGCTCTGACCGGGACATGGTGTACTGTTGAATTGAATGTAGCTTTAGAAAAAGGTTACAGGATTGTTGAAATCTATGAGATCTGGCATTTTGAAAGAACGTCAAATGGGCTATTTTCAGGTTTGATGAACATGCATCTCAGACAGAAACAGGAAGCCAGTGGTTACCCTGACTGGTGCAAAACAGAACAGGATAAAGAGCAATATATTCAGGATTATGAAAAGATGGAAGGTGTCCGCTTACGACATGACCACATTGAAGTAAATCCTTCTAAAAGGCAGATTGCAAAACTCTTCTTAAAGTCACTGTGGGGCAAGTTTGGGCAGAGCACCAATCACCTGACCACATCCGTGGTAACAAGTCCTGAGGAACTATTCAAATATCTTTTTGTATCCTATTATGATGTTTCCTCATGTGAGTTTGTGGATATGGAGACAGCCGTTGTGATGTGAAAAACAGCCAAGAACCACCCCACCAAAAACACATGTACTAATGTATTCATTGCCAGCTTTACAACAGCTTATGCGCGGCTGGAATTATACAGGCTACTGGATGGTCTGGGCAATAGGTGCTTGTACCATGACACCGATTCAGTCATATTTATAAGTAGAGAGGGGGCGTGGACACATCCTTTGGGAGATTATTTAGGTCAACTGACAAGTGAGATTCCTCCAAACACTACAATAACTGAGTTTGTTGCGGCCGGTCCCAAAACGTATGCTTATGCTTTGTCCAACAGTGAAGCGGTGCTAAAGGTGAAGGGAATCACACTAAACTGCGGTAATAGCAAAAAGGTTAATTTTGACAGCTTGAAAGATTTGGTAGATGGTTATTGTCTGTCTGGTGCAGAGAGAAAAAAAGAGATCAGGGTAGAACAGTTGGGGATTGTTAGGGTTAAGAAACAGTGGACCCTAGAAATGAGAGTCCTCTGTAAAACTCTAAAAGTAGTGTATAATAAAAGATTATTAAAGAGCGAAGATTACTGTACGAAGATTACGGCTATTAAGGATGGTGGAAAATATTGCACAATTTGTACACCCCTTCTCCTGTATTATAAGCGGTCCATCCAATTCTGGCAAATCTTTTTTTATCAAACAAATGTTAGAACATGGTGATGTCGTGTTGTCTCAATTGCCTCAAAATATTGTATGGTTTTATAGCTGTTGGCAACCTCTGTACAAAGAACTGCTTAATAAATTCCCTTATATTAAGTTTATGGAGGGGCTTCCATCTTCTTTTGAAGATGATGATTTGTTTCCGCCAAATCAAATTACTCTAGCTGTGATAGATGATCTCATGACGTCGGCCAGTGAGAGCGATCAAATAGAGAAAGCTTTTACACAGTACGTTCATCACAGAAACCTGAGCATTATTCTCATACTACAAAACCTGTTTTTCCAAGGTAAGAAAATGAGAACAATAGCTCTGAATTCCAAATATTTGGTTTTTATTCAGCAACCCTTGTGATCAGATGCAAATTGTCACACTGGCCAGGCAGATGTATCCCACTAACACAAAGTATTTTTTAGAAGTATTCCAAGATGCCACTCGCAAACCACACAGGTACCTTTTGGTAGATTTGGCAGCCACCACTCCAAAATCCTACAGGTTGAGAACAGGCCTCTTCCCACCTGATTGGCCTGCTGTTTACACAATGAAAAAGAAGTGTAAAAAGCAGTAGCCCAGTTATCTTAGCACTAGTTCATTTAAGATGTCAGAGAGGGTACGTAGAAATTGGGGGCTTTTAAAAATCTTAGTAAAGGCCAGACCAAGACAGAGAAAAGCCATCTTATGCAATGCTAATAATGACCTGGTGGGGGCAATAGCAGAAATAGCTTTGAACACCCTAAAAGGAAACCTTCCTCTGAAACCTTCACAATTCCGGTCTCTAAAGAGAAAGAAAGGTGTCATTAAAACGTTGAGTGATAGAAAGGTCTCACTCAAAAAGAAGAAGCAGGTCATACTTTAGTCGGGTGGTTTTATCAGTCCCTTACTAGGGGCAGCTATCCTGCTGTTGACTAGCCTGTTAGCTGGATAAACCATGGATCATGCTGAGAAAATGTATCTGGTATCGCGTCATCAGATGGAGCAACTACAGGGCAGGCCCCCTACTATGGGGGCTACAGCCACTAACCGGTTGGATGCTGAGATGCGTGCCATTCTTCAGAGAGCTGATTTGTGTGAGGATGACAAGATTAAGCTCTACAGTTCTGCATTGCAGAGGTATCTAAGACTAACCAGGCAAAATGAGTCTGAAAAGGACAGACTGAATCTCATTTACCCACAGGAAGAACCTCGGACACTTCCAACATTACCAGAACAGCCGCCACAGCCATCTCCACAGGACACAATGATGGCTGAGATCCTAAACGGTGTGAGCACCCGTTACAGGAAAAATGCAGAACTTTTGCTGAACAAAATGAAACAGCATCAGGACGTCTCAACCTGGGATGATCGCGGTACCTTTTTATACAAAGGGGTCCCTATTCCTGGTACTAATATTTTAGACTTGGTGAAAGGAGCCTCGGAGCAACGAGCCCCTACTGAGAAGTGGAAACTTAAAGGCTGGGATGACTTTATGCATGCTATGGCTGAGGTGAATGTTCCGACCTCTGTGTTGGGGTCTACAGCTGTTAAAGAGCAAATAGAAAAGTTGAAAGATTCTCTGGTTATTAAGGATGAAACTGCTACTAGCCCCAACTCTGTTATGACAGCCACTTTGGGAGCTCAGAAGCCTCTGTTTACCAGTGCCCCTTCTAGCCCTTGGACATTAAACCCTAGAAGTAGGTTCAGGTTTGATGACTGGCTCAATTTGTAAAATGAATAAAAACACAGTGAAACAAGTAAAAACGTTTAAGTCTTTTTCTTTATTTTACAGAAAGGCAGGCATGTCTGCATGCACTGGTGACGGTTACAGGTTCCAAGTCCCCTTCCCACCTTTATAGTTTTTACAAACAGCTTTACCATTTGATCATTTTTAATATCGACATTGGAGTACATCTTTAAAATGTTTTCATAGTCTACTCCTTTAGTCCGGTTCAGTAGAAAAAACGCACAGTGTTGCCCGTAGGTCACAGCGCTGGGGTGTTGCAGTTGGCATTGGTGAAATGTGTACTTCTCAGCTTGCTGCTCTAAAAATGTTGCTATGGAGCCAGGAAAGTCAGGGCTATCTGGCGGTCTTCCATAAGAATAAAAAAATTCGCCTTATCCGGGAGATGGGAAGTAGAGGGCCAGCCAGTGTTCACCAGGCAGAGTGTGAGGGTGGGTATTTACAATTAATCCAAAAGGTCTTTTGGAGATTTGTCTCTGGGGTAGCAGGTCACAAGAGTAGACCCCTAGAAAGGCTTTATTTCCAGAGAACAAGTGGCAGAGTTGCAGTGTGTCCATACTCACATATAATCAAAGAGCACATTCCTTGTGTGACTTATTTCAATAAGGTTTTCAAAGATTGCATAGAGAATCATGTTGACAGTGTTGGGGAGGGGTTGTGCAAATCTAATTTTGGCTCTGAGGTTACCATTCCTGATCAAAGAATAGTGCTTAGAGCACCCCTGATCAGGACTCAAGTCAAAACAATACAAAGTATACCCTCGGTTAAACTCTTCCCTACTGATTAACAGTGGCCTGTCTTTCATGCCTTTGCCTGTGGCCTGCACCATCTGCATGTACTCTCTCACAAAAAGACCATGCTCATAGTCAGGCTGAAGAGGCTTTGCAGGAATCTGCTCGCCATCACAATGCAAGGCGCAAAAATTGACATTGCAGTGTTGAAAATTGAACGGGTTTCTTTCATAATCCCCACTAAAAGATGCATTGTCCACAAACCCAATCACTAATTGTTTAGGTAGCTGACCCAGAAATAGATTTTCCTTATTACACACAAGGCTGCCTGCAGGAATACTGCAAACCTTAATCCCCACTCGATCAATGGGGTATTTGGCATTGGAGGAGAGCAAAGCTTCTGCATGACCAAGGTGCACTCCTTGGGCTACCTTTACACGTTTTACAAAGAGAGAAGCTGCCAAGAGTTGCACTTTGTAATTCTCATTGTCATCCTTCATCACGCAAAATTCATTTCTGCTTCTTGTGAGTTTGACTTTCACATCAACACTGTTAATTAGCAGTCTGTCTTGAAAAAACAGATCACTATGCAGAGGCCCTAGCAGTTCCCATTTACGACTACCGGCCATGTGTCTTGCTCTCGCTTTGAAACTGGAGTTCCCAGCGGCTGTCAGTAGAGTACTCTCCATAAGGTCCGAGTCATCTTTGTAAAAATTGCCAGCTGTAAATTGAGTACCCAGCGCATCACCACCAAAGTTCAGAATCAGTTCAATCATGGCCCGGTAAGAATAGCAATGATGGCTCTGTGTAATGAGCCGATCTCCCAAGGTAACATCCAGCTGATTAAACAGTGATGCTATGGGGTAGTTGGTCAGGGCCACTCTAGCCCCGTCATCAATATCCGAACCTTCAGCCTTTACAATCTTGCAACTCACATACAGCAGGGTGTTGTTTAAATCTGTGTAATGTTCACCATGCCCCGTGATAAAAAATTCCAGGGGAGCATTGGGTGTCAGCGCTGATAAAGGTGGGATCTCGACATAGGTACTGTTTTCAATACTGGTCTGTGTAGGTGCCAGTTGAAAAAGATCCAGTTCTGATTTAACACATTCCTCTGAAGCAGAATGAATAAATGCCATATCATATTAGAATATGTCTTCCTTGTCACAGGGCTTCCTCTTCTGTGCACGTCTCCTCTTGGTATGGCGGGTCTTTTTCACAATTCTTCTCTTTTTAAATGGAATAAGCGGGCCCAATGCATAATTCTTCTTGGTTATGATCATCCCTGATCCATCCTGCCCCCTCTCAACAACACAGGATACGGCCTTCCGGGTGGCAAGGCTCCGTCGATGGCGGCCGTTTCGACCGTCAGCCCCGTTGTTTTCCGTTGAACTGCGAAAACAGTGACAATCAGCTGTTTTGCGGTTCGGAAAACCCCCCCTTGGGAGAAGAGGGGAGGGGGAGCATTCAGGTAGGGGTAGAGCTCCCCTAGACCCCTAGAATTGTTATTCTGGGGGTTGAAGGGTGAGAGCTCCCCTAGAGCCTGAATTAGCTCTGGACTCGGGGACTCCTCTGTTCCAAGGGGAGAAACAAAGTTACAAGCTGAGTGGAAAAGTGAAACTGCGCAACAAAAATTAATTGGGTGTTAAAATGGCTTCTAAACCAGCTAAAGCTTCTGTTCCTAGAAGTGCTGGTGCATCACCAGTTCAGCATTCTTCACTACAGGCATTGATGCCACCCCCGTGGCACCTGCACCCACATTAACTTTAAAAGATTTACAAGATGCTTTAAAAAATCAATCTCAGCAAATATCTGGACTTGAGAAGAATGAGAAGAATAAAGAAATACGAGAGGACATTTTAGTGGCTTTTCAGGGGCTGGCAGTTTGCATTGAGCGTTTGGATGAACGTGTGGAAGAGGTGTATCAAAATAATTTGAGATTGGATGCTAAAATGTCAGAAACTGAGAATAAAATGGATAAGAATGAGGACAAGGTGGTTATGATACAATATAGAGATATGGAGTTTGCTTTGAGAATAAGAGGATTGAAAGAGGATCCAAAGGAAAACTTGAAAGTGTTACTGGCAGAAGCCCTGGAACTGATTTTGGGGTGCCAAGCGGAAGAAATTATAGGGGATATAGATAAAATATTTTGTGTTAACTCTTGGATTGCCAGGCAAAGAAAATTACCTAGAGATGTGGTTGTTTATTTTACAAAGAGATCAATCAGAAATGTGATTATTCAAGCTTTTTATAACAATAGATTTAAAGTTGCTGATCAAGAAGTTTTAATCTTGAAAGAAATTCCACCAAGAATTTTAAGGAAAAGGAAAGAATTTACTTTTTTGGCAGATGAATTAAAGAAACGCCAGCTTCAGTTCAGATGGGAGATACCAATAGGCTTGGTGGTGAATTATTCAGGTATGAGATATCGTCTCAATACAGTTTTTATTCTAATATACTGAAAGCAGGTTCTCCACCATCCCCAGAATTTAAAGGAAGGAAGGAAGATGGAGCGTGACAGACACAAATGGAGAGTATACAGGGAAATGAAGAAATTATCTCGTGGATGGTTAAAGAACTTCAGAAAACTTCGGAAATGGTGCAGCCCCAGGCATCGTCAGAAGAGGTTAAGGAACAAAAAATGACATGGGCTGCAACCAGATGAATGAGACAAGAACAAGAACAGAAATCCACAATTATATCTCAAGAATCTACTTAGAGTGAAGCAGTGGGAGGAGCGAGACCGAAGAGGCAGGTTCTTGTGGTTTTGCAAGACGTGCTCCGAAAGCTTCAGGTCGCAAAAGATGGTGACAAAGTTTCTAACCTGGAATGTTAATGGATTAAACTCCCCGCAAAATAGAAAGAAAGTATTTCAGTATTTGAAACAATTTAAAAATGATGTTGTGTGCTTACAGGAAATGCATATTCGTGTATCAGACCAAAAATATTTGATAAATTCCAGACTGGGTGTACAGTTTAGTGCGTCTGCTTCAGATAAGAAAAATGGAGTAGTTATTTATGTAAAAAAGAATTTAACAGCCAATCTAATTGAAGCTGATAAACAAGGAAGATATGTTATAATTGAACTTTTAATAGAAGGCAAGAAAATACTTTTAGTTGGACTATATGCACCTAATCAACAACAAGGAGAATTTTATAACTTTTTACATAATAAAATAATTCAATGGGATTATAAATCGTGTATTTTGATGGGAGACTGGAATGGCATGCTGGACACACAGAAAGATAAAAAAAGGTCTTTTTAAAAGTACTCCAAATCATGCCAGATTGCCTAAATCTTTTTTTGAGATGAAAGATAATTTGGAATTGAGAGATGTTTGGAGATAATGAAATTTGGAAGAAAAAGATTTTACCTTTTTTTCTGATTGACATCAATCTTTTTCTAGGATTGATTTTGTATTAACTACTAATGATTTTTTTCCTAGGGTGAAGAAGATTAAGATATGTTCAAGAACTTCATCAGATCATAGTCCAGTATGGTTGGAATTGGATAAGGAGAGGAAAGATAGGAGGTCTTGGAGATTAAATAAAAATTTGTTTAGATATCAAGAAAATGTGGATGAATGTAAAAAACAGATGAATGAATTTTTTAATATAAATATGTATAAGGGTACTCCTATTGAAATGGTTTGGGATGCAAGTAAAGCCTATATGAGAGGAGTGTTAATATATTTGAATAATAAATATAGATGTAGATTGGAATATAAGTGTAAAGAGTTAGAGGAGGAAATCAAGAGGAAAGAGAAGGCTCTAATTTTGAACCCATCTGATAAGAGGGCGAAGGAAGCAATTACTTTGTTAAGAGGTCAGTTTACTATGTTGATAGCAGATCAAGTGACATCTAACTTACGGTATGTTAAAAACAATACTTTTTGTAATGCTAATAAGCCAGGTAGGTGGCTAGCTTATTTGCTAAGGAAAAAACAAAGGTCACGTAACATAGATAAGATAGAATACAAGGGAAAAGAGGTGTTTCAGCAGAATTATATTAAAAAGGCTTTTGTTGAATTTTATTCTAATTTATATGCTGGGGATAGAATTCAAGGTTTAGATATAGATATATATTTACAAGAAGTGAATATCCCTGTACTTACACAAGAGCAAAGGGAAGGGATGAATCAATTGATAAATGCTGAAGAAATTATTTTAGCAATTAAACAACTTAAAGTGCGTAAAGCACTAGGAACAGATGGTTTGACTGCCATTTATTATAAAAATTTACAGTTAGAAATGGTGGAACCTCTAAAAGAATTATTTAGAACAATTCAATCTGGAAGACAAGTGCCTCCATCGTGGAAAACAGCTTTTATATCATTGATTCCAAAGGAAGATCAAGATCTTACCCAAACCAAAAATTACAGACCAATATCACTTTTAAATACTGATTATACGATATTTGCTAAAATTTTAGCAAATAGATTAATGAAGGTTATGCAGCAAATGATTCATAGTGATCAAACAGGAAGTATAAGTGGTAGACAAATGAAAAACAATGTGAGACATATTGTAGATTTATTGGAATTTTTGGAGAGAAATACCATCCTTTGATCAATTGAATTGGCAATTTTTATTTAAAGTATTAGAGAAGATGGAGTTTGGGGATGAGTTTTTACAACCTATTAGAACAATATATCAGAAGCAAACAGCTCAAATAATAGTTAATGGTAGTTTGACAGAACCATGTAATATTGAAAAGGGTACAAGACAGGGCTGCCCGTTGTCACCTTTGTTGTTTGTTTTAACACTGGAAATATTATTGATTAAGATACGTGATTCAAATAAAATTAAGGGAATTAACATAAGAGATCAAGATTATAGATTGAGAGCGTTTGCGGATGACTTGGTTATTACATTAAGTCAATCGACTCAGTCGGTTGTAGACCTGATGGAGATAATATTGTTATATGGAAAAGTTTCTGGATTTAAGATAAATATGCAAAAAACTAAAATATTGCCTAAAAATATGACCACAGAACAAAAGGTAGTCCTAGAAAAATTAACAGGATTTGAAATAGTTAAAAAGATTAAATATTTGGGGGTATATCTTTCAGTTTCAAATGCGAAATTATATAAAAATAATTATGAATTGTTATGGTTAAAAATACAAAAAGAGTTAGATAGTTGGAAAAAATTACAATTGTCTTTATTGGGAGGAATTGCAGCAGTGAAAATGAATGTTTTACCAAAATTTTTATTTTTGTTTCAAATGATACCTATACTCAAAAAAGATTCAGATTTGGAAGAATGGCAGAAAGGTATTAATAAATTTGTTTGGGCAGGGAAAAGACTAAGAGTAAAATTTAAGATAATGCAAGATGTACGTGAAAGAGGTGGTCTTAAAATGCCCAATTTTAAACTATATTATGAGGCTGCGGCTTTATCATCAGTTAGTGATTGGTTTAATCTAACACAAGGGAGATTATTGAATATTGAGGGATCTGATTTATTATTTGGCTGGCATGCATATTTATTATATGATAAGAAGGTGGATAATATTTTTAAGACACATATATTAAGGTATGCCCTGTTGCGAGTCTGGAAAAAATATTGATATAAGCTAAATTATAAAATACCAATTTGGGCAATAGCTAAACATGCAATAGAAAATATAAGTGTGGGATTTAAACATGATGTGACTACATATAAAGAAATTCTTAGAATGGAAAGGAATGTATGGCAATTAAAGCCATTTAATTTATTTATTTATTTATTTATTTTATTACATTTATATACCGCCCTTTCCCGGAGGACTCAGGGCGGTTTACAGGGCAATTAAAAACCAAAATACAAAAGTTAAAAAACCAAGTTTAAAAAAAATTAAATTTATCCCTGTATAAGTAAAAACCCCAGTTAAAATAAAATTAATCCTCAGCCTGGGCCAGAGAGCTCGAAGAGCCAGGTCTTCAGGCCCCGGCGGAATGAACAGAGGTCAGGGGCAGTCCTCAGCTCCACTGGCAGCTGGTTCCAAAGGGCAGGCGCCCCCACTGAGAAGGCCCTATCCCTGGGTGTCGTCCGCTGGCAATCTCTTACCGGTGGCACCCTGAGAAGACCCTCCCTGTGGGAGCGCACTGGACAAAGGGAACTTGATGCCGGCAGCAGGTGTTCCCTCAGATATCCCGGACCCAAGCCATGTAGGGCTTTATAGGTCATTACCAGCACCTTGAATTTCACCCGGAGGGCAACCGGAAGCCAATGCAGCTCGCGGAGTAGAGGTGTTACATGGGAGTATCGGGAGACCCCCATCACAACTCTCGCGGCCGCATTCTGCACCAGTTGAAGCCTCCGAGTGGTCCTCATTGGCAGCCCCATGTAGAGAGCATTGCAGTAGTCCAAACGGGAGGTCACAAGCGCATGAGTGACTGTGCGTAGGGCATCCCGGTCCAGATAGGGTCGCAACTGGCGCACCAGGCGAACCTGGGCAAAAGCCCCCCTGGTCACGGCTCCTATATGGTCTTCAAAATTGAGTCGTGAATCCAGGAGGACGCCCAAGTTGCGAGCCCTATCAACGGGGGGTAACACCTCACCCCCCATCGTTAGAGATGGAATAGTCTGGTTGACCCGAGATGCCGATATGCATAGCCACTCAGTCTTGGCGGGATTGAGACGAAGCCTGTTTCTCCCAATCCAGACCTGGACCGCCTCCAGGCACCGGGACATCACGGCGAGGGCATCGCTGGGTTGGTTCGGGGTGGAAAGAAAAAGTTGGGTATCATCAGCGTACTGATGATACCCCACCCCGAAACCATGAATGATCTCACCCAGTGGCTTCATATAGATGTTGAACAGGAGGGGCGAGAGAACCAACCCCTGAGGAACTCCACAAATGAGAGGCCTCGGGGCGGATCTCTGCCCTCCCGTCAACACCGACTGCGAGCGGCCCAGGAGATAGGAGGAGAACCACCGTAAAACGGTGCCTCCCACTCCCAACCCCCTGAGACGCCGCAGTAGGATACCATGGTCGATGGTATCAAAAGCCGCTGAGAGATCTAATAGGACCAGGACAGAGGAGCAACCCCTGTCCCTAGCCCTCCAGAGATCATTCACCAGCACGACCAATGCCGTCTCCGTGCTGTATCCGGGCCTGAAACCCGATTGGTACGGGTCCAGATAATCAGTTTCCTCCAGGAACAGAGGAAGCTGATGCGCCACCACACTCTCAACAACCTTCGCCAAAAAGCGAAGGTTGGAGACTGGACGATAGTTATTTAAAACAGCCGGGTCCAAGGCAGGCTTCTTGAGGAGGGGTCTCACCACCGCCTCCTTCAAGGCGGCAGGGAAGACACCCTCCTTCAAAGAAGCAGTTATTACTGCATGGAACCAGCCTCGTGTCCCCTCCCGGGCCGCATAATATTTTAAAAGAAGAAAGAATAGTGTGGACTTGGTTTCAGTATGGGCAGTTACAAGCTAGATGGAAGGAAGATCAGAAAGTTGGTATTTCGATAACTGATGAAAATTTGGTTAAACAAATAAGAGATCAAAGTCCAGCGCATATAAGGAGGATATATAATGCATTGATAGAAATAGATTTAGAAACGGAACTTGTTAAAGATTGCATGATAAAATGGGCCCAGAATTTTCAGGAGCCCATAATGATGGATATTTGGAAAAAGATATGGGTCAGAAATGTGAAATTTACACAGGCACAAAATTTAAGAGACAATTTTTATAAAATGTTTTATAGATGGCATTTAGATCCTAAAAAATTAGCATGTATGTATCCGAATTATCAGCCTAAATGTTGGAGGTGTGGTTGTGATGATGCAACCTATTATCATATATGGTGGACTTGTAAAAAAGTTAAAGCTTTTTGGATTAAAATTTGGTGGAATATGCAGAAGATATTTAAGAAAAAGATAAGGTTTTCTCCACAGTTATTTCTGTTGGGTATTATTACAGATTGTACTGTTATAGATACTAAATTGATGTTAAATTTAATTACGGCAGCAAGACTCTTGGTTGCACAATATTGGAAGAAGGAGGAACTGCCTACTATAGAAGAGTGGACTTTGAAAGTGGTAAAGATTTCAGCATATTTGAAAGAACAATCGCAACAGAGATATATTTTGGAATGGAGAAGATGAATTGATTATATTCAGAATAAATATTGGACTAGAAAGTTTCATTTAGTATATGAATAAGTATTAGTATTATATGATGTATTATTAATTAGTTATTATTATTTAGTTATTTAGTTATGTTAAGAGGAGTTAAAGCGCGATAGAATTTAAAGTGTCTTTTTTAGTTGGTTAGCATAGTTTAGCTTAAGTTGGTTAAAGTTTATACCCTGTATTCAGCTCTGGGAAGTCAGGGGGGGAGGAGGAGGGAGGGGAAGTGGGGGCAGGGGGAGGGAGGGAGTTTATGTTTTTTAAAATGTATTTTAAAACTTTTCAATAAAAAAAACACGGAATAAAAGATGACCCGCAACATCTCTGGCAATGTTTTTGGCAGCAGATTTCACATGCGGCTTAATGATTTCTAATCCTCGCCTCAAAAAAGGCATTGCTTTTTGAAACAGCCCATGGAACAGACCCCCTAAATCTGTCCCGTACATAATGGGGGCTCCTCGGAAGCCGCCGCCAGCTTGTGCCCTGTAGCAAGCCACATAGTCTTGAGGGTTCCTGTGCTCCTTGATCACAACCATCCTTCACTTTTCCGAGGCCTAAAATGAAGCTTGACAATCACCTTCCCGTGATAAAAATACACATATTTGTCCTGATCGGTTTTGATTTCTATGGTAATGGTATCGATGTGATGTTTGCTGACCGGTACATAATGTGAATGGTCATAGGTCATTGTGACGAAATCATTGTCTTGCCCTCGCACAGGCACACAAAGCAGTAATGACACATAGAAGTTGCCCACTATCTGGAGCTCTACAATGTCTGTGTAAACATATAAGGTGCTGAATCCAGGGAACATACCTAACAGATGTCTAAGTTCTCCGCTAACTAGAATGGTGTGCAGTTCATCTCCTTTAAGATTAATTTTTTGACCCACTGAATCATAATCAAAAGGGCTTCTCATGCTGGAGCTTCCAGGTTTAGTTCTCAGAGGAGACCCAAGCAAGAAGAGGGCAGGTGAGACTAAATTAGCAAACACCAGAAGGAGCTTCAGATGCAGAAAAGGAACGGACACCATCGTTTCTTTTGCAAACGCCAAGAAAAACATTTCGTTCCCAGGGAACTTTCGGGGGGGGTTGGCAAGGCGGGGGGGCTGGCCTCATCTCAAGGAAAGCAGGAGGCTGTTCCTTGCCCAAACTCAGGTTGAGGGTCCCGTTTTGGGGCAAGGAGATATAATCGATATATAATGTAGGGTTGTCTTAGGTCTGTCCTTGACGTTTGATATAAGCTTGTTCATATTTTCTAACAGATGTCGGATGCTGTTATAGTATCCGCTTCTCAAAGAAAAATGCCATCTCTTTCTCTCGTTAGCAATTTCAAAATATCCAGGTGAAGTTAATGTGTGCCAACTATGTGGATACTGTATCTTTGCTAGCACTACTTCCCACGATCCTGGAAGATCCAATGATCTCGCTAATTGAATAGTAAAATTAGAATTTTTGTTTTGGGGGAAAATTGCTGCTGATACATTGCTGGGTAGGGTGATGTAAAACTCCTCCATATCAAATATGTTGTACTTCAGTCTTCTTAACCCAACTGTTGAACTTCTCTGGCCAGCCAGTCCATTTGACTAAAAACTCTCTGTGTCTCCCCCACCCTCTTTTTTGGATAATTTTCTCTATCCTGTATATGCGCTGTTGGTCAGCAGAAACCTTTTGGAGCTCCTCAAAGTAAAAAGCCCCCTTTACAGGGTCACCCGTGTAATCATTTAATCTATACACAACTCTTTCCCCCCTTGTCTCCAGTTCTTTGATGATGAATATCTCATCTGTAAAGGTTTGCTGATAGCCCTTTTCAAACTTACCCCTCAGTCTGGATACTCTGACATGATCCCCCACCTTAAGACATTTTTTTCTTTCTTTTACTTTTTAAAGCTACCCCATAAAGCCTCATCCACACATCCCTTTCATTAGACAAATTTACAGTATTAGCAGTCCCGATGCTACGGTGGTAAGTGCCATTGTACGCCTGAAGAGTATCTGCCAAAATGTCTACATACCGATGTGTATTTCTAGCTGTGAAATATCTCCAGAGTTTGTTTTTTAGGGTTCTATTAAACCTCTCTATAACAGCTGCTTTAGTTTTACTATGAGTGACAAAATGATGAATGCCATAACGTGCTAAAAGTTTCTTCAGCGGGATATTCAAGAACTCTTTACCTGCATCTGTCTGTATTTTTGGGGGTGCGCGTCCTGTTTCAAAGATATTCTGGAAGGCAGTTGTAACTTCCCTCCCTGTTTTATCAGATAAAGGGATATTTAGATAACACATTGATAACTGTTAAGATGTACTTTTTTCCATGGTTCTCCTTAGAAAACTTGGAGACATCTATGAGATCAGCCTGCCATTGATGATCTAAGCCAGACACTACTGTTTTATTTCTAGGAAAATTAATTCTTGCAGGCTTATGAAGCATATAAGCGTCTTGTCCAAACAGCCACGTCTTGACTTGTTTCACGGTGAGGTTTTTATCATGTTTTCTAGCTTCCTGAAAAAGGCTATTCACACCTCCATAACTACCTACACATCCCGGTGTATAATAAATATGGCTTAGAAACTTTTCATGTATCATTATACTGAAAGAAAACTGACAAATGGTCAAGCGTTGACATTAACACAGTATTTTATTGGTTATACAGAGTTCAGAGGGGTGGCATGGCTCCACCATCAGAAAAATACCCCTCATCTCCACTATCAGAATCAGAAGATAAACCCCCATAACAGGCTATTTTACAATACGGTGACTCGCCTGTACCCTCCAATTCATGTCCGCCATCGCAAGCAAGCCAGTCTTTACACAAATTGCAGCACTTTAACTGACAGGGTTGGTAGTGTGGTCTCTGGGATAGCTCAGAACCCCAGTTATAGTCTAGATCAGAAAAATCTGCAGAAGCTTTGTGACCGCTGCGATTACCACAGGAATATAAAATTGGGGTTTCTTGAAGTGTTTGCTGTCTAGGCGTTATTAATTTGAAGTCTGCAAAATACAGTATAAAGCACATCCTGCTAGTGTGATATCAGCGCCAGCAGCATTTACATTAACATAAATAAAAACATATTTTACTTATCATTGCAGGGAGATAATGTAGCATCATGCATCATTTCACAGGCTGTACGGTAAGTACTCTGCACCTCATTTAAAATTACAACACATCATGCTACAGCCGGGCAAAATGGGCCTGAATAAAAAAAAATTCTTTATCATAACCCCAGCAACAGATTCTGTCACATTCTTCTAGCTGGGGCCTTGTGTCATCCCGTGTGACGCTCGCTTTTACAGTTGTTTTAAAATCAGCTTTGGAACCAGAGGTTGCCATCTTCAAAAGACTGCTGGAATTAAACCGCTAGCTGTTCAGACTTGCCTGTACAATCTCCCCCCCCCCGCGCATGCTATGACACATCCTTGAGCCTTGCTCCTGTCCAGAATCACGGGGTATGACATGCCCAGGCATGTCCTGAACAAGGCCTAACCCCCTTTTTTACTATCAGGCACAAACACGCATGCCCGGCCCTGCAGGCCTAACATGCCCAAACAAGTCTGCCACCCACCTGGCTAGTTGCCTCTTGCGAGCATTTTAATTCCTGTTAATATTCCTTGTCTTTTTGCTGTAGGGGTTGCAGAATAAATTTTATTAAGGCCGTGCTTTGTACGGTTACATGTACATGCGGATTTGAGGGCTCAATTGACAAAATATCTGACTTTAGATTTTTACAAAGGTAAAAAACAGCTGTGGGTTTTAAATGGTTTTTTTCCCCACCCTGCATTCGAGAAAATGATTTTAAAACCTCCTAGAAATAAATGCCTTTTAGAAAAAGGGGGTTAAAAGCAATGCCTGGCCCCCTTTTAGGGCCTCCTTTTTTCCCTGCTTTTGAGGCGCTGATTTTTAAAACTCCACAAAAATTAAAAGCATCATTAAGCTAGAACGATTAGTAATAAAAATCATTTATTATTATTATTATTTTCCAGCTCCCCAAAGTAGGGTTAAGCTAATCACGTACCCAGAGGGTTGCCTGCCTTGACATTGATGGGGTTAGGTTCAAGATGCCTTATCTAAAAATAGGGTTGCCAGGGTTATTCTTGCTTATCCTGATGGGCTTAGGGCTGCACGTCACTTCCGTTCGCCTTATCTGGAAATAGGGCGGTTACTTCCGCATAGGGCCATGATCTGCTGATGTAATCAACACCACGTGGGTTTGTTTACTTTGATGATGTCACTGATCAAAAGTGCTGATAATTTCCATTAAAAAAGGTATACCCTATAACTACTAAACTATAAATTAACAATGTCAGCTTCATATAAAGAAAACTTATATAAAATGTTCTATAAATGGCACTTGCCACCAACAAGATTAGCAAAAATGTTTAAAAATATGTCAGAGAAATATTGGAAATATAAACGCAAACCAGGTACATTATCATATGGGGTGGACATGTGTTAAAGCAAGGGGATATTCGACAATAATCCACACTTGGTTAGAAAAAGTGTTAGAGAAACACATAGACTATAAACCCAATTTTTTTTTACTAGGTATAATGCCAGAAAAATTGATAAGCAAAGTACATATTTGATTCTACACGTGATAACAGTGGCAAGAATTATATTTGCACAATATTGGAAGAATGAAGAAATACCACCAGAAGAAGAAATAATAAAAAATACTAGACTGTGCAGAAATGGACAGACTTACTTTAATTTAATTTAATTTTTAATTTAATAATATTTCTATACCGCCCTTCTCCCGAAGGACTCAGGGCGGTGAACAGGGCAAGAATAAAAATACAAAATTACAAAAGTTAAAACAAGATTAAATAAATGCCCATATACTAAAATACATCTTAAAAACCCGATAAAATAACAATAACAACCCCCCCCCAATCCCCTCATCAGGCCAGGCCAGCTTGTTCAAAAAAGTATGTTTTTAGCTCGCGGCGAAAGGAGCGAAGGTCGGGCGCCGTCCGGAGCTCAACCGGTAGCTGATTCCATAGCTCCGGGGCGCCCACAGAGAAGGATCTCCCCCTGGGGGCCACCAGTCGACATTCTCTGACTGGTGGCACCCTGAGGAGGCCCTCTCTGTGGGAACGCACAGGGCGGAGGGAAGTCGATGCCGGCAGCAGGTGTTCCCTAAGGTACTCCGGACCCCTGCCATGTAGGGCTTTGAACACCATTACTAGTACCTTGAATCTCACCCGGAAGGCAACTGGCAACCAATGCAGCTCACGGAGCAAAGGTGTAACGTGGGAGTATCGGGAGACTCCCAACACAACTCTCGCGGCTGCATTCTGTACCAGTTGGAGCTTCCGGGTGGTCCTCAAGGGCAGCCCCATGTAGAGAGCGTTGCAGTAGTCTAGTCGAGAGGTCACGAGCGCATGAGTGACCGTGCATAGATCATCCCGGCTTAGATAGGGCCGCAACTGGCGCACCAGGCGAACCTGGGCGAAAGCCCCCCTAGTCACAGCTCCTATGTGGTCTTCCAGGGTGAGCCGTGAATCTAGGAGGACTCCCAAGTTGCGAGCCCTATCTACGGGGGGTAATAGTTCACCCCCCATAGCAAGAGGTGGAATGTCCGAATAAACCCGGGATGAAGGTATGCAAAGCCACTCAGTCTTGTCGGGGTTGAGTTGAAGTCTGTTCCTCCCCATCCAGACCCGAACCGCCTCCAGGCAACGGGACATCACGTTGAGGGCATCACTGGGGTGGTTTGGGGTCGAAAGGAAAAGCTGGGTATCATCAGCATACTGATGATACCCAACTCCAAAACCACAAATGATCTTACCCAGCGGTTTCATATAGATGTTGAACAGGAGAGGCGAGAGGACCGACCCCTGAGGAACTCCACAAACGAGAGACCTCGCGGTCGACCTCTGCCCTCCTGCCAACACCGACTGCGAACGTCCCTGGAGATAGGAGGAGAACCACTGTAAGACCATGCCTCCCACTCCCAATCCCCTGAGACGCCGCAGCAAGATACCATGGTCGATGGTATCGAAAGCCGCTGAGAGGTCTAATAGGACTAGAACAGAGGAATGTCCCCTCTCCCGACCCCTCCAGAGATCATTCACCAGCGCGACCAATGCCGTCTCCGTGCTGTGCCCGGGCCTGAAACCCGATTGGTACGGGTCTAGATAATCCGCTTCATCCAGGACTAGAGGGAGCTGATGTGCCACCACACTCTCAACAACCTTCGCAAGAAAGCGAAGGTTGGAGACAGGACGAAAGTTGTTCAATACAGCTGGGTCCAAGGCAGGCTTCTTGAGGAGAGGCCTCACCACCGCCTCTTTCAAGATGGCGGGGAAGCTACCCTCGTTCAGAGAAGCCGATATAACTGCCTGGAACCAGCTGCGTGTCCTCTCCCGGGCTGCATAGACCAGCCAGGAAGGGCACGGGTCCAATAAACATGTGGTGGTGCTCAGCCTCCCCATGATCCTGTCCACTTCCTCCGGAGTCACAGAATCAAACTCCTCCCAGGTGATATCGACAAGACTGCCCGCATCCTGCTCGACAGACTCTGCCCAGTCAGAGTCCAGACCGGTCCGAATCCGAGCGATTTTGTCCGACAGATGCTGGTTAAACTCCTCGGCACGACCCTGCAAGGGTTCCTCCCTCACCTCTTGATTCAGGAGGGAGCGAGTCACCCTAAACAGGGCGGCCGGGCGATTATCTGCGGACGCAATAAGGGTGGCGAAGTGGTTAGACCTCGCCTCCCTTATCGCAGCGAGATAAGACCTAGTATAGGTTCTTAGTCGCAATCGGTCGGATTCGGATCGGCTGGATCTCCAACCGCTCTCTAGGCCCCGTCTCCGACGCTTCATCTCCCGGAGCTCCGTGGAGAACCATGGAGCTCAACGGGATCTGCACCGGGTCAGGGGCCGCAGGGGTACAACTCGGTCAAGAGCCTCAGTGGCTGCCCTTTCCCAGGCTTCCACTAAGGCGTCTGCCGAGCTGTGAGCAAGGGAGGCAGGTGGGGACCCCAGCGCCGCCTGGAACCTCTGGGGATCCATTAAGCGTCTGGGGTGGTACCATTTAATTGGTTCCACACACCCACGGCGGGGGGTGGCAAAATGGAAGACCAGCCACAGGAGATGATGATCGGTCCATGACAGGGGCATAACAATTGGGGAGCCCCCACCAAGATCATCTAACCACCGTCCAGATAAGAAAACTAAGTCAAGGGTGTGGCCTCCCTCATGAGTCGGTCCCGAAATTACTTGCGTCAGGTCCATGGCCGTCATGGAAGCCATAAACTCCCGAGCCAACTCAGATAATCCTCCCAGCGATGGTAGATTGAAGTCCCCCAAAACTATAAGTTTCGGGAACTCAATCACCAACCCAGAGAGGACATCGCGAAGCTCAGGCAGGGCTGCTGCTACGTGACTAGGCGAAAGGTACACCAGCAGCAAGCCCAACTGCGCACCAGGGCCGCATCTCAAAAAGAGAGACTCACACCCGACTATCTGGAGAACGGTGGCCTCCCGCGGACACAAGGTCTCCCTCATGACAACAGCCACACCCCCACCCCTACCCTGAGCCCGAGGCCGGTGTAGCACCCGGAAACCTGGTGGGCAAAGGTCAACCAGAGGAATCCCTCCCTCTGGGCCCAACCAAGTCTCCGTGATGCAAGCCAGGTCCGCCTGCTCACCCTCGACCAAGTCACGGACGAGAGGAGCTTTATTAGCGACAGACCTGGCATTCAAGTACACCAGCCGGAGCTCAGGAGGCTGCACATCCTCACTCCCGGAACCTCGGGGCGGAGCCAGAGGGTCGGAGTGCCCCACCGCTTGTAAACAGCGGAGAGGCCTTCCCTGAGAACGATACGGCCCTCTGCTCCTGCACCTGCTGCCATTCCTTAACGTCGTGGGAATAGGTATTCCCACGACCAGCCCTGGAGCCCCGGAGGCAACCGACCCCCGCTCCTCCCCCCACGATCTACCTTGGCACTGGCCTGAACAGAGGTTGTTGGACTGCCCCCCTTGTCCAAACAACCAAAAAGAGCACCCTCCCCCCTCCCTAACCCTCTAAAAAATTTAGAGAGAAAACTAACCAGAGGCCTCCTATTGGGTTTCCGTTGAAGGCCCCTACCCGTGCCCAGCCATCTCTCGGGGTCCCACTAGATGGGCCCTTCCTCGAGATTGTAAGTGGCTAGAAAGGCGGGTCGCACCCAGGAAGGGGGAGCACCCCTGAGGGCGAGCAAGTCCGTGCAAGAATATTTAAGGAAAGGCATAAGGAGTAGTCCAAATAGAAGGCAGTCCATAGTTGATGATCAGTCAGTAAGGAGGATCTAACAGAGGATAAATAGGTGTCCCAGACCTCCGCCCAGCTGCTGCCACTCAGCTGGGTAAACCCCCCGGGTAGGCCGACCACCGTCCTCTCACGACGGCCGCAGAGCCAGTTCCCGGGGGGGGGGGGTCTGAAACAACAACTCTGGATATAGCATGCCCCCTAGAGCTCTCACCTCTAGGGGCAGCAGATGTAAGTTCAAGCCACCCTCTCACGGTGGCTAATACCCAGGATCCTCTGAGTCCTTTGGGGATGATGTGTAAAGGGCAAGCCATCATAGTCTGGTCAGCTAACGGCGAGGTCTCCCGCTGCTCCGCCATTCCAGGAAGATGTACCTGACCACAACTCCATGGGCCCTCAGTTCTATAGTCATTGGGGCCTTCCAGAGTGTGATCAATAAAGTCTGATTCCCCCACGTCTACTGATTTCCCCGGAGCCCCCTCAAAATCCAGCAGCACCAACCAGATCCCAACAGGTGCGATGGAGAGCATAGATCTTCCAGGATCCTCCGGACTAACCAGGATCCACTGGGCTCCACTGGGCTCCACCGGGGTTAACCGGCTAACCCAGGAGCTTTCGGGGCCACCAGGAACGATGGGGATGCCAGGCCATCTGGAGCATGCGGAACAGACAGAGGAGAAGGCAGGTCGGCCAGCACCCCCACCGAGCCATCAGGGCCGCTGCCATTGCCGGAGCGCCGCTACAGACGCCACCACCGCCATCACCGCAGGTTGAAAAGAAAAGAAGAAACAGAATATTTTCAAACTTGGGACCTATTTTATCAATGGTTAGAGAAAAGATTTAGGGATTAGGAATTTAATTTGTATTAGTGAATAAGATATTCAGACAACACATTTTTGTTGAATGATTATTATTGAATTCTGTTAAAAAATTAATAAAATATTATTTAAAAAAGAAAATGACGCCATATAAGCAGCACCCACTTTACTGCAAAAGCCTCCTTCTCCCAAACCACCCACCTTTGTTCAGTGTCCATTAATTTTTTGGAGGTGTAGGCACAGGGCTATAAATCCTCTCTCTCATTCTTCTGCAAAAGAACGGCCCCTACTGCCACATCGCTGACATCAGCCTGGATGAAGAATTATTTTTCAGGATTAGGAAGTTTAAGAATGAGTTCTGCTGCAAACAGTCTCTTTAAGTACTCAAAAGCTGTCTGCCATTCAATTGATCATGGCAGGGGCTGGCAGGATTGTGGCTTCCCCCCATTTCCCCCCATTTTTAACAGTTTGGTAATTGGCAAGGCAATCTTGGCAAAGGAGGGGATAAATTGCCGGTTGAAGTTTGCAAATCCCAAAAAAACTCTGGAGTTGCTTACAGGTCCAAGGAGGCTGTCATTCTAGCACAGCTTTCACTTTAGCTGGATCCATCTCAATGCCTTCACTGGAAATTCTATATCCTAGGTAATCCAGGGGTGACTGGTGGAACTCACATTTTGAGAGCTTAGCATAAAGTTTAGTGCTCAGCAGTATTCTGAGCACTTCACATACTAATTTAACATGCTCCTACATGGTCTCTGTGTAGATTAGGATGTTCTCAAGGTAAACTAAGACCCCCTTGTACATCAAGTCTATGCAGTACTTGATTTATCAATTGCATGAATACAGCAGGAGCCCCTTGCAGACTGAAAGGCATAATATTAAACTGGAAACTCCCTGAGGAACTGTTAAAAGCCATTTTCCACTCATCTCCTTCCTTGATTCTTACTTGGTAATACGCTTCTCTTAGGTCTAATTTGGTAAAAACTTTTCCTTTTGCCAAATGGGCTAACATGTCCTTCATCAAGGGGAGTGGGTACATATTATCCATGCTGACACAGTTTAACCTTTATAGTTCACACACAATCTCATTGACCCATCTTTCTTCTCTTTAAATAGCACTGGGGCAGCTGCCCAGGATTTTGCTGGTGGAATAAATCCTCTGGCTAGGTTCTTATCAATGTGATGTCATGGTTCCAACTAATGAGACAGATCAAATAACAGTCCAGCATTTTTTCTAAAAAGTCTATAATAATGAGAACGAAGCATCGGCACTCATGGATAGATGCCAGAATCTGAAATGTCCTCCCCTGAACACATCATATCATGCACAATTCCCTCCCTTAATTACATGTCATAAATCACATTCTCCAATTAGATTAACATGCAAAGTTTTACTTCCTTTCTGTAGTGCGCCAATCTTATCAAAACAACCGGGTTAACTTTCCACTCCTCTCCCCAGCTTTATTGATTCAAAATAAAACAGTTTAAAGGAAAAGGCTGCCTCTTATATTGTCAGAGCAAAAACACCCAATGTTTGCAGCATTGACATGTATGCTCTCAGTTCTTTCAGCTCGCAGGGGGTCATTGAATACATTTTTGGCTTAGGTAGTTTGGCCCCTGGTAAAATCTCAATAGTGGTCAGTAGTTCAGTGGGGAGGCAGAATATCACATTCCGTTTCGCTGAATGCTTTTGCTAAGTCTCTATATTCACTTGGGATGATCTGCTCTCCCAGTGGGAAACTCACAGCAGACTTCAAGGTTTCTAGGGGCTGCCCTTGGCTCTCAATGGGGCTACAATTTGGGGTAGGAGGTGATGGTCCAGTTGCTAACCTTAAAGCCCTCACTCCATTCTCCCACCAGATCATAGGGTGCCATTTGTCAAGCCAGGCCAACTCCAGAAGCACTGCTTCTGTCATTTTGGGGATTACCAGAAAATAGATTAGCTCCCAAATGCTCCCCTATCTCTAGGTGCACTAGTTCAGTTAGGTGAATAGCTGGGGCTCCTCCTATGAGGGATCCATTGGCCTGCTCAAACCTCAAGGGTGAAGGCAGCAATTTTGCTCTAATGCACAGTTTTAGTACGGTAGGGAGGTTGATTATGCACCAGGTGCATCCCAAATTAACTAAAACATTCAACTCCATCTGAGCCCCTGATTTAGGCTCCAAAAGCTTGGCAGAAGGGACGCGGTGGCTCAGTGGGTTAGGACGCTGAGCTTGTTGATCAGATGGTTGGCAGTTTGGCGGGTCAAATCCCAAGTGCCACATAGCAGAGTGAGCGCCTGTTACTCATCCCAGCTTCTGCCAACCTAGCAGTTTGAAAGCATGTAAAAAATGCAAGTAGAAAAATAGGGACCACTACGGTGGGAAGGTAACAGCATTCCGTGTGCCTTTGGCGTCTACTCATGCCAGCCACATGACAACGGAGACGTCCTCAGACAAACACTGGCTCTTTGGCTTTGAAACAGAGATGAGCACTGGCCCCTAGAGTCAGAAATGACTAGCACGCATGTGCGGGGGAACCTTTACCTTTTACCTTTTACTTTGGCAGAAAGGGTAAAAGGTGGGATAGGCAGACTCACCATTGGGTCATCTTCCCCTCCATCATTGCTGTCATATGGGTCAGGTGTGGGCAGGCGTCCAGCTGATTCCTCTTGCTTCTGCTGGGGAGGAGAGGTGACTTGTGCAACTTGCCCCTGGGTGAACCAATTTGACGTTTCTCATGCTGGCCGAGGTTGTCTCTTTGGCTTTGTGGGAGTAGCAGTCACATCTTTTAGAGGAGGGAAAGGAACCGGGCAGTCTGCAGCTCGATGCCCAAGTTGACCACACCTGAAGCACTTGATCTGGGATCCAGTGGGAGCTTGCATGGATTCGAGCATTGTGACAGGTGTGCTGTGATTCCGTACCAGCCTGTGATTCTGGCAGCTGAGTCCGGGGAATCAGAGGAGGAGGAGGGGCTTAGGGAGTCATCAGAGTCAGAGGAAGGCTCTGATGGGTTACCAGACTTACAAAGTGAGGAAGAACCTGGCCCCTCCACTCGTGGTCAAGCTGAAAGCCAGCTGGGCTGGGATGTGGAGTCAGACTAAGAGGAAGCACAGCTGAAAGACCTCAGAGATGCTCAGAAATATAGACAGGTCACACGAGTAAATCAGAGGGAGGCAATAGGGCGACTCCAGGGGAGATGGAGAAAGCAGTGAGAAGCCATGCCTTAGGGGCTGTATAACAAAAAGGGAATGTGTGGAGAGGGCTGGTTGCTGGAGGCAACCATTTGCAAAGAACTTCTGTGTCAAGAGATGATGGCCTGTTTATTTTACCAGTGAGTTATTTCCTGTTGGCTCATGCTCTGTTTTGTTTGTGAACAAGGTCTGTAACTTCAATAAAAGGGGTTTATTTATCCAGTTAACTGCTAAATTAGCAGTTGTGAAGTAACAAGGACATACGTAGGCTGCAACAGAACAGTTTGCCTCCAGTCTCCCACACCCTACTAAAATGGAGCAGCTATGTGCGGAGAATGCCCAGCTCTCTCAGCAGCTGGCTTTGTTATCAGCTAAAGTGGCCCAGCTGCAAGCATATGCCCCTGCTGCTCCACAATCCAGAAGATAATGCCAAGTTGTGATGCCGGACAAATTTGATGGCAATTTGGATATGTTTCCTGCTTTCCTGGGACAATGTCAGCTATTTTTCAGCATGAGAGCAGCTGATTTTCCCACTGACTGGAATAAAGTAAGGTTTATAATAAGCCTTCTCTCTGGTGCTGCAGCTCATTGGGGCACACCTCTGCTAGCCCAACCTAGTCCATTGTTTGTCCTAGTCCAACTTTGTGGGGTTTTGTGATTACATGCATCTGATGTATGAGGATCCCATTAAGACGCAGACTTCTACCTGACACCTGAAAGCTCTGAGGCAGGGCTGACACCCTCTACAGGCCTATATCAGTGATTTTCAGCTGCTTAGCCAGGATTCACCATGGAATGAGGCTGCACTCGTGGACGCTTTCCAGGATGGCTTGTCAGAGAAGATGTTGGATGAGCTGGCACATGTTGATGTTCCCCCAGACCTCAATGGATTGATCCATCTCTGTCTGTGGATCGATGCTCAGCTGCAGCAGTGTAGGAGTCACTGTGCCACCCCAGAGACCAATGTGGGCCCCATAGTGCATGAGACTACAGTTCAGTGGGAGGAGCCTATGGAGCTAGATGATGCCAGACCTTGCCTATTGATGGCAGAAATGAACAGGTGATGTTCGGGGGGATTGTGTTTTTACTGTGGGGACCCTAGGCATTTGGCCACCTTCTGCCCCAAGAAGCAATGAAGGGCATCAGGGACAGAGCCTTCCTCAAGAAAGCCACCTTCTCCTCTGTCGGGAAATGCCCCAAGCCCGATCTAACAGGTATTTTAGGTTGGGCATCCTACAACACCGAGCAACATCCTTCAGATGCTGCCCATGGACCTCCACGGCATCTGATACTGGAGGCATGCCTTAGCCTCCCTGGGATACTGAAGGGGATTCTGGTCCATGCTTTGACTGACTCTGCAGCTACCACAAACTTTATGGACACAGCATTTGTGGCCAAATGGGCAGTTCCCCAGTGCCGGTGGAACCACCGATGTTAGTGGAGACTATAGATAGTTGAGTGCTCCTGTCTGGGCCAATTAAGTCCGCCATGCAACCATTATATATGGCCATCAGTTCACATGAGGAGACTATTCAGTTCTATATAACCTCCAACCTGCATTTCTCTGTGGTCTTCGGATTGGCATGGCTCCAGATGCATGACCCACAGATTTATTGGTCCCAGAACTTGGTCACCTTCCCAAGCTTACAATGCGAGGACCATACCCGCCATGTCTGTGCCGGCCAGGTGGAGGGTCCCTTACCCTCCGAACTGGCAGATTATGCTGATGTGTTCAGTGATACTGAGGTGGATCAATTGCCCCTGCACAGGCCTTATGACTGCCCCATTGATTTAGTCCCTGACATGCCTCTCCCAGTGGGGCATTTGTATTCCATGTCAGACCCTGAGTTGGCCATGTTGCGGGACTTCCTGGACAAAAATTTGGCTCGGGGTTTTATTTGGTCTTCGTCCTCACTAGTGTCTGCACCTGTGCTCTTTGTCAAAAAGAAGTCTGGCGAATTGTGACTTTGCTGTGATTATAGGAAATTAAACACCATCACGGTGCACAATTGATACCCACTGCCCCTCATCCCTGAACTCCTGGACCAGCTCTGGGAGGCAAAGATCTTAGCGAAACTGGACTTGTGTGGAGCTTACAATCTTGTCAGAGTTGGGTTGGGTGATGAGTGGAAGACAGCATTTGGTACTTGGTACGGGCACTTTGAGTACACGATGATGTCGTTTGGGCTTACCAATGCCCCTGAAGTGTTTCAGCATTTTATGAATGACATTTTCTGGGACTTGTTAGATCAGTTTGTCATGATTTACTTGGATGACATTCTGATCTACTCCCCGTCGTGAGAGGCACACCATCAGCATCTTCATCTGGTCCTGCAGTAACTCCGAGAACTTTGGTTGTATGCCAAACTGGAGAAGTGCCAGTTCTACCTGAGGACCATCAACTTCCTGGGTCACCGCATTTCTCCTGAGGGCATTGCCATGGAGCCGAGTAAGATCTTTGTGGAGTTGGCAACCCCCACATCATGTTAAAGATGTCCAGTGATTTCTTGAGTTTGCCAACTACTATCAGACTTTCATCCCTGGTTTTGCTGCCATGACAGCCCCCCTCACTCAGCTCCTGCAGAAAAAGACCCAGTTTCAGTGGGATGCTCCAGAACAATAGGCTTTCCAGGCTTTAAAGGAAGCCTTCATGAAGAAGCCCTGACCCGCAATGGCCATTTGTCATGGAGGTGCATGCCTCCGACATTGCCATTGGAGCGGTGTTATTCCAGGCTACGTGCCCTCTTCCCCTGTGTGTACTACTCACAGAAACTGAATCCAGCAGAGCGCAACTATACCAGCTGGGAGAAGGAGCTACTGGCCATCAAAGTGCCATTCGAGGCATGGAGACATCATCTGGAAGGGGCATGGCATCAAATCGAGGTCCAGACAGACTATAAGAATTGAAACACTTGCAGACTGCTCAGAAATTAAACCAACGCCAGATTCAGTGGTCTCTCTTCTTTGCGAAGTTCAATTTCCATGTAACGTACATACCCAGCGATCACAACCAAAGAGCGGATGCTCTGTCCAGGAAGCCTGAATCTTCCCAAGCAGAAGACAAGGTCCTGCCCAGGACAGTGCTCCCCATCAAGTCGTTTGCTGCGGTGCATGAGCCAATAGATGTATAGGCTCAGATTTGGGAGGCCCAGCAACAGGATGCATGAGTGGCTCAGTGAAAGGAGGTGGGGTCAGATTCCCCATGGACAGTCCTGGATGGACTCTTACACTATCGTGACTGGCTCTATGTTCCAGGAGAGCCACTCAGGGGACTCCTCCTCAGCCAGTGTCACGATAATCTGGCGGCGGGGCATTTTGGTCTATTCAAGACCCTGAACTTGGTCTCCTGTACCTTCTGGCAGCCCCGAGTCTGACACAATGTCCAGGCCTATGTCACTGTTCTGTACCAGCCTACTACCGGCCCTGCAGAAAAGGCAGGGACAACCCCTTTACAAGAAGGCAAGAGGCTGGAACTAAGCCTGCCAAATTTATGGACACAAAAGCAAACAGAGCAAAACAAAACACGAACCATGAAACAGGAGCTATTCAAACAGTTGCCTTCAGCAAACCAGCCCTCCCACACATTCCCCTTTTAAACAGTTCAAGGCGTGGCTTCTCTCTGCCTCTTTCCAAGGTGCCCCATTGCCTTCCTCTGTTTACTCCTGCTTGACTGCCTCCTGCGTCGGGCGTCCTTGAACAGGGTCAGCTGTGGGTCATCTTCATCCACGCTGTCAGGCTCACACAGCTGGGTCTGTGTCGTAACCAGATGGGAGGGGCCTGGCTGAGGGCTCTGCGGAGCCTCAAGACTATCCTCAGCAAGCTCTCCAACACACCCCTCCTCCTCCTCTGAATCATTCGACCCAACTGCCGAACCCACAGGCTGACCCTGAATCACAACAGTCACATCCTATATCCCATGCAGGCCAAGTCAGCGATGGGAGCCCCGCCTGGACTACTGCAGCCCTTGCTGACACTCCAAAGACCCTGGGGGGCTGTGTCCATGGACTTCCTGATGGACTTACCCTCGTCTTCTGGATTCACAACAATGTTCATGGTAGTGGACATGCTGACCAAGATGGCACATTTCATCCTGTGCTGTGGCTTGCCATCAGCACATGCCACCTGTCGTATGTTCATCCAGCAGGTGTTCCGGCTGCATGGCCTCCCTAATAGAGTCATGTCCGATAGAGGGACCTAATTTACAGCCCATTTCTGGCAGGGGTTGATGAAGGTGTTGGACATCAAGATCTGCCTCTCGTCCGCGGATGCTAAGACAGTGAGTATACCCATGGAAGCCGATTTTCACAAGTAGGCACATGAACCAAGTCCTGAGTTTGAAGATCAAACACTTTATCGCTCAGTCATTGGGTTGCTGCTGTATATTAGTAGTTGGACTAGACCTGACATTGCACTTAGTGTTAATCTCCTATCACGACACGTAGGCAAGTCAAAACAGTTTCATTGGACATGTGTTAAAAATTATTGAGATACTTAAAGCACACTAAAAACATGAAGTTATTAGAACCAACACATACTGACTATGCAGAGTTATGTTGTTATGCAGATTCTGATTGGGTGAGCAATAAGAAATCACGTAAGAGTACTTCAGGTTATATGATATTCTTGAATGGATGTCCTGTATACTGGCATGTGCATAAACAGAATTTTGTTTCTTGTTCATCTACTGAAGCTGAATATGCTTGTGTTTCAGATGCATGTAATTCTCTAATGTGGTTTGATGCTTTAGTCACAGATATCTGGACACAGCCGATTCAACCGATCACTGTGATGGAAGATAACGAATCTGTGGTTTGCATATCTGAAACACGATTTACAGGTTCTAGGTCTAGACACATTGACATCCGTTATCAAAATATAAGACAAGTAGTCAAACAAGGTTTTGTGAAATTGCAGTATGTGCCTACACATGATCAGATTGCTGATATGCTGAACAAGCCACTTCCTGCAGCCCAGCACGAGTATCTGCATCAGAAAATGTGTCTTATCTGAGATCTGCTTTACTGACAAAAGAAGGGGATGTCACTGCGTTTTTTTCTGTTTTGTCAGCTCAGCACGTCTCACTCTGTTTTTCTGCCAGCTGCATTGTAATCTTATCATTGTAACCAAAGTGATTGTCACATGTCTGGCTATGTTTTTGGTTTCATGTCTGGATCTACTATGATGTGCGCATGTCCATACAAAAGTTTACTTTTTATTACTTTTTTTTCTCTTTGTGCTGTCTGTGAGACAGAGCATGTAGTCAGTTATGAGTCTTTCTTTCGTTTTCTGATTAAAGTTTTTCTACAGTAGAATATATGCTTCTGGGTTTCTTTATTTTTACCTGATGTTCATCATGCATCAAATGAACCACGGTTCATCGCCCTCTGATAGGGAGGTTTTGATTTATCTCCCTGACAGAGGAGGGGCCTGGAGAGTCATCAGAGTCAGAGGAAGGCTCTGATTAGTTACCAGACTTACAAAGTGAGGAAGAACCTGGCCCCTCCACTCGTGGTTAAGCTGAAAGCCAGCTGGGCTGGTAGGCAGAGTCAGACTCGGAGGAAGCACAGTTGGAAGACCTCAGAGATGCTCAAAAACATAGACAGGTCACATGAGTAAATCAGAGGGAGGCAATAGGGCAACTCCAGGGGAGAAGAAGAAAGCAGGGAGAAGCCATGCCTTGGAGGCTGCGTAACAAAAACGGAATGTGTGGGCAGGGCTGGTTGCTGGAGGCAACCGTTTGCAAAGAACCTCTGTGTCAACAGATGATGGCCTGTTTATGTTACCAATGAGTTATTTCCTGTTGGCTCGTGCTCTGTTTTGTTTGTGAACAAGGTCTGTAACTTCAATAAAAGGGGTTTATTTATCCAGTCTACTGCTAAATTAGGGGTTGCCTTGTGAAGTAACAAGGTTGTATGTAGGCTGGGACAGAACAAGGTGGGGAGTGCTGCGATGGTTGACACCTCACCGGATCTCACCAGGGTTGAGATCCCAAAGCTGCAGACATACGATATCGAGTCAGCTCAATATCTAAATTCGTAGCCAAATGGTACCAATCATGGAGTTCATTAGGGTTACCTCTTCAGATGCATGTCTGGAACAGATGGCGGTCCAACCCCGCTTTGAAATAATGGATTAATGACTGTTCAAGCCACTGCCTGATCTTCCCTGCCACCCTTTGAAACTCTCTCACATACTGTTTTGCAGGCCAGTCCCTCTGCTTGGCATCATGGATGTCCTCTTCTGCTTGTACCGCCTGGGATTCATCTTCACATCTGGCCCTCAACCCACGTGTGAGTAGCTCAAAATTCCAAAGTTTGGGTGCCTGTTCCTCTTGTAGGCCATCCATCCATTCTGCAGCCTCACTTTCCAAGTATGCGGCTACAGCATCGATCATCTCAACTTTGTCTAAGTAAGCTTGCTCATAATGATTCACATGAGACCACACCTGGTTCAGGAAAATGATCACCATCTTGGGGTCTCCATTGAATGTGGGTTTTAGAGGGAGTGGATTGGGAGGACGGTGATTCCAGAGAGCCTGCAGTAAGCCAGGCAACTGGGGCTGGGGCTGCTGAAATCCCCTTTGATGAAAAACCCCTGGCAGAGGTCTTGGGCTGGTGGTATGCCAATGGCGGTCAGGATTAGCCTGACACCGATAGGGATCAGGATCTATTGGGCATTTGTGGCTATCTGGGCTGGCCGGGAGCTATCAGCGATCAGGGCTGGCATAGTGTTGATGGTGGTCAGGGCTTACTGGGCACAATCAGGGCTAGGAGAATGATGGCATCAATCTGGGCTAGCAGGATGCCTGCACCGATTGGGGCTGGCAGACCGCCGATAATATTTGGGATCGACCTGTCATTGGGGTCGTTCCAAACTGGCGTGGCGCTGGTAACGGTCAGGGGTCCTCCAGTGAACTGGGCTCAATGTTAACTCAGGCTTCGGCAGTGGGGAGGCAGCCTGCTCGATTACTATAGGGCTGGGACTTCACCAGGGTGGCAGAGGCTCAAGGGACCACTTGTCTCCTCACCCACCCGAGATCACCTGACATATGGCTGGTCCTCCTTCGCCCATCTCCAGCCTGTCAAATTTCTCCCTTAGACACTCCAAGTGGCTATGGATTGCTGTCAGATACTTCCACTCCCCAGATTCATTCCAGGCAGCCCATCATTTTGCCTTCATTGCTATGGGTGAATGAAAACCTTGTGATGAGATCAATGGGAATGTGATCTCTGCAGCTTTCAGCATGCTCTTTAGTGGCAGGGCAGCGTTGGACCTCCATGTCCCCCTGAGGATGATTGTTTCCTCCTTCTGAGTTAGCTTCTCCAGCGGGACTTCACGGGTCTTTGGTCTTGCTCCAGCTGCTAGGACCACACTCTCCACTAAAGCAGCAGCCTGCACTCCATCCGCTGCTGCCACTCCAAGGCTCAAGATTGACTCCCCTTTCTTTTCCTTCTCTGAGTCTTTGTCATCCTCCCAAGGTTTAGGTAGGCAACTGGGGCTCAGGACCCCTTAGATTGTTGAATTTTGGTGTCTTGGTTTAATGTCATGGTTCTGATAGATGAGACCAGAAGAAAATAATAATTCTGAGGCAATTGAATTTCTCAAAGAATACTTTTAATGGCTACATAGTATTGGCACAGTCAAAGGTGAAACCAAGACTGAAATTTCCCACCCCCCAAAGGTTATAAAGTAAAAGTTGAATTCCCCACCCCTACAGTTGTCATAAATCAAAATCCCCAATTAACTACTTTGGCAGGTTTTCTAATGGTATCCCCAGCCTGCCAAAACTTAGGCAGCTTGACCTTGGTTCCCACAAGAAAGTATCTGTTATGGCTAAACTAAAAGAACACATCTCCCCCCCTCCCATGGCTATGGCAACCAAAATGAAGTAAAGATGGCTGCAGACAGAATCGTTTGAAGGTTTAACAATATGCTTTTAAAAATTCTGTGTGTGGCTTATTCTCCTGTGTAAGTTAAGTTCACCAGCCTTTGCAAATGCTTTGTTCCAATACAACTTTGTTCCTGGAATCCCAGTTGAGTTTGTTTGTCTTTGGAATCCTGAGCCACATTCCAGACAACTTGGGGGCTCATCTGGGATCATCCAAATAGTCCCTGGACCTCCAGGAGTCACCATCCCTTTAGGGAACAGGCACCATGCCAATTTTGACAGTTTCTGGAGGGTGACAACTGGCCCGGCACCTGTGAGGAACCAGACACTAAATAGTAGATTCCTGGAACAAATCCAGTCAGGTCATCTCATAAATTGACACTGGAGGTGAGTCGAATACCTATTGCTGGGAAACTCTGTGCATGGACCCAGATAAGAAAATAAATAATTATTTACATATTTACCTGAGCAGCCAGGTGGGTAGGTCAGTATGAGTCTGAGTCCTGTGAGAGTGTGAATGAGACACCCCGAGGGCCATTAGGACTGCCAAGGTGAAGTGAGAGTGGACTCCCGATTCGTGCTACCATACCTTCATGAGGAGATTGGCTGTAAACAGAGGAAGCAACTTGGTGAAGTGAAAGGTGGTCTCATTTGGAAGGTAATAGATCTTCCAAAAAGAGCTATAAAGATTGAGAGGAGGTGAAGGTGGGGGTGGATACAATTTCCTAACTCCTAACATTCCCCTTGGTAAGATCTTGGCCAGATGGAAGTATCCTCCATATCATAGAATGGTGAAAGATTTAGATAAGGACCTGATGATTCGATATTGTTATTTTATTTGGGGACAAAAAGAAATAGATGAGGGGACACAGTGGCCAAGTTTAGGTAGTTTTAATTACTTTATGTGTCAGTCTTTGTATAATTATGTATTGAACAAAAAAGATAAAACTCCTGAGGAGATTAATTATGTCATAATATGGATGCCAAATAAATGGCCTCCAGAAACTGATTATTTATTCCTCAGTCAAAATAAACAACAGAAAGGGGACAGTCAAAATAAACAACTGAAAGGGGACACCCTAAGACTAAATAACATAGGGAAAGTGGTACAGATGAAGAAGGGGGCTATGTTAAATTGAGATGGGACCCTTTGGAGAATTTTCCTCCACCATACAACTCAGAAGCACCTCCAGGTCAGATAATACCACAGGCACTGGGTCCCCAGGGAGGAAACATAGTCCAAGAGATAGTACTTGAACAATTAGACAAGACAACACAAAGGCAGAGCATTGAAAGATCTGTAATGGATATCCAAGAGAAATTGTATGCAAACTTGGAAAAAGAAATTCACCAGTGTAAGAAAGATCTTATGCGATTCTGCCTTTTGGCAGTAAAGACAGGGAAGTAGTAAAAAGAAATCATTGGAGAACCAATTTTCCCCTTAAGGGGAGTGCCTAATGGAATAGACGGGAATGGAGAATCCCAAATAAGTTATTTACATAGCCCACCTAGTAGTTATGAAGTAAGAACTTTCAAGAAGGAATTAGAGAAGTTAGTAGAGGATCCAATACGTGTGGCATAACAGCTTGATCAGCTACTATGACCCAATATTTACACTGTGAGATTAATTAAGTTCTATCATGAAAGCCTTGGTCAACCCAGAGGAAAGGGATCTAATAAGAACAGCTGCTGTAAAAGATTATAATAATAGGCATACCCAAAACACTATAGGAGATGAAAGATTTCCCATAGGCAGATCAGATTGGGATGGAAACAATGTGGTTGACAGACAGAAAATGCAAGAATTGCGGGAAATGATAATTGGAGGGATTAAGAATGCTGTCCCAAAATCACAGAATACTTCTAAAATGTTTCAGGTGATTCAAAAGAAGGATGAAACTCCTTCAGACTTCTTAACTTGACTTAAGGACACCATGAGGAAATATTCAGGGATGGATCCCAAAGCCAAGACTACCCAAACACTGCTAAAAATGAATTTTGTAGTGAATAGTTGGCCCAACATTAAAAAGAAATTAGAAAAAATAGATGGATGGAATATAAAACCTATGAGCGATCTTTTAACAGAAGCTCAAACAATTTATGTTAGGAGGGACCTAGAAACACAAGAGAGACAGGGAAAGATTATGGTGGCAAGTATGAGAGAGGTGGTTAGACAAGAGAAAGAATTGGACAAAGGAAAGTGGCAGAAAGAGAAGAAACAAGTAAAGTTTGGGCATCAATCAGTTAGAAAATGGCCTCCATAAGAAATGCCTCTAGGTACCCCTCCTAAATACAATCAAGCAGCCTCACAAGAGGTGCCTCCGCGAGTCATGCCGAGGAAATGCTTTGGGTATGGTCGGATCGGCCATTTTAAGACAAAGAAATGAGGAGAGGCTTTATCAGTTAATGGAGGAGAAGGAGAATTAGGGAAGTCAGAGGCTCTTATTTGAGGGGTCCTACCAAGAACCTTTGATAAATTTAGACATGGGACCCAGGAAACAAAGAATGACTTTTCTTATTGATACTGGAGCATCTAAAAGTTCAATAGCACAACTGCCCCTTGGAGTTAAATTATCTTCTATGACTCTCCCTGTCACTGGGATAGAGGGGCAAACTAAATTTTTAAGAAAAACCAAATTAACCACCTGTCAGGGCCCACTTCAAAACCTCATCCCAAGAAAGCAGAATTCATAGAAGCAGACGCTTCCAAAAGGAACTTTTATTAGGAGAAGCTGATAGCAGGAGTACTAGACAGGATCTGAAGATCGATAGGTTAAAGTGTCCCAAGCAAAACCCCTCCCCATAGTTCATCTGGTCAGTTCAAATCAGCCAATCCCCAGGTGTTAGATCTGTCATGGGAAATGGGAGATAACATCAGGCTGGCTCTGGTTGTAGCAGCGATGTTTATGCAGCTCTTCGCACCTTCTCTTGGGAGCGCAGAGATAAACCAGTTGCCGGAGGTTACATTCCTTTCTTCCTCCCCACTCTACTAGCTGACATTAAGGGAGAGGAAAGTTCAGGGAGAAATAATGCAGGAAAGCAAAGTGTTACATTGTAGCGATAAAGGAAGTCAAGACAATAACCCTCAAACACTCCCCCCTCCCCTCCAGGAGTATGGAAGAACCCAGGAAGAGAAGAGAGTGAGAATTGGGTCAGGCAAGAAATAGAAAGGGGATATGAGGGCCTATAGGTATGGGTTCTGACACCACCCTTTTGAAGCCCCAGTCTAAATTAGTATTATTTATTGAATTTTTGTACATATCTGATGCAGGAATGAATCTACAAATAGAATAGAATAGAGCTGGAAGGTATCTTAGAGGTCTTCTAGTCCAGCCCCCTGCTCGAGCAGGAGAACCTATACCATTTCAGATAAATGACCATCTTGTCTCTTCTTAAAAACCTCCACTGATGGAGCGCCCACGATTTCTGAAGGCAAGCTGTTCCAATCGTTAATAATCCTCACTGTTAGGAAGTTTCTCTTTAATTCCATGTTGCTTCTCTCTTTGGTCAGTTTCCAACCATTGTTTCTTGTCCTGCCCTCTGCTGCTTCAGAGAATAGTTTGACCCCCCCCTTATCTTTGTGGCAGCCTCTCAAATACTGGAATACTGCTATCATGTCACCCCTGCTTCTTCTTTTCTTTAGAGTAGCCAAACTCAAGTCCTACAGCCGTTCTTCACGTGTTTTAGTCTCCAGGCCTTTGATCATTTTAGTTGCTCTTCTTTGAACTTTTTCCAACGTCTCAACATCCTTTTTGTAGTATGGTGACCAAAATTGGTTGCAGTATTCCAGGTGTGGTCTTAGTAGGGTTTTATAAAGTGGTACTAATACTTCGTGTGATCTTGATTCTATACCTCTGTTTATAAAACCAAGGATTGTATTAGCTTTTTTTGGCTGTTGCTGCACACTGCTAGCTCATAGTCAAGTGATAGTCTACTAGGACTCCAAGATCCCTCTCACAGTTGCTGTTTTTGAGCCTGGTCTCACCTAATCTGTACTTAAACATTTGGTTTTTCCTGCCTAAATGTAAAACTTTGCTTTTCTCTACATTAAAACTCATTTTGTTGGATAGGACCCATTGTTCAAGTTTGTCAAGATCTTTTTGGATCCTGAGCTTGTCTTCTGGGGTGTTGGATATTCCTGCCAGTTTAGTGTCATCTGCAAATTTGATGAGCTCCCCTTCTATTCCCTCATCTAAGTCATTGATGAAGATATTGAAGAGTACTGTGCCTAAGACAGAGCCTTATTGTACCCTCCAGCTTACTTCTCTCCATATGGATGTAGTACCATTGAGGAATATTTGCTGAGAATGGTTTGTCAGCCTGTTACAGATCCATCTGATAGTGTTGTTGTCTATCCCACTTTTTTGTGGCTTACTAAGCAGCAATGGTTAGGAAGAGATTTATTGTGCCAAATGGGAATGACAATAAGGTTTCCAGACAATCTAGGTTTGTATAAACTCATATGGGAAGATGAGCAACAAATTGATCCTATTGTATGAGTAAAAGAGGGAAATAAGGGGGATTACAAATACTACCCCTCAAAATATAGTTAAAAGAAAACAGTAGACCAGTAAAACAGAAACAGTATGACATCTCTTTGGAAGGAAGGAAGGGCTTACAGCCTGTTATAGATAATCTAGTGAAGGATGGACTTTTAGAACCCATCATGTCTCTTTTTAATACAAGTATACTTCCTGTCTGAAAACTGGATGGGAATTGAAGAATGGTCCAGGATTTGCGCCTTCTCAATGATGTTGTGGTGACAAGGCACCCAGTGGTGCCAAATCCCTACACATTATTGGGACGAATTCCTCCACAACATTCTTGGTTCAGTGTAGTGGACCTAAAAATGCTTTCTGTATTTGTATTTGTATTTGTATTTGTATTTGAACTCTCCATTCTTGAGGCAGCAAAGTACTGAAACACAACCCCCCCAATATATTTGAATTATTTATTTATTTATTTATTTTATTAAACTTATATACCGCCCTTCTCCCGTAGGACTCAGGGCGGTTCACAAGGTTTTTTAAAACAATGCAACAAGTTACAAAAATTAAAAACAATTAAAATAATTACACTAACCTTGAAATATAACCCAATTACAATTAAAAATACAATTAAAACCCCAGTTAATACTCTCAGTCTAGGCCAGAAAGCTCAAAGAGTCAGGTCTTCAGGTCCCGGCGGAATGAGCAAAGGTCAGGGGCCTTATCTCAAATGTTTATTATTATTTTATTATTTGTTTATTATTATTTTATGCATTTATTATTATTTCTGTTCAGGGCCTTTAGCTATGCAACAAAAGAGAGAAAAAATCCACAAGTATGAATTTGTTTTTTTTTAAATTCCATTTATATCCCGCCCTTCTCCGAAGACTCAGGGCGGCTTACAAGCTTAGCAGTAGCCTTCATTCTATGTATATGCCTGCTTATTAGGGCTTTCACACACATCCCAGCGGCATTATTACAAAGTCAGCTTATTGCCTCCAACAATCTGGGTCCTCATTTACCTACCTCGGAAGGATGGAAGGCTGATTTATTTATTTATTTATTTATTATTTATTTATTTATTTATTTATTTATTTATTTATTTATTTATTTATTTATTTATTTTATGCATTTATTATTATTTCTGTTCAGGGCCTTTAGCTATGCAACAAAAGAAAAAATCCACAAGTATGAATTTGTTTTTTTTTATTTATTTTTTAATTCCATTTATATCCCGCCCTTCTCCGAAGACTCAAAATGAAAATAAGACTTGACATTCTTCTTTTGTGGATCTGGAGGTTTGGTAAACATTTGAGTCCCCCCCCCAGCTGCAGATATGGAACAATATTATACAAATAATTATTTATAAATTTATTGTAATTGTTATTATTCATTATTCATTTATTTTTATGAAAACAAATTTTAGAAATTTTTTCAAAGAGAATTTTAGATAAAGTCTTATAAAAAATGTGGTGTTTCTGTATTTATTTAATGACAACTGGTCAGTGGTTGTGTATCCATTAGTCTATTGCTATCTTGGTTTTCCAAATTTATTAAGGAATTCCTTCTACTGATATATGTTTTAACAGGGGCACTGATTTATTTCAGAAGTAGTCAGAGAAGGAGGCAACAAAATATTTTTGAGATAACTTTGTAGAATTTCAAATAATTGTTTCTGCCCAGTTGTAGGTGAGATAAACCTCTGCGATCCTAGAAAAAATAGTACATATTGTGTAAGTCAAATAACATTTTAAATGCACACAGAGAACACACTTCCACACACACTATTGCCAGTTTTACAAAATTGGGAATCCTCTTATGCAGGCTGGAAATAAAGTTATATTGTTTTCAGTATTCATTTTTTTTCAAGTAATTACCTACCATTTCTTATTTTACTGCAATACTAGCATGTCTAGTCATCTTCCTTCTCATGGAAAACAGTTGCAGGGCTGGAAAAGTTATAATTGCCTTCTTATTTTCTGAAAATAAAGTAATACCTCACAGTGATATATATTGTGGCAAAATCCTTCATAATTTGAGTCAGTTTCATGGAAACCAATATGGAAAAATACATCAGCTCAAAATTTTGGAAGGTTAACCATTTAAATAAAAGTACATCTACAAAGTTAAAGAATATCAATGGTTTTTGCTTACTTCTTTCATAGTACTGTTCTTTGAAAAGGACTGATATTTTAAAATAAATGAAATCTCCAAATATTAACACAATTTTGAAATAATTACATTGGATAAAAGATAGGCAAGACATAACATACATACATACTAGGAACTAACATCAACATTATTCAGGATAAAGGAAAAAATTCTTTCTGATTAATTTTTAGCATTGACTTTTTGGCCTATAAATAATTGCAATAATTTTAAATATAAAAGCTTAATGCATATTAATTAGAAAAAAATAAAACAATTCCTTATGTATAATCTTATAATGTGTTTTAGAGATTGTTTAGAATGGAAGTTGTTTTTTAAAAAAATACATATATAGTGAATGCATTTGGTTATCTTGCATGACAACTATTTAATTTGATCTTATTATATACTTATGTCCAAGTGGATTTTACTTTTATATTGTGTGTGCATGTTATTTTAAAGAATAATGGAGGGAGAAAAAAGTACTACTCAACCGACTTTGAATTCTCAGACTGGAGTAAAATGAATGTTTATTCACATTTTTATTTTCACCATCATTATTTTGGCTACTTTTCATTCTGATAATTTTTCATTCTCTTTATTGTGCAAACTATATTACTCCCTGAATGAGTTGGCTTTTTAAGCAAGATTATTTCACCTGTTCATCTTTTCACATAATACAGATGATGATCATGATGCACCTTTTAAGTGATTTTGCTTCAATGATTATATTTTTAAGCTAACCCATTGACTTCTGGTATTGGAAGGTAAATGTGAGGTTTATGTGCACAGAATGTATATACAAGGATGGATATATACATACACATTTGTGTGCATATGTTTGTTTATGTGTATAGGAT
>NC_138206.1:73720404-73812904 GCF_964194415.1 Vipera berus
TATATGAAAAAAACAATGGAAACAATTTGCCTTAATGATCTTAAAGTGGAAATCAACATAGAACAATGTGTATGACAAAGCAATACAATATCACCTATCATTTTCTCAGCCTGCCTTAAAGAAATATTTCACAAACTAGTCTGGGCAAAAGATGGAATAAAAATCAATGGCACTTATTTAAATCATTTAAGATTTACAGATGGTGTTGTTCTTTTCTCACAAGACCCAGAAGAGCTACAAAAACACATACAAAAGCTGTACAAAGCAGGAGAACCATTTGGCTTAAAAATAAATCTGAAAAAGAGCTAGGTTATGTCCAATAAATTCATCAAAGAAAGAAAATTTGTTATATCTGGAGAAGAACTAGACCTAGTAGACCACTCCATATACTTTGGCCAACAGATGTAATTAAAGGTGATACAATAAAGGAAATTGAATGGTATGTTAAATGTGGTTGGCAGGCATTTGGTAAGTTAAGTGTAATTTTCAAGAACAACCTCCTCCTATGTCTGAAGAGAAAAACTTTCAATCGGTGTGTGCTACCTGATCTAACATATGCCAGTGAAACATGGACACTAATCTCACAATCAATACAAAAGCTACAAGTGGCGCAAAGAACCATGGAAAGGTACATATATGTCATCTATGTTTTCCTGAAGAAAAGAGAGCAAAACTAAATATATGGCAGGCCTGGACCTGAGGTCAATAGATTCAGGTTCTGTTTTTATCATATTTGAATACTTGGACTTGTCAATCTTCCAGGCTACAATTAGCCATGCATCCAAAATAGCTTAGTTCAGAAGGTAATGGATAAACAGAGACAATGAGCAGAGGTGTAACATGGGAGTATCGGGAGACCCCCAACACCACTCGCGCAGCTGCATTCTGCACCAGTTGAAGCCTCCGAGTGGTCCTCAAGGGCAGCCCCATGTAGAGAGCATTGCAGTAGTCCAAACGAGAGGTCACGAGCGCATGAGTGACTGTACGCAAGGCATCCCGGTCTAGATAGGGCCGCAACTGGCGCACCAGGTGAACCTGGGTGAAGGCCCCCCTAGTCACACCTCCTATATGATCTTCTAAGGAGAGCTGTGAATCTAGGAGGACCCCAAGTTGCGAGCCCGATTGTCCTACCTGAGGTCATGTTGGGGACAGGGACTACCTCCAGCCACTTGGAGTGGCTGTCCACTACTACTAAGAACAGTTGGCCCTGAAATGGCTCTGCATAGTCAATGTGGATGCGGGACCAGGGTGTGTGTGTGGCCTCCCACCTGTGTACTGGTGCATGTGGCATTTCTGGCCTTGATCTCTGGCACGTGTAACAGGCCCTGACCCATTCTTCAATGTCCCTGTCCAGCCCTGGCCACCAGAGGTAGCTTCTGGCCAGTGCCTTCATCCTAACCACCCCTGCGTGTCCCTCATGTAAGGAGTCCAATACCTTGCCCCAGACTGCGGTGGGAATGATGACCCTGCTACCCCAGAGGAGGCAACCCTTGTGAGTGGAGAGCTCGTTGCACCTGGTGAAGTAGGCCTGGAACTCAGGCCCTGGGGACTTGTCGTGCCACCCTGTGCGTGTACCCTGTGCAAACCCATGCATGTACCCTGCTCATGATGTTGTCGGTGGCTGTGTTGCTGGCAATGTCCTTGGCGTGGAGCGGGCTTTCTGGTAGCTCCTGCAGGGCTAGGATCTGTGTTGCTGGTGCCAGGTCTGGATCAGGGGGTGTCTATGGGTAGCCTACTTAGACTGTCTGCATGGCCCATCTCCTTCCCTGGCTTGTGCACCAGCTTGCAATTGTAGGTTGCAAGGAAGATGGACCACTGGAGCATTCTGGGGGACAGAATTTGGGGTGTCTGCCTGTCCGTTGTGAACAGGCCCAGGAGTGGTTTGTGGTCCGTGTAGACAGTGAACTCCCTGCCATACAGATAATCGTGGAATTTTTTGATTCCTGCCACGATTGCCAGGGCTTCCCTGTCGATTTGGGCGTAGTTTCTTTCTGCTCCAGACAGCGTCCTGGAATAGTAGACTATGGGAATTTGCACCCCATTGGGCTCAAGGTGACTGAGTACTGCACCCACACCGTAAGGGGGCACATCGCATGCAATGCATATGGGCTTGGACTCGATGAAATGGGTTACTGTGGACTTATCCGACAGTAGTGCTTTTAAGGCCCTGAAGCTTTGGTTGTGGGCGGCAGTCCAGACCCATGCTGCCTGCTTGTCTAGTAGCCTATGGAGTGGCTCTGCAATGGCTGCCTTGTGTGGAAGGAATGCGTGGTAGAAGATCAACAGGCCCAGGAATGCCTGTAGCTCTGCCTTGTTCTTGGGTGTGGGTGCTAGTTTGATGGCCCTCACCTTGGACTCTGTGGGGTGGATTCCCCTGGCATCTACCCTGAATCCCAAGAATTCTGTGGAGGGAACACCTATGCTGCATTTTTCCCTCTTGAGTTTGAGGCCAGCTGTACGCAGCCTGGACAGCACCTCCCTGAGCCTACCTGCCAGCTCTTCTGCTGATGCTCCTGCAATCAGGATGTCATCTAAATAGGGGCAGACTCCTGGGATGCCCCTGAGTGTCTTCTCCATAACCTCCTGGAAAATGCCAGAAGCAACGCTGACCCCAAACTGCAGCCTGTTCACCCGGAACGCACCTCTCAGTGTTACTATGGTTTGAATGTCAGCTTTTGCCCTAGTAACCGTGAGTTGCTGGTATGCCTGCGCAAGATCGAGTCTTGCAAAGATGGTGCCGCCTTGGAGGGAAGCGAGAACGTGGCTGACCGTGGGGACCGGGTAGGCGTGCGGGTTCAGGGCGCGGTTCACCGAGCACTTGTAGTCGGCGCAGTTCCTTATTTCCCCGTTGGATTTGAGGGGGGTGATGATAGGGGTTTCCCACTCCCCCCCATCTATGGGCTCTAAGATTCCCTGGGCCACCAGCTTATCCAATTTGCGCTCTATTTTGTGTTTGAGCGTGAAGGGGACTCGCCGCGGCCGGACCCTAACAGGGGGAACATTCGAGTTAAGCTTGAACGAGATGGGGGGCCCTGTGTACCTGCCCAGTGTCCCGTCGAAGACATCTGCGAACTCCTTGCAGACGGCCTCGACGGATTGTTAGTCTAATTTTGGGTTTGAGCAGCCGGCAGCTACCCATGTGGTTAATGGCCAGCCGGCTCTGAACGTAGCCAATTCGCATTTTGGTTGGGGCCCCAGTACCTTTGAACGGCAATTCCTCCGGTTGCAGCTCGTGGATCTCCTCTCGGGGGCGGCAGCTATGACAGACCGTGGCTATGTGGCCTGTTTTCTTGCAGGCCCGACACATGGCCGACTGGAACTTGCAGAGGCTGTGCACGTGGTTCCCACCACACCCTGTGCACTTCTGAGGGTTGGTGGCGTTGCTGGGAGGCCTGGGCTTGTCTGGGCGTCTGGCTTGCTGGTCGGGGGTTGATGTCCGCTGGAGGAGGTCGATGCTATGGTTGTCCTCGGCTGTGGTGACCTGCCGGTGGATGCTGGCCGCCTGGCTGCCGGTCCGGGTCTCCTGGACCGCTTGGATGGCCCCTCAGGCCGCTTCGTGGGCCAGGATGGCATCCTCGGCTTCTTGGAGTGAAACTTCCTCTCTTTCGAACAGGAGCTCTTGCAGCCGCCTGTTTCATAGGCCGCAAACCAGCCGGTCCCGTAGTCACTCCTCCAAGTTCGAAAATCTGCAGGCGATGGCGGCTTCCCATAGGGCGGTGAGGAATTCGTCACCGGACCCTTCGCGGCGCTGGTCCCTTTTTTCAAACTGCGACCTCGCGGCCAATTTGGACCACCGGGGCCAGAAGTTGGCGTTGAGCCTGGCGACGATGTCCCGGTACGCGACGGTATTGATGGCTTCTGGGGTGAACAGGTTCGCGGCGATCTCTAGGAGTGTGGGTCTCCCGATGCAGAGCAGGGCTGCCGCCTTTGCGCTGTCCTCCGAGATCTGATTGAACCGCATGTACAGTTCGGCGTGAGCCAGCTAACGGGCCCATGTCTCGGGGTGGCGGGTGTCGAATTCACGGGGTTGTCCGGCTCTTGCCATTGCGATGACCAGCGTGGTCCGGTCGGCTGGCGGTCATGGGGGGGGGGAAGAAGGAAAATGCCTTTCCCTTCAGCTCGCGGAGTGTTCCCCAGTGACTTCAGCTCCTTGTCGGCAGCAATCCCACCTTCGTCGCCACTATTGTGTAGTGGGTCTGACGCAAGGAAGAGACACCAGCCGGAGTACGTGTTCAGCTCTTTATTGTAGGGGAGGTAGCGTACTGAGGAATGAGGGTTACCTGGCCTCCTTAAATACCTAGCCAGGTCAGCGGACAGCCAATGGGTATGGCCCTAGGTTTTCTGCCGAAACTGGGTTTCCCTCCAAAACCGTTCAGGCCAACGCCCCCTGGTGGCTGTTGCTATGCAGGTGCCTGCATACATAACAGAAAGGAAAAGAAAGTAGATCAAGACTTTGTCTCCTTTAGACAAACTAATAATCTCTAATTACTACTTTAATTGCAGCTGGAGCCAGTGTTCTGTAATTGGTTGAGTTAATCTTAAAAAAATAATCAGGGTTAGATCTAATTAGTACTTGGGTGTGGAAATCACAAAGATATGCCAGAGCTGAAGCTGGTCTGAGTCTCCAAAAAAAAAAGTCTGAAAAAGCATAGATAAATTATTATTATTATTATTATTATTATTATTATTATTATTATTATTATTATTATTATTATTATTATTATTATTATTATTATTATTATTATTATTATTATTATTATTATTTATTAAATTTATATACCGCCCTTCTCCCGGAGGACTCAGGGCGGTGAACAGGGCATATAAATAGAAATACAAAAGTTAAAAAAAGGATTAAATAATTGCCCAATTAAAACAATCACAATATAAAACCCATTAAAACCCTAACGTTCCCCCATCAGGCCAGGCCAGCTTGTTCGAATAAATGGGTCTTTAGCCCACGCTGGAAGGAGCGAAGATCCAGTGCTGTCCGGAGCTCAACCGGCAGTTGGTTCCATAAAGCCGGGGCGCCCACAGAGAAGGCCCTCCCCCTGGGGGCCACCAGCCGGCATTCTCTGACCGGAGGCACCCTGAGGAGGCCCTCTCTGTGGGAACGCACAGGGCGGAGGGGAGTTGATGCCGGCAGCAGGTGGTCCCCGAGGTATTCCGGACCCATGCCATGTAAGGACTTAAAAACCATCTCCAAGACCTTGAACCTCACCCGGAAGACAACTGGTAACCAATGCAGCTCGCGGAGCAAAGGTGTAACATGGGAGTACCGGGAAACTCCCAAGACAACTCTCGCGGCTGCATTCTGTACCAGTTGGAGCCTCCAAGTGGTCTTCAAGGGAAGCCCCATGTAAAGAGCATTGCAGTAGTCCAGACGAGAGGTCACGAGCGCATGAGTGACCGTACACAGGGCATCCCGGTCCAGATAGGGCCGCAACTGACGCACCAGGCGAACCTGAGCGAAAGCCCCCCTGGTCACGGCTACTATGTGATCTTCTAGAGTAAGCCGTGAATCTAGGAGGACTCCCAAGTTGCGAGCCCTATCCACGGGGGGGGGGGGGGTAAAAACTCACCCCCCATAGAAAGAGATGGAACATTTTGAATGTCCCGGGATGCCGGAATGTACAGCCACTCGGTCTTGTCAGGGTTGAGCTGAAGTCTGTTCCTCCCCATCCAGACCCGAACCGCCTCCAGGCAACGGGACATCACATCGAGGGCATCACTGGGGTGGTTTGGGGTCGAAATGAAAAGTTGGGTATCATCAGCGTATTGATGATACCCAACTCCAAAACCACGAATGATCTCACCCAGCGGTTTCATGTAGATGTTAAACAGGAGAGGCGAGAGGACCGATCCCTAAGGAACTCCACAAACGAGAGCCCTTGGGGTCGACCTCTGCCCTCCTGCCAACACCGACTGCGAGCGTCCCAAGAGATAGGAGGAGAACCACTGAAGAACTGTGCCTCCCACTCCCAGTCCCCTGAGACGCCGCAGCAGGATACCATGGTCGATGGTATCGAAAGCCGCCGAGAGGTCTAATAGGACTAGGACAGAGGAATGTCCTCTGTCCCGAGCCCTCCAGAGATCATTCACCAGAGCGACCAATGCCGTCTCCGTGCTGTACCCGGGCCTGAAGCCCGATTGGGATGGGTCTAGATAATCCGCTTCATCCAGAACCAGAGGGAGCTGATGCGCCACCACACTCTCAACAACCTTCGCAAGAAAGCGAAGGTTGGAGACCGGAGGAAAGTTGTTTAACACAGCTGGGTCCAAGGCAGGCTTCTTGAGGAGAGGTCTCACCACCGCCTCCTTCAAGACGGTGGGGAAATTACCCTCACTCAAAGAAGCAGATATAACTGCCTGGAACCAGCCTCGTGTCCTCTCCCGAGCTGCATAAGCCAGCCAAGAAGGGCACGGGTCCAATAAACATGTGGTGGAGCTCAACCTCCCCATAATCCTGTCCACTTCCTCAGGGGTCACAGAGTCAAACTCCTCCCAGATAACATTGACAAGACCGCCCGTGTCCTGATCGTCGGACTCTGCCCAGCTGGAGTCCAAACCGGTCCGAATCCGAGCGATTTTATCCGACAGATGTTGACCAAACTCCTTGGCACGACCCTGCAAGGGATCCTCCCTCACCTCCTGATTAAGGAGGGAGCGAGTCACCCTAAACAGGGCGGCCGGGCGATTATCTGCGGACGCGATGAGGGCAGAGAAGTAATTACACCTCGCCGCCCTCATCGCTGCGAGATAAGACCTAATATAGGTTCTTAGTCGCAACCGATCAGATTCGGATCGGCTGGACCTCCAACAGCTCTCTAGGCCCCGTTTCCGACGCTTCATCTCCCGGAGCTCCACGGAGAACCATGGAGCTCATTGGGATCTGCACCGGGTCAGGGGCCGCAAGGGTACAACTCGGTCAAGTGCCTCAGTGGCTGCCCTTTTCCAGGCTTCCACTAAGGCATCCGCCAAGTTGTGAGTAACGGAGGCAGGTGGGGACCCCAGCGCTGCCTGGAACCCATCAGGGTCCATTAAGCGCCTGGGGCGGTACCATCTAGTTGGTTCCGCATCTCCATGGCGGGGGGTGGCAAGACGGAAGACCAGCCGCAGGAGGTAATGATCGGTCCATGACAGGGGCATAATAAATGGAGAGCCCCCACCAAGATCATCAAACCACCGTCCAGATAAGAAAACCAGGTCAAGGGTGTGGCCTCCCTGAGTTGGTTCAGAAATTACCTGCGTCAGGTCCATGGCCGTCATGGAAGCCATGAACTCCCAAGCTAACTTAGATGACCCCCCCAGGGATGGTAGATTGAAGTCACCCAAAACTATAAGTTTGGGGAACTCAATCACCAACCCAGAGAGGACATTGAGTAGCTCAGGCAGGGCTGCCACTGTGCGACTAGGCGAAAAGTACACCAGCAGCAAGCCCAACTGCGCCCCCGGACCAAACCTCAAAAAGAGAGACTCACACCCGACTATCTGAGGAACGGTGGTCTCCCGCGGACATAAGGTCTCCCTAATAGCTACCGCCACTCCCCCACCCCTACCTTGAGCCCGAGGCCGGTGTATTGGACATGAACATTTCCATGAAGTTACCAATAATTGTGCGCAACCTGAATGAGACTTTACTGGACTAGAAAGAGGGATGTCCAAGTTCAAGCTCCTCACTGACCACAGAGCTGACAATTTTTTTGTTGTTGATTGTCTTCTCTTAGCTCAGCCTAGCCCAAAGGTCTTAGCAATTATCAATAACTGGTTCCCCAACCTTAAGCCTAATCCTTCCTTCTACTTCTCAGAAATAGGAAGGCTGAATTGTGGTAGCGATGAAGGGCTGGAGGAGTAGGTCTCACTTTTTAATATATTTTTATGTTTCCCAGCTGCTATGGTATGGCACATAAGATCATCCTGTGGGTGCTCAGTGTCCAGATATGGAAGGGAGAATATAATCCTGCAAGCACAGGATTGGAGAGAAGGTGGCTTTATGGAGAAGAAATTAGGGGTCAGCATAGTTGGTGAAACAGCTGCATATTCCACCTTTAACCACTATGAAGAGACTATCTGTGGATCAAATGGGTTCCACTGGGAACCAGTGCCAGAAAACTTACCCATCTGAAGTTGAGGGGGGAAAAGATTCAACCTTAATGTGTAGGTAATTTCTTGTACCCTTCAGCTTCAACATCAGAATCACCTAATCATTTATTATAGTCTTATATGGACAGGAGAATGAAAACAGCACTGATGAAATTAAAAGCCAGCATGTCGGAAAGGAGGTGGGTTTATTTAGTTCTGGATCAGCTGGCTGCTTGATTGCATTACCATAAGGAGTTTTGTACAGTTTTTACAGTGTTTTGTAATTCAGAGGCTCCTTTGTGTGCTATGGTTATTGGAATATTTTAGTCTGTATTTTAGGCTAGCAATGCCCAAAGTGTTGACTTCTGTAGGTTTAATCCCTTTAAACAAATGTAATTAGTTTTACCCCCTTATCTTGAGTCTGTCTATGGCTTTTAGAAAGTTTTCTTTGAAGGTAAACAGATTTAATTTTAATTTAATTTTTGCAATTGCCAGAGCCTTTCAGTCTGGAATTGCAACGTTGTGACATGTGACACCACTGAGGCAGCTTAAAGAAAAAAAAGTCGGAGTTTATGTGTTTATTTTGTGAGCCTTTCTTGCTTTGCACTTGATTCCTATGTTTTTAAGGGTACAGGGAAGGGGTTGGTGGTGCATTCTTATTACACTGTGAAAGGAGAGCTAAGAAGGACCGACCAGCTGGCTTAGGGGTCTACAAACTTAGAAACTTTAAGACCTGTGGACTTCATCTCCCAGAATTCCTCAACCAGCCATGAGGGCTGAGGAATTCTGGGAGTTGAAGTCCACAAGTATTTAAAGTGCCAACTTTGAAGACCCCTGAGCTTGCTGGTAGTGGTGCATATTAATAAACATGGATAAATTCATCATACATTGGTCAGTGCAAAGGGAAAGTGATTCAGCAAAGGAACAGCCACCAAAGAAATTAAAACTGGTACTTTTTTACTTTTTTCCTACAGTTTGCAATATTTTATTAGATTATTGAATAAAATACAAAAATACAAAAGCAAATAGTAGGACACAGTGGGGAGGATAAAGGGGGGAAAAGTGAGGGGGAGAAGAGAAAAAGAACAGATTTCCTCTGTTGCAGTAGAAGGAAGCATTAACATTGAACCTCAAGTTTTTACTTTTCCATAATATTATAAACTAGCCATTTCTATAACAACAAATGAATCTAATCAGTAAAACCCAAAATCCCCCCTTTTTTAGTCATCAAGTTTTTAACACCTTGCTAAGCACTGGTGGTACTCAAATATTGTCATGTCTTAAAAGAGGTGCAATCTGTGATAAGGTTGAAAAGCCCTGTTATATGCTATGACCACCCTACAGCAGATACATTAAATTGTCTTACACTTTTGTTTCACAAATGAGGTCAGGTTGATTCTGCAAGTAGGGTCATCATTCAATGGTGAAGATTGAATATTGGCTATTGAATCAGAAAACCAAACGTGAATATTAAATTTATCCAAAAATTATGATAGAGGGATACATTTAAAATAATATCATTTTGCAGGGGCTCTTGTCCAAATTGCATGTTAAACCATTTGGCATTTTTAGAGTTAACTTTCTGGTTCTTCTCTCCATTAGACTTAAATCAGCCTGGCTGGTGTTTTAAGCTGCCTGGAGAGACAAATAAGAGCTAACACCCTCCAGACTGGGAGTGATTGTTAGGCTGGACAGAGCAGAATTTCCTGAAACGAACTAACTACAGTATACAACGCTCGTTTGGTCCTAAGAGGAACCACGAAAAGCCGGCGTGCAAGCAGGAAGCTTCCTTTCTGCCTGAACAAACTAATAACTTTTCATTTTTCTTCAGAAAAGGGGAATCCGGGGCATAATAAACAATGGAGATCAGGGTAAGATATTGGCATTCCTAAACATTAATTTCTTTTCAAAGCGGAAGGGAAAATCAGAGTTTACTTTGGCAGCGCCTGGGAATCACTTCTTTCAATTTACCTGTAGAGTGGATTCAGCTGCGGGGCAGCAGCTATGGGCAGAGTCTGTCGCTCTGGTTTCTTGTACTGTGCATGTGCTTCTGCTTCGCCTGTTGCATGCATTTTTCTCCTCAAAAGAGATGGCGAACTTCCTCAGCAGATGTAGAAGAGATGCAGCTTGGTGAGAGCTGGGGGAGAAGACGGTAAGATGAGAAGTGTCGAGGGAGAGTTGCAGGTTTCACGTGAGCTTCGTCCTTTGGTTTTGAATTCTGAAAACTTTCTTACAAATGTGTTGTCTTGGAAACAGAATCTGAGTAATGTTAAACACATGGGAAAAAAACCCAGTAAAGATGAATTCTCTCCATTCATCACAGGGGTTGCTTTCTCCAGAGTTTTAAAATGGACATTTTGAAAAAGTGGTTTGCCTTTTAGCATACTGACAATATTCCAGAAGATGTATATGAATTTTAATCCTGAAATGAATACCTTTTGTCCCTTTCCATAAAAGATGGATTTTTTTAAGAGACAGATTTTTACTTCCTTTGGGATTTGATTATTGAAATTTAGGGAAGCAATTATAGAATGTTCAATATGTTCATTCTTTTGCAAAAAATAAGATTTGTTAAGATGGCTGTTATATCCTAAATATTAAAATGCAATATCATGGGATGATAACAGATTAACATTTACATTCTGAATAATAAAATTGTTATTTTCTATTTTAAATAGAATTTTTAAAAAAATCTACTTTGAAATTAAAAGCTACTTTTGTGCATCTTGATTATTTCCATACTAGGCAAATACATAACTACATTGAATTTATTTTGAGAGAGTGGAATAAGAAAATATTATTGTAGTTACTTGGCAGCCATAGAATATTATAATGAGATAGTAATAAAAAGTTATTTCATATAATGAGTTTCTGATCCAAAGAATCTGAATGTAGTATCTTTTTTTGTTTTCACCTGTTATTGTATAGTGTGTAAAGAAAATGTTGTGGAAAGACATTGATATATTAAACTATCCTAAAGTTAGTATGCAAAAACTCAGATAGAGTCACTCTGACTTGAAATATCAAATTCACCATTCCCTGGAATGTGGAAAGGACTGAATGTTTTGGAGAATATGATGTCACTACATGTGACATTCAGAAGTATAAGTGTCAGCACTTTGCTTCTGGAAAACTACCCAAAGGAAGTTGCCTCCAGTGCCACTGTTGGATGAAGTGTAAGGATAGACCTAATATATATGCAGTAGGAAGACTTGAGCTATTAAAAGAAACTGGGCAATTGGAAATACTGAAACGTAGGAGAGAGATGGAGAATCAAAGTTGCTGGTATCATCTATCAAAGAAGAAGAGTGCTAGGCACAAAAGTTGGGAGACGTACATCAATTTGCATTAACAATATGGGTTTCAAAATCTGTCTTCTGATTTCTGAAAGTTTTCTTCCTTTGCAAATGGGACTTCTGATTCTCTGAATCTTTTTTTGGTGCTTAAGAATGTCTTTAGGTAAAGGCCTTGAGTATGCTGTAGCTTATTGCCTTGATCTAGCAGAGGATACTATTGTTTGTCCTGTTTTTTGGGGGGGTGTTTTTTTGATGTAAGGGGGCTTTTCAGCCTTTTCACCGATTGTGGTAGAGGACAGGAAGGCCTGGAGGAACATTGTCCATGGGGTCGTGATGGGTCGGACACGACTTCACAACTAACAACACAGATTGTACCACTTTTAGGACATGACAATATTCAAGTATTACCAGTGCTTGGCAAGGTGTCAAAAAGGTAATTACTAAAAAAGGGGGGGATTTTGGGTTTTACTGATTAGATTGATTTGTTGTTATAGAAATGGCTGGTTTAGACTATTATGGAAAAGTAAAAAGTTGAGGTTCGATGTTAATGCTTCATTTGACTGCAACAGAGGAAGTTGGAAGTCAATGCCTTTTCTTTTCTTTTTCCCTTCTCCCCCTCACTTTTCTTTCCTTTTTTCCTCCCAACTGTGTCCTACTATTTGCTTTTGTATTTTTGTATTTTATTCTATAATAAAATATTACAAACCGTAAAAAAAGAAAAAAGCACTGCTTTTACTCCTCCTTTTATATCCTCTCCTCTCTCCCCTCCTCCTCCTCTTCTCTTCTGGGTACACTGGAAGCGCCGATCAGTCCTGGGCTCTCAGTAGAGCCCCAGCAATTCTGCTGCTCCAGCTGAATCTCTGCCTGAAGACTGCGTGCGGCTGCTGGCCACCCCCAGGCTGCCAGAGGTGCTGATCAGCTGTAGCCACATATGCTGATCCTGGGCTCTTCACTAAGACAGAGGACCCAATTGATCAACAGACCCAGCCAACAGAAAAATCAGAAAAGGGAGGCAATCTAATGAATACAAATGGGCTTGTTCTTCTAAAAAACCTTCATTCAAATGGTCTTTCTTATTCCAAATAATATATATAATAACAGAGGGAACACTATTTGTGATTCAGAGGCACTGACATGGAAGGTTAGTTGATAAAGGAAGAAAGCCAGAGTAAGGTTGAAGAAAATAATGGCTTTGATTTATTAGAGGGGATATTATATTACTAACTAGAGGGTTGAATATGGTGGAAAATAGATAATTTTTAGAAAATAAAATAACATAAATAGGTAAGATGTGTAACAAAACTATTAGACCTTGATATGAAAGGGAAAAAGGGAGAAGTTGAGATAAGGGAAACTTTGGTCACCTAACAAAATATTTGGAAATCATAAAACAACAGTGTTTTTCTTTATTTCTTTTTCTTTCCTTTTTTGGAATATTAAGGGGAAATTAAAATTTATGTATAGGCTAAAAAGTATTGATAAATGTAACGAACTTTTTTACTTAGTTGAAAATAAGAATTCTGTTTGAGGTTCCAAAATTAGACCTAAACTAAAAAAAAAGTATATTACTGATGTATTGGTTAACCCAGACAACACATATAATGGTTTTGACTTATTATAGGGGATGCTAATTTATTAATTAGATGGTTTAATATGGTGGAAAATAGATAACTTTTAGAAAACAGAACAAGACTATATTCAAATAGATAAGATGTGTATTTAGAATATTAGACTTTGTTATGAAAAGGAAAAAAGGAAAAAGTTAAGAAAAGGGAAACTTTGGTTACCTAAATGTAAAATGCTTGGAAATCATAACAAATGTTAATTTGAATATTGATGGGAAATCAAAGCTTGGAAAAAAGCAATAACAGGACATTGATTGTATACATAAGGACTGAATGCAAATACAAAATATGCATAAGCTAGAAATTATTGATAAATGTAACAAAGATGTTTTTACTTAGTTGATAATAATAAGAACTGTATTAGCCTAATATGGAATAGCAGTTATTAAGGAAAAAAGAGAGGAAATACCTGATGTCGTAACTTGACATTTATACTAAAGACTTATGTATGTTATTGAACTATTGATGAACTCAGTCACCACATTGCTTTTTAAATACTTAATTGTAAAATGAGAAAATTAGTAAAATATTATTTTAAAAAACTGCAGAGGGCTGCAGTTGAAGAAATCATAATAAAATAAAGGCAGGTTGCTCCTACATACTCCTTAGCCTCTCATATCTAAGTTATGCAGCTGTACTTATAAGCATTTAATCAGTAGCCCACACCACCACCAAATTTGAATGAGAGTAACATAGAAATGGTGAAGAAATAGTTAAAATGTCTTTAAAAGTTGTTTAAAATATGATAGTGTTTTTTTAATTGAAATCATAGCATTCTTCTCATTGTGGATAGCCGTTAAAGTAAATGATAGCAATTATAGATTAAATGGTACTCAACAAGCCAAAACTTGGTACAGATACAAACAGCTTTTAGCTTTTCCTGGAAGGTGCTGCTCTATTACAATAATAATGTGCTTTGGTTGAGGACTGCCTTGACTCAGATATGGTAGATATTGTGTTGTGTGTTGTGGACCGCATGGCAATGAGAGAGCAAAATCTGTTTAAAACAGCCTGCAGTCTCTCAGCTAATACCTCCTCAGAGCTTCCAGCGATGAGGATATCATCAAAGTAAGGGCATACTCCTGGGATGCCCTTCAGTGTTTTCTCCATCACCTTGAAAAATCCCTGGTGCTGAAGAGATACTGAACTGCAAACAGTTAACTCTGAAAGCTCCTCTCTGTGTTACTATGGTCTGCGCATCAGCAGTCTCCAGGGCAACCAGGAGCTGCTGATATGCTTGCGCCAAATCTAGCTTTGCAAAGATGGCGCTGCCTTGCAAAGAAGCGAGGATGTGGCTGACCGATGGAACCGGGTAAGCATGTGAATTTAAGGCCCAGTTTACAGTTCATTTGTAGTCAGCGCAGATCCTCACCTCCCTGTTGGCCTTTAGTGGGGTAACTATGGGGGTTTCCCACTCAACCCCTTCCACGGGCTCTAACACCCCCTGGTCCACTAGCTTGTCCAACTCCCTCTCAATTTTCCCCTTAAGGGCAAAGGGAACCCTGCGGGGTTTGATTCTAATGGGCATAACATTGGGGTTTAACTTTAACTTGATGGGTGGCCCCGTGTATGTGCCTAGCTTGTCCTCGAATATGTCTGCAAGCGCTTTGCAGACGGATTCGAGGCTCGTGGCCTGGACTCTGTGGATCCCTGAGATACCTATGCCCAGCAGGCTGAACCAGTCCAGCCCCACTAGGCTAGTCCTGTGGCCATCCACTACCAAGACATCCAAGTCCCCACGGAACCCTCTGAACCCCACCGACGGCGTGGGCCTCCCCCTTAATTTTTACGGGAGCATGCTGGAAGTCAGTTAATTTTAGGTTAGTCGGTCTTAACATAGCCCACCGGTTGCTCTGGCTGCATACTTGTTTAAAGGTCTCCTCTGAGATGATCGAGACCGTGGCACCGGAGTGGACTTCTAACATAATCTTGGGGATGAGTAACTGATGGACCCCCAAATGGGAAATGGCCTTAAGGTTCACTATGGCATTGGTCGCATTTTGGGGTGTCCCAGTACCTTTCGACGATGCGTCCTCATTTCTCTGTCGGCTCTGGCAGACCACAGCGATGTGGCCAGTCTTCCTGCAGATTCGGCACTTAGCCGAGCAAAATCTGCAGGCTATTCTTGCATGGTTGCCCCCGCAACCAGCACATTTAGGGCTGGTCACTCCGGCTCCCTGGAAAGCGTCATTGCTGGTAGCTCTCTGTGTCGCCATCGGTCTCTGCTGAGCCCCCTGGTCTACCCGCGGTTGAGTTGATGGTTGTTGCGCTGCCCTCCGGTCTACCGCGTCAATCTCTGCCGCCTCGTCATCGTCTGAACCACCATACGCAGCGCTCCCCTGGTGCACGGACTCCCCAGAGCTGCTGCTGGGTTGGTGGGTTGTTTGGCTGTCGCCGCTGGCCGCCTTATGCGCTTGGACCTCGTCCAAGACCTCTTGCAGGTTCACTTTTGGCTTTGTGAGCAGTTTCTGCTGCAGTCACTTGTCGCTCAGCCCGAAGATGATGCGATCTTGCAGGCGGTCCTCTAGATCAGGGAACTTGCAGAGGCGAGTGGCTTGCCACACATCCGCAATGAAGTCAGTTGATGACTTGCCCAGTCTCTGGACCCGCTGGACGAACTGAAATCTCCAGGACACCTCCAACCTCTTAGGCATAAAATGCTCGTTCAGCTTGCTTACGAGATCGCAGTAGGCAACAGATGTGATAGGCGTGGGTGTGAACAAACCCACGGCCACATCGTAGATGGCAGACCCGCTGATGTACAGAAGCGCCACCACCTTCATGTGATCTTCCATGATGCGGTTGACCAAGAGGTAGCCTTCGACCTGGCCCAAGTGCGATTCCCACCGCTTGGGCCGGTGAATGTCGAACTCGTGGATCTGCCTTATTTTTGCCATGATCTGACCAGTCCTGGGATGCTGCTTTGGCAAGGATCGAGGGAAAGAATTCCTCTGACCCAGTGATTCAGCTAGTGACTTCAGCTAGTGCTTCAGCTCTGTGCAAAACAGCAATCCCACCTTCGTTGCCACTATTGTGTTGTGGGTTGTGGACTGCATGGCAATGAGGAGACAGATGAGTACCACATGTCAGCTCTTTATTTGTGGTAGGCACGTACTGAACAAAGGGGGTTACCTGGACCCCTTATATACTTAGCTAGGTGATGCTCTGGCCAATCCATCCATCCATATCTCCTGCCGAAAATCCATTCAGCCAATCCGGCCACAGCATAGCACCCCCTGGTGGTACTTGCAGAGCTGCTGCTCACACCCCATACATAACAGTAGAACTCACATGTGTTTTACTCCCAACTTTAAGCGTTCCAAGAATGAGACAAGAACTCAACTTTATAATTTTAGCACTTAGATAAGATAAGATAATCTTTATTGTCACTTTTTACTGTGCTCACAATGGCGCACATCAAAAATGAAATTTTGTTGCCTGCTCTCAAAGTGAGACACATACATGACACACACCTAAAACATACTACATACAACATATGTATAGACCTACGCCCCTACATATACAGTACATAATAAATATTAAATACCGTCCAACTTGAATATGTAATGGAAGGAGGAACCCTGAGAGTTCACAAGGTTAATGCTGTATGGAATGAAACTATGTATCAGAATCCATTTTTATCTCATTTCTAACTCCCTCTCTGTGCAGAACCCAAATCTCACCCCTTACTGGATTCTGCCATTCCCAAGGAGGGAAAAAGAAGACAGGGTTGTTAATTGCCCATCTCTATCCCTTAGATGCAAGGTTTGTTTATTCAGGATGCCTGGAGGCCATCACAAAAGACCAGGGAAGAAACCCTCTGAACTAAGAAGAACAAAGAAAGAGGGAGGGGGGAATTCTGGTTTCCATCTCCGAATGGAATGTGAAGGGGAGGAAGTAATAATGTTGCAAATTCACTGGTGTTTCTCTTTTCCCACAAGGGGTTTTGACACCTGAAACTTGAATGATCTGGGACTGACCAAATGGACTGAAGGGAGGGTTTTTTACTTGGGGACACTTTAAAAGTATCGATCTGTGAGACAGTTTCCAGATCCTGTCTATCCTACCTACTGTCATCTATGTTTTAGTAAAAGTTACTGCTTGGACAAATTTGTCTCCAAGAGTTCTTCTTTCCTAAGATGTGGATTGGAGTGGGTTTTGACACTATGGTTGAATCTGGATGTTCTGCTACGGATACCACGAAGCCTCCTCCCAGAAGGTAACAAGGAAAACAGGTTTTGAAGAGGATGAGTAGTGCCCCAGATAATCTTACGGACCCTGCTCAAACAACAATTCTGTGCTATGTCCTGGATGGAAGGGAGGGAACTGCCAATGATCTTTTTGGCCATCCTCACTACTCTCTGCACCACCTTCTTGTCCGAAGCAGTGATGCTTCCAAACCAGACTGTGATGCTGTATGACAGGATGCTCTCAATTGTCCACCTGTAGAAATGGTCAGAACAGGGGAAGGAAGATGAGCTTTTCTCATGCAACGCAGAAAGTGCAGGTGCTGCTGTGCCCACTTCACCAGTTTCTCACTGTTGAGCGACCAAGCCAGCCTACTTGTTAGCTGCACACCCAGGAATTTGATGCTGGTAACCATCTCCACAGGTGAATCATTAATGCACAGAGAAGTGTGGCTGTGCCTGCCTTTTCTGAAATCGACTATGATTTCTTTGGTTTTATCAGTATTTAAAACTAGGCTGTTTTCTTTACACCAGTTCACAACCCCTCAACCTCCTTGTGGTAAGCTTTCACATTGTCGTCATGAATAAGGCCCACTACTGTTGTATCATCTGCACACTTTACAATATGATTGGTGGCAAACCTAGCACAACAGTCATGGGTCAACAGGGTGAACAGCAGTGGACTTGGGATGCAGTCCTGAGGAGAACCCGTACTCAAGGAAATAGTATTAGAGGTATTTGTTCCAGCTCGCACATATTGGGGCCTGTTAGTAAGAAAATCCAGAATCCAGTTGCACAAAGGGATGTTTAAGCCATTTGTCTATTAGATGCTGGGGAAGGATTGTGTTAAATGCCGAACTGAAGTCGACAAACAACAAATGCGCATGAGCAATTCTTTCCTCTAAGTGCTTCAAGATCAGATGGAGAACAGAAGAGATAGCATCCACCGTAGAGCGATTTGGTTGGTAGGCAAACTGAAGCGGGTCAAATGCTGGCAGGAGGCTAGATACAGTAAAGTCCTTTATCAGCTTCTCAAAGCATTTCATAATGGTGGATGTCAGTGCAACCGGACCATAATCATTTAGGCCTGTAATTGTGGACTTTTTTTGGCACTGGCAAGATGATGGCCGTCTTAAAACATGATGGGACCACTGCCTGCTGCAATGAGAGACTGAAAATATCTGGGAGAACACAAGCCAGCTCATCTGCACAATCTCTAAGGACACATCCAGGGATGTTATCTGGGCCTGCTGCTTTCCAAATGTTAACTTTCCTCAGTGTTTTCCGGACAGAGGTGACATCAAAGCTTGCTCATCAGGATGGGGCACAGCTTTCCTAGCAGGAGTGCTATTTGATGTCTCAAATCTACTAAAAAATGCATTCAATTTGTTTAGGAAGTCTGTGTCATCCTTGCATCTTGGTGGATTCACCTTGTAATATGTAATGGTCTGGATTCCTTTCCACATTCACCTGGTGTTTGTAGGGTCTTGAAAAAAGTTCTGAATTTTCTGGCAATGGGCTTGCTTTGCATCTTTTATGGCACTTTTCAGATTTGCTCTGGCTGTTCTAAATGCCAGCATGTCACCAGATTTAAAAGCCATGTTCCGTGCTTTCAGCATCTTGTGGACCTCATAAGTCATCCATGGTTTATCATTTGTCCTCACAACAATGGTTTTCAGGACACAGACATCATCTATGCACTTTTGGATATATGCAGACACCATGGTGGTATACTCCTCAACATTTATATGTTGGTTATCAGTAGCTGCTTCCTTAAACATGCCCCAATCTGTGCACTCAAAGCAGTCTTGTAATGCTTCTATAGCTCCCTCTGTCCAAACCCTCACCTGCTTTACTGTAGGTTTTACTCTAATAAAGGTTTATATACTGGAATAAGCAGCACTAAGAGATGGTCAGAGGAGCCCAAGTGAGGGCAGGGGATAGCTTTGAAAGCATTCTTGATGTTGGAATAAGCATGATCCAGTGTATTTTCCCCTCTGGTTGCAAAGTCCACATATTGATGGGAATGTGGCAGGGTAGCTTTCAAATCCACTTGGTTAAAGTCTCCCACTGCAATAAATGCACCCTCTGGGTGAGTAGTTTGTAAGTCACTGAGGGTATGACAGAGAGCCTTCAGGGTCTCTTCTCTGTTTGCATCAGGGGGGATATACAGAGCTGTGATAATGGTAACAGAGAATTCTCTAGGTAGATAGAAGGATCTGCATTTGAGGGTCAGAAGTTCCACATCTGGGGAGCACAGACTTGAAACCACCTTGGCATTATTACACCACCTGTCATTTATATAAAGACAGACACCCCCTCCCCGGGATTTGCCACTAAGAGTAAAACTCCTGTCCAGCTGAAATGTTGAAAATCCCATCAAGCTAACAGCGCTATTTGGGACAGAGGGCTTTAACCAAGTAACACCAAACTAGCTCACTTAAGCAACCCAGTTATCGCCCTTCAGCAAGCCTGGGAAAAGCTCAACAAGTGGTATGGCGAATCTGCACAGACAGAGGCTTCGCTCTTGGACTGCATTTACAAATTCCCCAACATCAATATCAATAACCCTGAGCAGTTGTTGGACTTGGCCGACTTACTCACACTGCTAAAATCAGTACGAAGCGAGCCCAACATGCCAAGACTTGGCTGCCTCGATCAGTTTGAGAAGCAAAAGTTCATCACTAAAAAACTACCAAGGGAGTTGAGGAACAAATGGGTCGATATAGCTGAAGCTCACAAGAAACAGAATCCTAGCGACCCCTCCCCCTTTTGCTGTTCCTGCAGAATTTATAGCTGACAAAGCAGGATACTGCACTAACACCTTCAACCTTGATGACACAGATAATTCGTCTCCAGCAGCCAAACGGATCAGCCAGAACTTTGGTGCTTCCAAGGGTCCATTCCAAACTGCAAGGGGCAAAACTCATATTTCCGTGCACAAGACAGAGGTCACAACCTGGCCAAAGAAGACTTCAGACAAGTGACTGCCGAGGAAAACTCAACCTGAACCTCGACAATCAGATAAAGGTCTGACTTTATAATCTCGACAATCAGATAAAGGTCTACTTCATAAAGCTTCACACACTCCGAACAGGTGTCGGGAATTCCAAAAGAAGTCCATGGATGAACGAAAGGCCCTGCTCAAAGAGCACAGGATATGCTACAAGTGCTGTGAGTGTATGGACCACTTAGCCAAATATTGCACAGCTAAGGTGAAATGCCACCTATGCAACAGTGTCAAACAACTGGGGGCCTTCCACCTAGACTCCAAGCAGCCACAACAAGCATCCTCTCTATCAAACCTCTGATCCTTAGGGCAAATTCCATATCTCTTTTTTTTTATTGAAAAGTTTTAACATACAGTTTTTCTTTAACAGTCCCCCCTCCCCCTCCCCTCTCCCTCCCTCCCTACCCCTCCCCCCTCCCCCCCGACTTCCCAGAGCTAAATACAAGGTATAGAAAAGAAAAACAATCATAAACAACCATATACTAACAACCATAAACTCTAAAATCCATCACTCTCTAGCTTATACAGGATAATACAAATCTTAATGATATTAAATATATACAGAAAAGAAAAAAGAAAGGAAAAAAGGAAATAAAGAAAGAAAAAGCGAAGGAAGACTTATTCAAATGCTACATGAAACTTCTTAACCCTATATTTGTTCTGGATGTACTCAACCCATTTTCTCCATTCCATAATATAACGTTCTTGCGAGTGATCTTTCAAGTAAGCCGAGATCTTTGCCATCTCTGCCAGGTCGGAAACCTTTAAAGTCCATTCTTCTATAGTCGGCAGTTCCTCTTTCTTCCAATACTGACCTATTAAAAGTCTTGCTGCCGTGATTAAATTCAACATCAGCTTAGTGTCCACAACCGTAGTATCTGTAATTATTCCCAACAAGAAGAGTTGCGGACAAAACTTTATCCTTTGCTTGAAAATCTTCTGCATATTCCACCAAATTTTTATCCAGAAGGCCTTAACCTTTTTACAAGTCCACCATACATGAAAATATGTTGCATCTTCATCACCACACCTCCAACATTTTGGTTGATAATTCGGATACATGCTTGCAAGCTTTTTAGGATCTAAATGCCATCTATAAAACATTTTATAAAAGTTCTCTCTTAGATTTTGAGCTTGTGTAAATTTTACATTCCTCACCCAAATCTTTTCCCACGTGTCCATTGTAATAACTTCTTGAATATTTTGGGCCCATTTTATCATACAATCCTTAACAAGTTCTGTTTCTGAGTCAATCTCTATCAATGCAAGATATATCCGTTTAATATGTGCTGGACCCTGATTTCTGATTTGCTTTATCAGATTTTCATCAGTCATTGTAAAACCATTTTTCTGATCTTCTTTCCACCTGGCCCGTAGCTGAGTATATTGAAACCAATTCTGAACAATCTTCTCATCTCGCAAGAGACTATATGGTTTCAAACACCAGACATTTCTTTCCAAGTTTAGAATCTCCTTGTACGTAGTCACATCATGTTTGAAACCAGCATGTATATTTTCTATTGCGTGTTTTGGAATTGCCCACAATGGTATCTTGCAGTCTAGCTTATGTCTGTACTTCTTCCAAACTCTCAGCAATGCCTGTCTTAGAATATGCACTCTAAACACATTGTCTACCTTCTTGTCATACAACAAATATGCATGCCAGCCAAACAACAAATCGTGGCCCTCAAGATTTAATAATCTCTCTTGTGTCAAATTAATCCAATCACTTATTCCTACTAATGCAGCAGCTTCATAGTATAGTTTAAAATTAGGCATTTTAAGACCACCTCTCTCACGAGTATCCTGCATAATCTTAAGTTTAACTCGTGGCCTTTTCCCTGCCCAAACAAATTTATTGATACCTCGCTGCCATTCCTCCAAATTAGAATCTTTCTTAAGAATCGGTATCATTTGAAATAAAAATAGAAATTTAGGCAGGATGTTCATTTTCACTGCTGCGATCCGTCCCAACAAGGACAATTGCAATTTTTCCCAACTCTCCAATTCTTTTTGAATATTCCCCCATAGTTTTTCATAATTATTTTTATATAACTTTGTATTAGAGGGCGACAAAAGCACCCCCAAATATTTAACCCTTTTAACAATCTCAAATCCAGTTAATCCTTCTAAGAGAGCCTTTTGCGAAACTGTCATATTTTTGGCCAAAATTTTGGTTTTCTGTATATTAACTTTAAATCCAGAAACCTTCCCGTATTGTGTTATTATCTCCATCAGGTCCACAACAGAGTTCTCTGGCTGGGTCACTGTAACAACCAGATCATCTGCGAATGCTCTCAATCTATAATCCTGATCTCTAATTTGTATACCCTTAATTTTTTCCGAATTCCGTATTTTAACCAATAATATCTCTAATGTTAACACAAATAACAAGGGCGATAACGGACACCCTTGCCTTGTGCCCTTCTCAATGTTACATACTTCTGTCAAACTATTATTAACTATAATTCGGGCAGTTTGTTTTTGATATAGTGCCCTAATCGGTTGTAAAAAATTTTCCCCAAAATCCATTTTGTCTAACACTTTCATCAAAAATTGCCAATTCAATTGATCAAAAGCTTTTTCAGCATCTAGAAAGATTAGCGCCGCAGGGATCTGGTTGTTCCTTTCCAAAAACTCTAACACATCAACTATATGCCTCACATTATTTTTCATTTGCCTACCACTAATAAACCCCGTTTGGTCCCCATGAATCACCTGTTGCAGAACCCTCATCAATCTATTAGCCAACACCTTAGCAAATTCCATATCTCTATACTGTATCATCAGAACCTCTTCCTCCGTTTTATCCATTTTAAATTCAGCTTCACCCATTTTAGCCTCCAACAACAAATTATTTTTTTCACTTCTTCCACCCATTCATTCAAAGTCTCAATACATCCTGCCAGCCCCTGAAGTGCTAAGAGAATGTCCTCCTGCATTTCCTTGTTCTTCTCCTCAATAAGCTCAGCCACCTGTTCAGTTATTTTTTTCAGTTATTTTTTCAGACTGAGTGGCTAAAGCCACTTTTAAGGCATCTTGCAAGTCCTTTAACATTACAGGTGGAGATGCTGTGGGGGATGATGTCAAAGACTGCAGTCCAGATTGCTGAACAGGCGATGTCCCTGCACTTTTAGTAACAGGGATTCTAAGAGGCTTAAGAAGCCATTTTATAGGCACTTAACTCTCCGTTCACACTTTCACTTCTCTTCTCCTTTAAGAACTAAAACCACATCTTGTAAGTTCAGGCAGAGCAAATTTAAAGTCCAATTCCTCCTCAATCTCCCAGCAAACACTTTCACTATAAAAAAAAGTGAGAGAGGGGAAAAAAAAAGAAAAACCCCTTCACCTCTTATAAAAAAGGAAAAAAGTTCTTCCCCTCTCTTTTCCCTATTCACTCAGACGCCATTTTCCCTTTCTTTTCCAAGTAGTAAGCAGGACAAAAAAAGAATTGTTTTTCGAGGGTTAAAGCCTTGTACTTGCGACTTCCGGTAGCACTGCCGTGCCGAATGGCGGCATTTTGAAGGCGCCCGATCCTGGGAAGCGTCAAAGCACTCGGAGGCAGCGAAAATCAGCTGTTCCGCGGTGCTGGAGCTTCTCCCTTGGGAGAAGAGGGAGAGGCAAGCCTGCCTGGGTAGAGGCAGAGCTTCCCTGTGATTCTCCCAAGTAGTTTGGGGGATAACAGGGTGAGCCCCCTCAGAGCCCAGGCTTTCTCCGTTCTTATTTTTATTTTTCTTTCCTTTCCCTTCTTTTTTTTCTTTTTCTTTCTCCCTTTTTTTATTAATTTTGATTCTGCTGGGTGAAAGAGGAAATCGAAACTTAAGAGATGGCTGCGAGATGTGGGGGAAGGCCTCCAATTTCTAAGAATGTTATTTCTTCACCTTTACCACAAGCTGTAGGGCAGACTTCAATGAAGCCTACAGTACAACCACCCTCCCCCCCACCTCCTGCATTTATACTGACAGACATTCAGCGAGTTGTGATGCAGTCAACACAAGTTTTGCAGCAGGAAATAAAGGAAATAAGGGAAGAATTTGTTGACCAAAACAACCAGATGAGGGAAGATATAGTGCTTGCACTCCAGGGTTTGGCTGCACATATAGAACGCCTGGATGTTCGTGTGGACTCAGTTATGGAGTATGTGGAGAATTTGGAAAATAAAATTATTGATGCTGAACAGAAGATTGACAGAGCAGAGGCTAAGATTGACAGAACAGAGGATGAAGTTACTATATCACAATATAAGAACATGGAGTTTGCTTTGCGTATCAGAGGCCTTAAAGAGAATCCTAAAGAAGATTTGGAATGGGAAGTAGCACGAGCAGTGGCTCCTGTTTTGAAATGTGAACCTGAAGAACTACTTAAAGAAATGGATAAGACATTTAGGGTTAACTCCTGGATTGCTAGGCAAAAAAATCTACCTAGAGATGTAGTGATTTATTTTTCCAGGAGATCAACCAGAAATTCTATTGTCCAGGCTTTTTATCGGGAAAAATTTCAAATTGCAGGCCAAGACATTATGATTTTAAAGGAGATACCTCCAAAAATTCTCAGAAAAAGGAAAGATTTTGCCTTTCTGTCCGATGAGCTTAAGAAGCGACAAATCCAGTTCAGATGGGAAATACCTAATGGAATTGTGGTAAATTACGCAGGGACCAGATACAGATTGGATACAATTTTAAAAGCAAAAGATTTCTACACTAAGGTCCTGAAAGCAGGCTCACCACCGTCTCCTCGAATCAAAAGAACAGAAGCAAGGCAAAAAGATAAACAATTGAGTGAAGGGGCAATGTCATTGCCTCTTGAGGAGATGTGGCAGGCAGAGGTTACGGAGCAGAGTTTGGCATTAAAGGAAGAACCAAAAGAACAGAGGATGACAAGAGCTGCATATAAGCGTATGGGAAAAGAGCAAAAACAAAAGCCTGTATCTGGTCCAACTACGCAAGACATGGCTGTCTCAGAGCCTGTGGGAGGAGCACGTCCGAAGAGAGCAACAGCTGATCTTCAGGCCATGTTCCAAAGGCTCATGGTTACCAGAGATGGTGAAGTTCCAGACATGGAATGTTAATGGCCTAAATTCACCACAGAAAAGAAAGAAAGTATTTTTTTATCTGAAACAACATAAAAATGACATTGTTTGCTTACAAGAGACACATATTGCATTAAAAGACCAAAAGGATTTGATTAATTCCCGATTGGGAACACATTTTGCATCTTTTGCTCTGGACAAGAAGGCTGGAGTGGCCATTTATTTAAGAAAAGACTTTTCGGCAAGATTGATTGAATCAGATAAACAAGGGAGATATGTTAGTATTGAACTAATACTACAAGGAAAGAAAGTTCTTCTTATTAGATTATATGCTCCAAATCAACAACAGCAAAAATTCTTCAAATTTTTACATCAGAGACTAATTGAATTGGATTATAAATCTGTTATTATGATGGGGGACTGGAATGGAGTTTTGGTTCCATCTGAAGACAAGAAGGGATCCTCCAAAAACTTTTTTAATTAGAAATTGCCTAAAGCTTTTTTTTATTTGAAGGAAGATCTGGAATTAAGAGATGTATGGTGGGAAAGGAATATGAGAGACAGAGATTTTACTTTTTTTTCGGATAGACATAAATCTTTCTCCAGGATTGACTTTATTTTGATTACTACTGATCTTTTTTCTTTGGTTAAGAACATTAAGATTTTTCCTAGGACAATGTCTGATCATAGTCCTGTTTGGTTGGAGTTTTTTTGCTGAAGATGGTAGTAGAAGATCCTGGAGGCTGAATGAGAATTTATTTACAAATGACTTGTTCTTGCAGAAATGTAGAGAACATATGAAAGAATTTTTTGTTACAAATATGCATAAAGGTACATCTATGGAAATGGTTTGGGATGCTAGTAAAGCTTATATGAGAGGGGTTTTGATTTATATGAACAATGCTTACAGGCGTAAGCAAATGCAAAAACGTTTAGATCTTGAGGAAGAGATTAAATCTAAGGAGAAAAAGCTTATTTTGAATCCATTGGATAATAATTTAAGGATCTCAATACATTTACTGAAAGAACAATTTAACATGCTACTGGCTGATCAAGTAGCAACTAATTTGTGCTATGCTAAACACAATACTTTTTGTAACGCTAATAAGCCTGGTAGATGGTGGGCTTATCAATTAAGGAAGAAACAGAAATTACGTACTATAGATAAAATAGAATATAAAGGAAAAGAAGTCTACCAACAAAATTTGATTAAGAGGAGTTTTTTAGATTTTTATTCAAATTTATATTCTAAAGAAAATATACAAGCTTTAGATATAGACAAGTATTTACAGGGAGCTCATTTTCCGAGACTCTCAAAAGAACAACAACTTGAGATGAATTGCCCAATTACATCAGAAGAAATTTCTTTAGCTATTAAAAACAGTTGAAATTGGGCAAGGCTCCGGGAACAGATGGATTAACAGTAATTTATTATAAAAAGTTGTTGCCTGAAATGATTGAACCCTTAAAGATTTTGTTTAATGAAATTCAGACTGGAGGTGCAGTTCCTCCATCATGGAGGACAGCTTTTGTATCATTGATTCCAAAGGAGGATCAAGACGTTACTCAACCTAAAAATTATAGACCTATATCGCTTTTGAATACAGATTATAAGATTTTTGCTAAAGTATTGGCTAATACATTAATGCAAGTTTTGAAACAAATGATTCATAGTGATCAATCGGGATTTATATCTGGGAGGTATATGAAATATAATGTAAGACAAATTGTAAACTTGCTTGAATATTTGGATAAGAACAACCAAGTCTCCGCAGCATTGATATTTTTGGATGCAGAGAAAGCCTTTGACCAATTGAATTGGCAATTTTTATTGAGAGTTGTTGAGGAGATGAATTTTGGAGAAGGTTTTTTACATGCTATTAAAGCTATATATCAACAACAAACTGCACAAATTATAGTTAATGGGGGGGCTAACAGAGACCTTTAAAATTGAAAAAGGTACAAGACAGGGATGCCCCCTATCACCATTATTGTTTGTTTTAACATTAGAGATTTTATTAATTAAAATTCGAGAGTCCTCTATGATAAAGGGAATTAAAATAAAACAGGATGATTATAGATTGAGAGCTTTTGCTGATGACTTGGTTATGACAGTATCTCAACCGTTACAGTCGGTTATAGACTTGATGGAAATTATAACTCAGTATGGTAAGGTTTCTGGGTTTAAGGTGAATAGTAATAAGACTAAGATATTATCCAAGAATTTATCTATGAGTGAAAGGGATATGTTATCTAAATTAACAGGTTTTGGAATAGTGAAGAAGGTTAAATATCTAGGAGTATATATTGCAGCCTCAAATGTAAAATTGTATAAGAATAATTATGAAACACTATGGTTGAAGGTACAAAGGGACTTAAATAATTGGAAAAAAATTACAATTATCATTACTGGGAAGAATTGCAGTTGTTAAAATGAATGTTCTACCAAAGTTTCTCTTTCTGTTTCAGATGATACCTATATTGAAAAAGGATGCCAACCTTGATCAATGGCAGAAGGGTATTAACAAATTTATCTGGGCGGGGGAAAAACCAAGAGTTAAATTCAAGATTTTACAAGATGCCAGGGAAAGAGGGGGACTCAAGGCGCCGAATTTGAAATTGTACTATGATGCGGTTGCCTTGACGTGGGTTAGTGATTGGCTTAATTTAACTAAGAAGAGAATACTTCATCTTGAGGGTTGGGATTTGGTATATGGATGGCATGCATATTTGCTTTACGATAAGAAGGTGGACAGGGCTTTTAAATCCCACATTCTTAGAAGTGCTTTATTGCGTGTCTGGAAAAAGTATTATTATAAGTTAAATTACAAAATACCGATTTGGGGAATTCCTGGACACGCGATAGAGGGCGTATCTATGGGAGTGAGTTTGGATATGGTTTCTTATAAGGAATTACTTAGACTGCAAGGGAATGATTGGCAACTTAAATCATTAGATGAGTTAAGACAAGAAAACATAAGTTACTCTTGGTTTCAATATACCCAATTGAAAGCTAGGTGGAAGTTAGATCAAAAGGTTGGCATAACAATTATAGATCAAAATTTAGTAAAACAAATTAGAGACTTAAATTGTGCACATATAAAGAGGACATATAATGCTTTAATTGAATTGGATTCAGAAACGGAATTAGTTAAAGATTGTATGATAAAGTGGGCACAAAATATTCAGGAACCAATTTCGCTGGACACTTGGGAGATAATTTGGGTCAGAAATGTTAAATTTACTCAGGCTCAAAATTTAAGAGAAAATTTTTATAAAATGTATTATAGATGGCATCTGGATCCCAAGAAGTTGTCTAACATGTATCCTAATTTACAGTCTAAATGTTGGAGATGTGGTAGTTTAGAAGCCACCTATTTTCATATGTGGTGGACTTGTAGAAATATAAAAGCTTTTTGGATTAAAATTTGGTGGAACATTCAAAAGATTTTTAAGAGAAAGATAAAGTTTTCTCCGCAATTGTTTTTATTGGTTATTGTTGTAGACTGTGATGTTAAAGAAACTAATTTGATGTTGAATATGATAACAGCAGCACGGTTACTGGTGGGACAATATTGGAAGAAGGATAGTTTGCCTACTATAGAAGAATGGGTGTTTGGGGGGCGGAGCCAACTGTCAGAGCGGGCGGCTGTGTGAACGGAGCTCTCTCCACGCACAACCTCTCACCCAGTGTTCGCGGGGGCTTTTCGGAGCTTCAGGAGGTCCTGTAGGGACATCCGAAGTTGCAGGCAGCCCGGAGAACCTTCATGAACGGCGGTTCGTGTTGAAGATCCGGAGAAAGTCTGATGCGAGCGAACCGGGGAGAAGGAGGCCAGTAATGGCCGACATGAAGATCTGACAGAGGGACGGAGCTAGCACGTAAGCAGCGGGACAACGGTAGAGCGGAGCTGACGGAGAGTGTATCCGAATATTTAATAGGAAGCGCTTGTAAAAGGTACTGGTTCGAAGTGGGAGCCTCACGGAGAGGGAATAAGCGGCGATAGAAGTCTTGAGGGAGGCGTTTGGCAAAAACAGCAAGGGAAAGAAAGCCGAAGACTATATGACTGTATTCTAGCTGGAGAAAAGCTACAACAGGTCAAAGTCTGAGCTTTGGAGCCTTAGAGACTGAACTCTGGATTGTCGGGCGTGGAAAGCGATCAGCTTGGTCTAGTCTGGTCTATCCTGGTAAATTTTGAATTTGTGAACTTTTGAAACTTTTGAAATTCTACTCTACTTGTCACGGGCGGCCATTTGATATAGCAATTTAGTAACTGGAGGTTTGTTTAGTGGGACACCTACTGGTCTTTGACAGCAGAGGAAGATGGAAAAGGTGCCAATTTCTGCGCCGGAAACGGGGGGAAAAAAAAAAAGAAGAAGAACGTGACTTTGATTATATTCATACTATAGAATTCTATTATATAAATTGCTTAGTTGGTAATAAGTATCTGGTGGTAACTGTTTTATATATCTTTTGTCATAGAGTTAAAAGGTTTATATAAGACTCAGGGTATTATATATTGATAAAACGCTGTTATAATTGGGGAAACATGACAAGTATTTCGGGAGCAACTAAGCCTAGCGCTGGCAAAAAGGCGGCAGCACAGGGACAGGGGATGGCCTCAAGTCCCTCCAATCAGAAATCTATAGAGGATATGCTGCAAAGGGAAAGATCTAACTCGAATTCCTTTAAAGATTTACATGCCCTTTTGCAAAACCTACACGAGGCAATGGCCAAAAACCACGAGGAGATGAAGAGAGAAATAGGCCAAATAAGAAACGACACTGGTGAATTAAAGGGGAAAATCCAAGCGATAGATGATAAATTTGAAGGGATTCAACAGCAATTAGTCAAAAATGAACAAAGACTTCAAGATATGGAAGCTAGAATGGAAAAAGAGGAAAAGAGAGTAGATGATTTAAATGAAACACTCCTTCAGGCTAATAAGGAGTTAGAAACAACAGTCATTTTTCTGGAAGCAGAAAAGGCTGCTCATTATCTACGCTTCCAGAACGTTCAAGAAAAAAGAGGGGAAGATCTGTTGGTCATGATGGCAGAACTGATGGCAAAGGCACTCGGTGTAGGGAAGGAGGAAATGCTGGCGGAAATTGATGAAACATACAGGGTCCAAACTAATTATGCGAGAAGGCACAACCTCCCAAAAGAAGTACATGTAAGGTTAGTTAAAAAATCAATTCGGGATGAGCTTCTGCATAGATCTAGAGAGGAACCATTAGAATTTCGGGGCCAACCAATCACCATCCTTAAACAGATACCTAAAAGGATGAGGGATCTGAGACGCGGCTATCAATTCTTAACATCCAAACTAATAAGAGAAAATGTAAACTTTAGATGGCTAACTCCAGAGGGTATTCTAGTTACGTGGCAGGATAGAAGGCATAGACTGGACACGATAGAGAAGGCAGAAGATTTTTACAAACGCCACTTCCATAGCCAAGAGGAAGTAGATTTAGAAGATCAAGATGGAAGGGAGGTAAGAGAAAGAGATACAATACGTGTGGCAACGGATGGGAAGATCTTAGCTACAGAGGATAGAAGGAACAAATCCGGTGAGTTAACAGAGAAACATGGAACTAGAGACAAGGAAGAGAGAGAGCCCCGAATCACGAGATCCACAAAAACCAGAAATAAGTAAGATGAAGGGAGGTGAGTGTAGTATTATGTCTGTGAATATTAATGGATTGAATTCGCCAGTGAAAAGGCGGAAATTTTTTAATAGGCTTATTCACCAACAATTGGATATCGTGGCAATACAAGCAGTCCATATAAAGGAACAACAAAAATATTTGTTAGTACAACCAAGAATAGGGAACCTATTCGTTTCCTTAGACCGACACAAGAAAAAGAGAGGAGTGGCACTATATGTAAACCCAAAATTGACTGCAAAACAAATTTATAACGATAAAGAGGGTAGAATACTGATAGTCGAGGTTATAATAAATCACAGGAAGGTCATGATGGTAGAGATATATGCCCCAAACCATAACCAAGAACAATTTTTCAAAACACTTCACAATAAGATATGTAGCATTGATTATGAGGAGATTTGTTTAATAGGAGATTTTAATGCTATCCTAGATATAAATTTGGATTATATGGGAAAGGCGCTTAGGAAAAAGAAGAGAAGAACTCTACCGAGATCTTTTCTTAACTTGGCTGAGGAACTAAATATCCAAGATGTCTGGAGGGAAAGAAATCGTAAGGCTAGACAATATACATATTACTCCAACCGACATAACTCATGGTCTAGAATAGACATGGTATGGATGACGAAAGAAATTAGTTCAGAAATAGACGAGGTACATATAGCGACAGGTACTTGGGCAGATCACAATCCTATTAAACTTATCTGGAAAGGTTCCAAAAAAATACCCAGATGGACGCTTCAAAGAGCAATTTTAAAAGAAGACGAATTCAAATCTAAGATGGAGAGAGAACTAAGTTTTTTCTTTAAGGAAAATAAAGCTATAGACACCTCAGTACAAAACAATTGGGATACAGCTAAGGCAATGATGAGAGGGGTAGCGAGGGCATATATGGTATATAAAAATAAGGGGAAAAGACAACAACGGGAAAGATTAGAAGAGGAATATAAGAGCTTAGAAGTTACACTCCAACAAGATCCACAAAAAGAGAATATCAAGCAATCTATGGATCTGATTAAACACAAACTTAACATTCTAGACAAAGAGAAATTAGCACAACAATTGAGAAACACGAAACAAATTTTTTTTGAAAATGCAAATAAACCGGGCCGGTGGCTCGCATATAAATTGGGAAAACAAAAGGGGAAAAACTGGATTCACGAACTACGAGATGAGGAAGGGAGAATATTCCACCAGGAGGAAAAAAAAAAAATTATAGCCCAGGAATTTTATGAACGTTTATACAAAGAAGATAGTCAGGCAAGTGTGGAGAAAATGGAGGAATATTTTCAAAGAGCCAAACTACCTAAGGTCACAGAAGATACCAGAAATATGTTAAACGAGGAAATTCGACTATCTGAGGTGATAAAAGCTATTAATGCACAAAAGAATAATAAAGCATCGGGACCCGACGGTCTTCCATCAGAAATTTATAAAGAATTACAAAATACCCTAGCTCAACCCCTATTGGAGGTATTTAACGCAGTATTAGAAGGCGCAAGGACGCCTAAATCTTGGCTAGAGGCAAACATAACCCTTATCCCGAAGGATAACACAGACCATACATTAATCCAAAATTACAGACCCATATCACTTCTTAACTCGGACTACAAGATATTTACATCAATTATAGCGGAACGATTGAAACGATTTCTGAATGATTTCATACACGCAGACCAAAATGGTTTTCTCGCTAAGAGACACACTAAGCACAACATTAGAATAATATTAGATACATTGGAGTACTATGAATTACATAGCGAACAACAGATGGCATTACTTTTCTTAGACGCCCAAAAGGCATTTGACAATGTTAAATGGTCTTTTTTGTGCCAACAGCTTAGCTTTATGAATATGGGTGAAAAATTTATAAATATAATTAGGGCAATTTATGACAATCAGGAAGCAAAAATAATTATTAATGGGGAAGCATCTAGCAAGTTTCAAATTCAAAAGGGAACACGGCAAGGCTGCCCCTTATCACCATTGCTGTTTATATTGACTCTTGAAGTATTAACGAGAACTATAAGAAACGACCCAAAGATAAAAGGATTAACCATTAAAAAGGAAACCTTTAAATTGCAAGCTTTCGCGGACGATCTGGTTTTTATTATGGAGGATCCATGTCAGACGGGACCAAAGCTATTGGAAGAATTATCTAAATATGGTGAGGTTGCCGGACTGCGAATAAATAGAAATAAGACCAAGATGATTGTTAAAAATATGACCAATAAACAAAAAGGTAATCTGGCCGGAATCATGGATATAGAAATAGTCAAGAAAATAAAATATCTAGGGATTAACATTACGGCTAGATGCACTTCACTCAAAAAGGATAATTATGATAATGTAGTGAACCAAATAAAAGGTGATCTGGAAAGATGGGGAAACCTAAAACTCTCATTATTGGGAAGAATCGCTGTCATTAAGATGAATATTCTGCCTAAAATCCTGTTTCTGTTTCAGAATATCCCAATTCAACTCGACTCTAAATTTTTTCGAAATTTGGATAAATTATCACTAAATTTTATTTGGCAGGGGAAAAAACCAAGAATTAAATTGAAATATTTACAAGACACGAAGGAAAATGGGGGTTTTGGATTGCCAGACTGGGAATTATATTACCACGCCGCGGCCCTGAGCTGGATTAGAGAATGGGTAATCTTAAGAAATAGAAGACTATTAACTTTAGAGGGTCACGATTTGCAATATGGCTGGCATGCTTTCCTATGGACGGAGAAACAAGGTCTTTTCTCGCATTTTCAAAGACACCGGATCAGGCAAGCGCTACTTAATACTTGGAAAAAAATTAGATCTCACAATTACACCAAAATACCGGTCTGGCTATCCACCCTTGAAGCGATAGTTTACCCAAATCTGTTTGATTTGGGTAACATAATCTCATACAAGGATATTCTGAATGAGGAGGGGGAATTGAAACTTAGGAATGAACTAGAATTACAAGGTATAAAACTCGATTGGTGGGCCTACTTACAAATCCAATCGAGATTTAGGAAGGATAAAAATGAATGGGGGATATATACCTCTGAAACAGCATTGGACAAAATATTATTGGGACCGGACTCTAAACAAATAAGGAATTTTTATAAATTACTTTTGGGATATAAGCTGTTTGAAGAGCAAGTGAAAGACCCCATGTTGACCTGGGCTAACAATTTAGGACATAACATCGACCTAGATACTTGGCAAACAATTTGGGATAGGAATAAAAGGATAACACTGGCCTCATCGTATAAAGAAAATTTATTTAAAATGTTTTACCGATGGCATCTTCCCCCAGCCCGCTTAGCAAAAATGTACACAACAGCATCTCCCAAATGTTGGAAGTGTTCTGAAGAGATAGGCACATACTTCCACACGTGGTGGTCTTGCAGTAAAACACAAAAATTCTGGAGAATGATTTGGATTTGGCTGAAAGAAATATTGAAACAAGATCTGGAGTTTAGTCCAGAACTTTTCTTGTTGGGAATCACGAAAGAGAAATATCCTAAAGATGTGCTATACTTAACGATCCATATTATCACAGCAGCTAGAATATCATTTGCGCAAAAATGGAAAAAGAATGAGATCCCAGGACAAAAAGAGGTTATTAGGAAAATTTGGGATTGCGCTGAAATGGACAAATTAACTTTGGAATTAAAGAATAAAGATCAATCAGACTATTATAGAATTTGGAACAAATTGTATCTTTGGATGGATAAAAAGAAAGGTCTCTATTAGGTTTTACAGACTAGCTCACTGTTTTAAATATTGTGGTATTTCACCGATTTGTAATCTAAGTGTATTTAAGTGTATTTTTGATGTACATATATACATGTATATATATATATTTAAACATCGTAGACAAAAAGGTTTGTCAGCTCGCTGGTACTGTGTCCAATGTTTTTAAATAATAAATTTAATAAAAAAAAAAATTAAAAAAAAAAAGAAGAATGGGTGTTTAAAGTTTCGAATCTCACAGAAATGTCTAAGATTTCTGCTTACTTGAAAGATCATTCACAGGAAAGATATATTTCAATTTGGAGGAGATGGATAGATTATATTCAGAATAAATATGGGACTAAAAAGTTCCATTTAGCTTATGAGTAGATTTTAGAGGGATATTGTTATTGGTACTTTGTATGTAGTTATGTTAAAGGGGAGTTAAAGCACATTATGAATTTGGTTAATTGTATATTATGCATAATTTTTATTTAGAATATGATTATTATAACTATAATCCTGTATTTAGCTCTGGGAAGTGGGGGGGAAGTGGGCGGGTTTGGGGTGGGGGGATTTGGGGATATATTGTAAAATCTTGTTTTTGTAAAACTCTTTAATAATAATAAAAAAGCCTTGTACTTGCTGTTTATACAACTCCTGTCTCCGCTCTGCTGCAACAATGTTTCTAGATGTCAATCAAATCTGGCAGGAGTGGATTCAGCGTCTTGTTCTGCTAACAGCAGAAGAGTCCTCCACTCCGGAGACTCCCAGGCTTTGGGGGGGGCCCTCACCCTTCAAGCCCCAGAACAAACGCTCTGGGGCTCTAAGGGGGCTCTACCCCTACCTGGGAACTCCCCCTCCCCTCTTCACCTGAGGAGTGGGGTTTTCTCACCGCGGAGCAGCTGATTGTCGGCTGCTCCGTGGTTTAAACTGAAACGAAGGGCCGGCAGTCAATTCCAACCGTCCGCGACGCTGGAGAGCCACCCGGAAGTCCTTTACTTTTTATTTCGAGTATGTCTTTTACAATAGTTTTTTTGGGGTGTGTGTGTGTTGGGCTATAATTTATTTTTGTGTGAAGACTGATGCAAAGAATGAGTTAAGCAGCTCTGCTTTCTCCTTACTGCCTGTTACTTCCTTGCCATCTTCTCTCTTTAGTGGACCTATTGTTTCCTTGACTTTTTTCTTGTTATTAATATGTTGAAAGAAACTTTTTTTTATTATTATCCTTGATTTCTGTTGCAATTCTTTCTATGTGTCCTTATTTCCACTTTTTGTACTTCTTCTTTTTGTCTTTCAGTTTGTCAGACAGATCTTTGTGCAGCCATGCTGGTTTCTATTTGAATTTCTTGTTTTTCTTGTTCAGTGGTATTGTGCTGGACTGGGCCTTTATAATCGCATTTTTCAGAGTTTCCCACGCTTCTTGAGTTGTTTTCCCTTTAGGATTTTCATCCATGGAATGTTTTCTGGGTTCTCTCTGAGTTTGTTAAAATCAGCTCTTTTAAAGTTTAAGACACTGGTTGGATTATTTCCTATTCCTTTTGTTTGCCTTATATTGAATTCCAGTATGACGTGGTCACTTTCACCCAAGGTTCCGGCAACTTCAACTCTCTCTATCACTTCTCTATTAGTAAGATTTAGGTCCAGTATAACTTTACTTCTAGTTCCCTCCTCCACCTTTTGGATGACAAAATTGTTGGCTAGGTTGGTTAGGAATCTGTTTGATCTCCCACTCGCTGCAGAGTTTGTCTCCCAGTTGATATCTGGATAGTTGAAGTCTCCCATTACTACTTTGGTATGCTTCCTACATACATTTGTTAGCTGGTTGGCAAAGACTTCATCTATTTCTTCTGATTGGTTGGGTGGCCTGTAATATACCCCTATGGCAATGTCACTTTTTTCCCTTTTATATTGACCCACATAGATTCTGCATAGATTTTATCTTTGATCATCTGCATTTCTGTAGGTATGTTATGTTCTCTTACATATAGTGAAACTCCACATCCTCTTTTTGTAGATCTGTTTCTTTTGAACAATGTTTATGCATCCATCAGTATATTCCAGTATGGATTTCATCCCACCAGGTTTCTGTAATGGCAACTATGTCATAGTGTACTATGTACTATGTTTCCTGCAACTCCTAATTGATATTTGAGTTTTTCCTTTTTTTCATCACTCCCTACGTCATTGTTTGATTTGTTTTCTTAGGATTTATGATTGATTTTGTGTTCTAGAGATTCTAAAGATTGGTCACCCTTCCCCTCAATTTTAGTTTAAAGCCTTTCTGAGAGTTGGGCCAGTCTTTTTCCGAGTACATTTTTCTCTGTTTTTTTTATTAAAAAGTTTTATAAAAGTTACAATACAAACCCACCCCCAAACCACCGCCCTCCCCTCCCCCACTTCCCAGAACTGAATACAGGGTTACAAAAATAACAATCAAAATCTAAATAACATTAACCAACTATATATATAATCAAGTTCCTAACGCACTTTAACTCCCCTTTAACATGCACACAAACAAGATAAAAGTAAACATAATAATAACATAAAAACAAAATAATATCCATATTCTTAAACAATACTACTACTACTAATAATAATAAAATATAATAAAAACTAATAAAAATACCATAAAAACATACTAATATTAATAATATCGTTCTATAATTTATTCATAAGCTAGATGAAACTTTTTAGTCCCATATTTGTTCTGAATATAATCTATCCATCTTCTCCAGACCGAAATGTATCTTTCTTGTGACTGATCCTTCAAATAAGCAGAAATCTTAGCCATTTCTGCCAAATTTGACACCTTAAGACTTAAGTGACCAATCTTCTATAGTAGGCAAGCTATCTTTCTTCCAATATTGACCTACCAAGATCCTTGCTGCTGTTATCAAATTCAACATCAAATTTGTTTCTTTAGTATCACAATCTATAACAATACCCAATAAAAACAATTGTGGAGAAAATTTTATCTTTCTCTTAAAAATCTTTTGAATATTCCACCACATTTTAATCCATTTTTCTCTGTTTTTGTGAGGTGCAGCCAATCCCTTGCCAAGAGTCCTTCATGTAGGTAATGCAGTCCATGATCCAGGAAACAAAGGTTTTCTTGGCGACACCAAGAAACTGCAAAGTAAATGTAAAGTTATTTTATTATGGCAATTGATACCCAACTATATAGCTTCATGAAACTTTTTTTAACTTTGCAAATCATCTCATGATAATTCATGTGGAAAATTGGCCATGGCTATTGGACTTATATTGTTTTTCCTGGGAATGCATTGTGTACAGGAATGCACTATAAAAACAGGCAGGATTTTTATGCTTTGGGGGAAGCTATTTAGTGATGAAGTACAAGCTCTGTTTGTCATCACTGATCTTCTGCTCTGAACCCTGGTAAGCTTCCGAAAAGCAACATTTGAACATTTCTACTCAGTCTCCATGAAAGAGATCTTGTTTTGACTTTCACATATTTCATCTTAATTTCTATATATGAGTTAATCATTCAGAATTCTGTAGCACTACTACTTAGGTAGTAGAATGGCTCCAGCATAGTGTTATCAGACTTATAGCTCCGGCCTTGATGATGGAATTGTTCTGGAAAGAGAATGAATGCTGTCCTATTATTATTGTTATTATTATGGTTGGCTGTATAGTCAGTCAGATGTTTAGACTGGATTTGGCATTTTTGTCCACCTATAGAATCTTTCCCAAGGACCTGAAATAGGTAGCTGTTGTTTGATGGTGTTAAAATTATCATCATGGGATGTAAGCTGATCCAAATAAAACTGCCTTTTGCAATAGACTGATAGTGATTTTGTCGATGCAGATGGTGTTCAAGTGGTACTCCAGGTGTTTTGGAATTCCATCCAAGGTTCATGTTATTATTGTTACCATCTTTGCTTTCTTTTGCCACAGTCATTCTACTTCTACCTTGCAGATCTTTATATTTTTGTGATTTTGTCCAATTCTCTCTCTCTCTCTCTCTCTCTCTCTCTCTCTCTCTCTCTCTCTCTCTCTCTGCAATGTTCATTATCCAGACATTTTGTCTTCATTTATTTATGTCTCACCTTTATTATTTTTATAAGCAATTCAAGGTGGCAAAAATATCTACTACTCTGTCCTTCTCCTATTTTTCCCACAAGAACAACTCTGAGACATAAATTAGACTGAGAGAAGGTGACTGGCTGAAGGTCATCCAGCTGGCTTCATGGCTAAGGCTGGAGTACAACTCCCAGTTGCTGGCTTCTAGGCCGGTGCCTTAACTACTAGAACAAAGTAACTTTCTTATCAAGAACTGTGAAGTCTAGGTTATTGTGTAGCATAGGAGTCCTCAACCCCTGGCCTGTGGCCTGCTACTGGGCTACAGCCAGTTTGGAAATGGGCCATGGAAAGCATCAGGGAAGCATGCATGTGCAGCTCCCCTTGCACAAGTGGTGAGTACTTGCGCTCATCTTCCCTCACATGAGGGGCAGGCGTTTGTGCTCATGCATGCAGCTCCCCTCACCTACACACACCCATTGCTTGCACAAAATCATCTCTCCCCCCCCCCCCGTGCTGAGCCACCAAGCCAGAAAGGTTGGGAACCGCTGGTGTAGCAGATGCTTGCCTGTTTGAATTCTAAGCCCCAGAGTTTTATAGGTTTGTTATGGTTATCCATAACAATAGGCTCAGTACAGCTTACAGAATTTAAATAAGCAGTTAAAACAGTTAAAAACCCAAAACAAAACAGCTTGGACTAAAAAAACGTCATAACAAAAACAATAAAACAAATGCATTAATCTCAGGCCTGGGAACAGGGTCAAGTTTTAAGGATTTTTCAGAATCTCAGCAGAATCTCAGGTGATGCTGCTTCAATGGGTGGTTCAAAGAAGGTATGTGACAAAGAAGTGACAAAGAAGGTATGCATCCTTGATCCATAGATTAGAAGACCTGGAGCATGCCCAATTTGGCATGGCAGAACAATTGGAACTATAGCTTCCAGGTAGTCTTGAAGAGTACACCATACAGAGTGCATTGCATTGATTGTGAGGTAACCAGAGTCTGACTGACCATTTGAAGGGCCTCCTACTTGAGGAAAGGATGCAACTAGTATACAGGAGAACTTATGCAAAGGCCCTCCTGGTCTTCCACCTGCTCTTTAAGTCCAGCAGAAGCCTTATGTTGTATATGAACCTCAAATGGGGAAGTGCTATTCTATCAAGACCAACAAAAAAGAGATCCTCTATACAGGTCCAACCAACTCAGGCCTGAGTCAAAATTTGTTCTTCCTCACCCAGACCCAAATAGTCACCAGAACCTGGTCAATACATCAACAACTTCACCTGTACAGTCCAGGACTGAGATCTAAAACCGAGTGTCACCAGTATACTGTGATACCCTTGGACAATTTCTCAGATGCATCCTCAGATGTCAGCTCAGGGAAGGACGAGCCAATTCCTGGCATGTCAGGAACTGAGCTGATGGCTCTGAATAGCTGTCCAAAAGGGATTTGGCTAAGGCTCCAGCTGGGGAAAGCTTGCAGTGGCAGATGGCTAGCGAAGAGGAGGAGGAACTGCCTTCTGCACCTGATCCAAGAACACATAGGGCAGAGAAAAGGCAGGAGCAGAGAAGGTCAGGCAGGCTACTCGAGAGGAGAAAGCCACATCCATCTTGATGGGCTGCACTGGAAGCTGGCTATTTATCACAGCAGACAAATTGAAGCATTGCTGGCAACAATGTGTTTGTTTTCTTAGCTGTGTGTTTGGTCATCGTGATTCCTGCTTCACTCTGGATTGACACTGTGTTTGGAATTGAATGTGCCTTGAAGATTCTACACTTTCCTTGCCCTGTGAGCTCTCTTGTGTATGGATTTAAGTTTTGCCTGGTAGATTTAAGTTTGTCTGGTGGAGTTATTTTGTTTGAGCAACTTTCAAGTGCCTTGTGGACTAGTGGGCCATTGCTCTGTAAACTAACCTTGATCTGCTCATGGCTGGACTTGATTGGAACAGTTCTGAGTTTTTGGTAAAGAGATTTGCTGGGGAATATTAATAAACTCACTAAACCACAGTTGTGTGTGGGAGTGAGTGGGGCAGCACACATACTGATGTGATTAAGTCCCAAACCAATGGAAAGCCTTACCCATTGGTTCCATATAGATGTTAAAAAGAATAGTAATATAATTTAGCCTCTGGAAGATTGTCTGATACATTTTGCTGCTTGATCTAAAAACAAATTAATTTGCATATTATATATAAATTGGCATGCAGCTTACTTCAAGGAGTACCAAAGTGTCAGGCACCTGAAACATCAGGTGCACATGTGAAGGTCCAGTTAAACTGATTTATTGCTAATAATGCTATGCACAAGAATCTTCTCAACTAACGATTAATACCTGTTTGGTTAGGTAAGGGTCAAAGGAATTCAAGGGAGGTTGGATGTAGTTTGCATATAGCTTCATAGGGATTCTAGGTTGATCCTTCTTTTAACTCCATCCCCATGTTCTGCCTCTCTTTTACACAGAATCACTTAATCTTCAAAGGTTTTTGACAGCTATAGGCTAACTGATGGACTATGCAGCAGCCTTTTCTTCCACTGGGTTAATGTTGCAATCCAGAATATCCACTTCTTCAAGCTCTGATAATTTCCTGATCCTACAGGTTGCTGGATTTAATTTTTGATGGCCATAAAAATGACTGATTGTGATACCAGTGTCATGTCTTGTTCTGGCAGTAACCAGCTTTCAATATTCTTATAAACTTGCATGTGTTTGCCAAGTAAATGATGTTTTTTTAATGATCACAGAAGAAATGCTAGCATCAACCACACATATTCAGTGTATTCTTTTAATTTAATGTAGTCCTGGAGTTAAGAGGAATAATAGCTTGTTCTTCATCCAGACCCATTTCCCAGCTTCTAGGAATCTGCTCAGAGTAAAAAATGAACTCCCTGGAACTGCTGTGGCTGATAAAATGATACAGCTCTTGTGGCTGATACATTTCTTTTACACTTTCTATAACAAGGGCATTTGTTTGGTAGTCCAGGACTTGGCATATCACACAGAATGCTGAGAAAACTAAACATTTTAAGTCTTTCTAGGGTGACAGTTTAAGTTCAATTGTGCCTCTAGATATGTTAAAATGATGCAACAATGCTAGTAAACACAAAAATCAGTATTCATGGCTTTCAGTTCATGCGTGCGGCACTTCTGGACATGCAGGAACAGTTCGCTTCCTGCTGTCCATTTCTTTCTTTTTTGGAGGACCCTGAAAAGGGTCAAAAATCACCCTGGAGGGGTGATTAATGAGAGGAGGACTTCCCTGCGATCACGGAAGGGCGGCAGCCCTCTGGTGGAATCTGGGATCATCTCCTTTGGCCGAAAGCCAAAAGCGCTACCTAGCACTAAGAAGCAATCTGGAGGGCCTGGGTGAGCTTTTACCTTTCCTATTCCCTTAACCATCTTCCTGTGGGACTTTCCTGAAAATCTTCTTCCCCGTTTTTTTGAGAAAATGGCAAATATCTACTTTGGGAACAAATTTTAAAGCCTCAAAGCTTCAAAAGAAATTCAATTAATTCAGCAAAGAAATTAAGCAATTTTATCTGTATTTACTAAAAAGCTTCTGTTTGTTGCTGGGGATCCACTATCCTATTTTCTCTCTAAGCTGTGAATTAAGGAAAAAATTTGGACTAATCCTACAAAAGTTCTATATTAATTTGGGGAAAAAAGAAAATTCTTACATTGCATGTTATATGTTATTGATGACATCTTGTGGTGAAACTTGGTACAGCAAGTAAATTTCTTTTTTCTGTTGTGAGAGCTGACTGAATAACAGAGTTGTCCTTGACATTATGCTTAAAGATAAGTGTGGGAACACCTGGCACTGAATACAATTCTTCAGGAGATGGAAAATCCTGGACTATTATTAAAACAGCCTCCATGGAAGATTTAGCCGCAAACAACAACAAAATGGATGAATACATCCCATCACTTGATTATACTAGACACAATTTTGGCAATGACAGAGCAAATTAAAGCCAAACTGCAAGAAACATCTGACAACTTAAAGCAAATTTTGTCTTTAAATGAGGAAAAGATAATCCAAAACCAAATAGAAGAAGTGGAAACTAACACTAGAATAGGAGATTTCAAAGAACAACAAAAACAATCTACAGAAAACCTTAAAGTCCAAACTTTAATGGCAACTACAAAACTTACAATTCAAAAAGCAACAGCACCTGAAGAAAGCAGTACCAAGAGTGAAGACACTAAAGGCCTTCAAATACACTATATTGAGAATTCAACTAATCAAATAACAACCATAATACCAGCTACTACTTTCTACCTAACCCAGATAAAATGGGAAGAACAAAAAGACTTGACTGATCTAATGACAACTATATTATATCAATCATCAAAAACTAATTATCAAAGCAAAACTACAATGGTTACAAAGGGGACAGCTTCCTTGCAAAACTGACATTTGGATACGCTCCCTGGATTCAAATAAGGTGTATAGGAAGAAAGGAAGATACATTTGAGAATTTAAAGATGCCAAGAGGGAAGCATGATTGGCACAAAAGGAAGGCAAGAGTTAGAGTTAAAAGACTGAACTTGTTTCTTTTTTGGGATTCCTAAAGATAGACTATAAAAATATCTTTCTATGGATTAAGGGGAATCTCTAAAAAATATAACTGATTTTACATTTAGCTTTTAGATTTGTAAAGGAAAACAAAACTAAGCTTCTAGAATATAACTCTGAACTATATTATAGAAGTTGGAATGACATATCAAAAGATAGTATTTTATAACTGATGTACGGTCAAGATGACTTATAGAATATATCACTGCTTACTTTTGAACTATAGTATAGAATCTAGAATTTTATATATAAAAGTAGTATCTTAATAATTGTTGAATGGTTAAGACAAAAACATATTTCTAATAACTGGTGATTTGTTAAGATGAAATCTAGACTTTAATGGTAAAACATAAGAATGTTTTGTAATGAACAATGTAAGTTTTGTAGACAACAGAATTATGCTTTATTAAAATAGGGAATTGTGGGTTACCCAAAAATTAAGCTTTCTCCTATATACTATAGGCTACTCTAGAATATTCTATTGCAATTAAATAAAATTTAAAAACAGGATATTGATATGTATTAGTGAAAATATATTTTAAATTTTATTAATTGACTAGGTTACAACTAGAAGTGTATTAACTTACCTATTTTGACTATGTAATAACTAAGGCACGGGTCGGCAACCCGCGGCTCCAGAGCCGCATGCGGCTCTTTGAGCCGTCTCCTGCGGCTCCCAGCCGCCCGGTGCGCGCGCACCTCTTTGAACGGGCAGTGGTGCGCGCGCACCTCTCCAAATGGAGAGTGGCACCGCCCGTTTGGAGAGGTGCGTGCGCACCTCCCCGAATGGGCGGAGGTGCGCACGCACCTCCCCAAACCTTTGGAGAGGTGCGCGCGTACCTCCACGCGAACGGGCAGAGGTGCCGCTCTTTGAGGAAGCTGTCACGGCCCATCTCCGAAGCTGCTGCTTTCGGCAGCTTTGCAGATGGGCCGCTACAGCTTCCTCAAAAAGCAGCGCCCCTGCCCATTCTGAGAGGTGCGCGCGCACCTCTCCGAACGACCGGAGGTGCGTGCGCACCTCCCCAAACCTTTGGAGAGGTGCGCGCGTACCTCCGCGCGAACGGGCAGAGATGCCGCTCTTTGAGAAAGCTGTAGCGGCCCGTCTCCGAAGCTGCCGCTACAGCTTCCTCAAAGAGCAGCGCCCCTGCCCATTCTGAGAGAATGAGACAGAATGGGCAGGGGCGCTGCTCTTTGAGGAAGCTGTAGCGGCACATCTCCGAAGCTGCCGAAGCTTCGGAGATGCGCCGCTACAGCTTCCTCAAAGAGCGGCATCTCTGCCCGTTCGGCGGAGGTACGCGCGCACCTCTCCAAAGGTTTGGGGAGGTGCGCGCGCACCTCCGGTCGTTCGGAGAGGTGCGCGTGCACCTCTCAGAATGGGCAGGGGCGCTGCTGAAAGCGGCAGCTTTGCAGATGGGCCGTCGCCGTCGGGCAACCGGGAACCGGTTTCATCTCACTTTTTAAAAAAATGGCAACCGCGTGAGTCCGCGCATGCGCAAAAAACCGTTTTGCACATGCGCAAAACCTTTTTTTGCGCATGCGCGTGCACGGACACACGCACGCGGCTCCCACTTTTTTTAATTTGTGATGGAACCAGTTCCCAGTGGCTCTTTTCCTTTTTTAGGTTGCCGACCCCTGAACTAAGGGAATCAGAGAGGGCACCTCTGTTGATGCAATCTGAACTATGTACAACTGGTTATTTCTTATTTTAACTACCGTATATACTTGAGTATAAGCCGAATTTTTCAGCCCACTTTTTGGGCTGAAAAATTCCACTTCGGCTTATACTCCAGTCAACAAAAAAAACTTACCGAGGACTTGTGCGCGGCCGAGGCTTTGGTGCTTCCGGGATCGCGCACACCTCTCCCAAGCCACCGCCGTCCGAGACCTGCAGGTCTCCGTTCCTCCGCGCCCTGCCTGCCTGCTTCTTTCAGCTGTCTGCCCATCAGCTGTCCATAGGGATGCTGCAAAGCTCTCCTTCTCTAGGCCTTGGACTCCCTCCTGGCTGAAGAGTAGATGAACCAAGCCAGCAAGGAGACAAAATGTTTCTGCAGCTGTTTTTCCTCTGAAGGTTTTTTTTTTTTTTTTAAAGTAATCTCCGAAGGTTATGCCAGAAAATGGAGGACGCTGGGTCTTTGCAAGCTTTAGCTGTCCGCCTGGCTGCCTGAAGGCCGCCCTTTTCAGGCAGTCTGACAGACAGCTAAAACTTGCAAAGACCCAGCGTCCTCCATTTTCTGGCACAACTTTTAGGGATTTATTATTATTATTCCTACTACTACTATTACTACTACTACTACTTCAGGAGTAAAAAGTTGCAGAAAAAAATTCTCTCCTTACTAGCTTAGTTCCTCTACTCTTCCATCTGGAGCCAAGGTAAGATTTTAAAAAGGGATATTGGTTGGAAGGCAGAGGGAGAGTTTAGTTTTAGCATCTAAAAAAAGGGGGGGGGAAAATCAGCGAGTACATCCCAACCAGCTTTTTATGTTTTTGTTATTGAAGAAATATGGGGGAGGGGGAGGGGTTCTGGGGTGGGTTGGGGAGGGGATAATATTGTAACTTCAATAAAAATTTTCAATAAAAAAAAAGAAATATGGCTTTCTGGGGGAAGGTGGGGAGGGCGTTAAGGAAGGAAAGGGTTTTTGGAAGCTCGTCCTGAAGCTGCCTTTTGTGCAAGGGGCCTTTTCTCAAAGCCTAGAGAGGCAGCTTTGTTGCCTCCCCGTAGACAGCTGATGGGCGAACACCAAAAGCTCCAAAAGGCTAGGGAACTAGTCCCAGAACACCTTGGTAGGAGGAAGGGCAGAGGCAGAATTGGGAAAGAGGTAAGACAGGGTTTTCCTTCCCAGATGTTTCTCTTTGGCAAGACAGCCAGCTGTGCTGAAGCCCAGTATCTGGGGGTGGGGGAGACCTGAGGCAGGCGGGCTGGTGCTTGCATTAGGCCTCCCAGGATCCCAGAGGCTTGCAGAGCGCGGATCCAGCCTCCGAGGCATGCAGAACGGCGGATCGGCTTATACTCGAGTCAACAACTTTTCCCAGTTTTTGGGGGTGAAATTGGGGGTCTCGGCTTATACTCGAGTCGGCTTATACTCAAGTATATACGGTACCCAACCATCATATTGCTTCACAAATACATATATATGTAAATATTAAAAAATCAATAAAACTTGTATTAAAAAAGTATTCATTTAGCAGGAATTTTCCCCAAAACGTTTTGCAATTTTACATTGCTACTTTGCATTAATACTACAGTTGTTACAAAGTATTAACCACTATGTCTCATTCATTCCACTTTTGAAGTTCAAATATGTCAAATGTTGCTATCTTGTAATTGTTGGCAGTGCTCACCTCTAATTGCCAGTTATAGATCTCTGTTGACTTGGGCAATTTGGTTAGTACATGGCTTTTTACAATAGCAAGCTTTTTTTTAAAGGTATGTCTAAAACCTGTACTCTAAATTATTTTATTAAAGTTAATCAAATCATGCTTCTTAAATTTCAATAAAAAGCAGCTGTAGTTCCATATGCCACAACATTTTGCCTAGAGACAATTTTTTTAGTCTTTGTGAAAGCTGAAGCCCAAACAAAGTTTGTTTGGGACATGACATATTACCAAATGTAATTTAGTCATATTTTTAAATCAGAACCACATCTATAATTCATAACAAAATATTAAAGCAGGAATAAACAAAAAAACTAATTAAAACCATTTACCTTATTTTTCCAGAAATCGTCAATGGGATATATATGTCAGCTGAGGTCATGGTATCCAAGATGCTTCTCTTTGAAACTGTCAAGTTCCCTTTTTGGATGCTCTGCCATTTTTGTGGAGGGGGGAGTAGGAGGCTCTAGGGGAGCATTGTTTTCATGCTTTCACTTTTGCAGTAGCTGCATAGGAATTAGGCCGCGGATCGTCCTCAGAGATGGAGCAGGCTCCTTCCCAGCCAGTTCCAGCCTGAGTCCAAGGTCATTGCACCCTGAGGATGACCTGTTATCTCTTTTGTACCTCAGCACTCTCAAAATAACCTTGCGGCACTGTATTGACTGCCAGTGGACTGGTCGGGGGTTCGGTTTCAAAGTGGGAAGAATAGCTTGGTGCTTTGCACAGGAATGTTAGATTCTGCTTGACTTTATTGCAACCACTGTTTCTCAGTAAAAGTACTTTTGATTAGCTACATGGCATTGTACTTTCCTGAGAGGGACAGCTGGGGCAGGTCCTTACAGAAACCAAAACTCTGAGACCAAAATTATGTTTTATGTCATCTAACAATAACCATTCCATTAGGTGGCAGAACTCAGGAATATAATTGGCTCTGGTGAGAGTCCAAATATTTTCCATCCTCTTTCAGTCATTAGTGTGTGAGCGTTGGCCATTTGGTAAGGCTTTTTGGAGTGATTGCCTTTCATCTAATTAGTGTGACAAGTCTGTAATTACTTTTGTATCCAATGGTATTGTTTTTGACACATGCTGGTTCTGAACATTGTATTGTCATTAGCTTGCCTTCATGTAGTTCAACTATGCTGGCTCAGGAATTCTGGGAGATGAAGTCTGCAAGTCATAAAGGGCTCATAGTTCCCCACCTCTGATGTAGTGGAACACAGGGAAATGCATGAAATGCAGGAGCAAAATTTCAAAGCAATCAGGAAGAAAACTCCATATTGACTTTCCAATAGTTTGATGTTACAGAAATAAGAAATTTCAAATAAGCAGGATAATTTTTAGACTTATATGTCAACTCTACAATGAACCTGGCTGCAGCCATTTTTGTTGTTTTAGGTTGCCACAAGAAAGGGAGGGGAAAAATATTTCTGGTAGTCTAAACATGAGCAAATCTTGTGGGAACCAAAGTCATTCCCATACCAAAGGGGAAAAGGAGGATTTTTTTAGTCAGAAAGCCTGCCAAGTTCTATTGGATAGCATGAGTAGAGGGGTGGCAATTGTTACATTGTATTACTTTGATTCTTGAAGGGAAAGTTTAGAACTGGTTTCACTTTTGTTCGTGCTGATATTATGTATCCAATAAACATGTTCTTTGAGGAACTTTCCTGCCTTGGAGTTCTGATTTATTTGGTCTCGTTGATTAGAACCATGACATTATATTCTGTTTAACTTTTTAGTCATTCCTTTTCTTGTCTCCTACTTAACAACAGCCACAATGCACATTAATGTGACCTAAGATATAATGATCAGGCCAAAGTCATTTAGTTAGACTTCCATGGGAGTTTCAATTTGTGTTTCCCAAGATTTGTCTATATGCTAACAATACAAATTACCGACTTGCAGTAGTTCTAAACATATTTCTCTAATGAATCCCTTGTTCTCTATGTATCTCTACAGCCTAAGGAGGAAAAACTCTTTTAAGTTAAGGTAGGTGATATTTACTCATGGCAAAAAAAATATTATTTATTTTTTTGACAAGTAACTGTCAGCCATAATTTGATTTATTTTCTGGCTTACAAATGTTCTTTTATAGGGCTGTATAAATGTTTGAAAAATGTGCTTTATAAGATGTAAGGGCATCTTTGAAGCACCTCTCTTCACATCATTAAACTTGCCATGTTGTTTTTATGCTGTCATATAAGACTGGGAGGAAGTTGCATCTGGCTTTATGATAGCAAGAGAGGTACTTGATATGCAGTCTTGAATTTTATAAAACCCCTCTTTCAAAGCATTTACTTGATCCATTTCCATTATATACTGTATAGCTTAGAACAGGGATGGCAAACCTTTTAGAGACTGAGTGGCCAAACTGCAACCCAAACCCCACTTATTTATCATCAGGTGCCAGGTGGGCATGGTCCACTGGGTGGGTGTTGCCACTGGGTGGGCATGGCTGCAGTGGTCATGGCAGACTGGGTGAGCGTGGCTGGGGTGGGCATGGCCACCTCGATGTTGCTCATGGGAAGGGATGCCTATGGGGGCCGGGCAGGGTTGGGGGAGATCCAGGGGGTCTCTGGCAGGTGGGACAGTGGGCAGGAGGCTTATCCTGCAGGGTGAGATAACGCGAGGCATGGGTCAGGGCAGGGGTGCCATTGCCGCAGGGCAAGGCAAGGTGAGGCTGGGGCTGGGTCGTCTGCTGCCTGATACCATAGGCCCCTGTACACTGTGAGCGCATCAGGGCCAACTGTGTCCATCAGCAGCCACAGCCTGCTGGCCCCTCAACCAGCGCACTCTGGGGCTTTGCAGCCCATTGCAAATATTGGGCCAGCCCTCCAGCAGCAGGTGGAGTAGAGAAGGGGGGATCTGTTATCCCAGTTCCTTACCTCTGCCTGGCTTTTTCAGTGGCCCTATGGCAGCAGCATTGGGCATGACGTGTGAGGCAGCAAATGGCCAGTTTCAGCGTGATGTGGCTGTTTGCCGCTGGCTGTGGCCATTTGCTGCCTCATGCGTTGCACCCAATGCCACAGTCATGAGGCCGCGGAACAAGCCGGGTGGAGGTAAGAAACTGGTATGCTGGTTTCTTACCACTGCTCGGCTTGTTCTGTGGCCTCGTGGCAGGGGCATTGGGCAGGAGGCAGCAAATGGCTGGTTTCAGCGTGACATGGCTGTTTGCCACCTTACATATTGTGCCCAATGCTGCTGCAATGTGGCTCAGCCAAAAGCGGCTGTGAAACAAGTGGGGCAGGTTCCCCCCTCACCTGCCCATTCAGCTACAGCTTTGGTGGCTCTTTAGCCAGAGCTGTAAAGTTCTCTTCTCTGACAGAGCAGCAAATGGAGCGCTGGAGGCTCGGGGAGGGAGAGTGCTGAAGTGGGTGGTTGGGCAAATTGGCAAGAGCAATGCGGTTGAGTGGAAAGCAGCCTCAGAACAAGTGGGGCAGGTAAGGAAAGAAATCCTTGCTCCCCCCAGAAATGGCCTTTCTTTACTTACCTGACCTTTCTTTACCCACAAGAAGTTGAAATTGATTGATTGAACTTTTTTTTTGCACACAGTGGCAGAAGCCTAAAGTGAAAAGGTTTTATAAAACCCAGCTTAAAAAGCCACTTGCCCAGGGAGATTTTGATGCAGGTTGTTCATGGATGGGACTGAAGGCCTAGGACTGGGGCGATGGTGCATGTGCCCACAGAGAGGGCTCTGCATGCCACCTGTGACATGTGTGCAATAGTTTCACCACCACGGGCTTAGAAATTTCTCAGGTCTGAAAATCTAGTAAATTCTGCTGTGTAATGAAGGTATAAAAGAAGTGCATATTGTCTAAAAGGGCTTTTGATATGCAAATAAACCTGTACAGCAAGAATGGAGCCATATCTCCACATATTAGTGTGTGTATGTGTATCTGTCTGTCTGTCTCTTATTGTAGCTATTGTAATCTATGTCTCCATCCATATATCCATGCATACATACATCTTTGATCTGTTCTAGATCAGCTTGCATAGATGCTATTCTTTTGTATTGCTGAAGTGTTTAGTTTCTCCATGTATTTCCTTTGTAAAGAAAGGTTCAACAGTGGAGAATCCTTCTAGAACAGGCATGTCAAACCCACGACATCACATGATGTCGTGCAACGTATCGCCACTTTTCCCCCATTGCCAGCAATGGGGTGGGCACGGTTTCAGTATGATGCATCCAGCCTGCGGGCCGGCAGTTTGACATGCCTGTTTTAGAACAATGAATAGAACAATGAAATAAATATGGGACTTGCCTTCTTGAGAGAATGAAGAAGCATAGTAATAGAATTGTCTGGCTTTTAAAAACTAGATTATTTTATCAAGCTGTAAAGGTAACTTTAGCTATCAGAAAAAATGACAGAAAATTTACTTTCATTATGATCAAAAAGTGAAATGTGAGCAATAAATGGGATAAAGAGACTTTGTCACCCCACTGAAATGGGCATTTACATAGGTTTTGATAAACAGATTTGTACAGTTATATCTCTAAACATTTTCCTCCAATTCATTTAAATAATCTTTTGGGAGAAAATAACTAAGTAAAAACAAATAATGTGCAATGTTTACTGAATAATGTGACAGATACCTATACTCTTTTTATATTTCTTCTCTCCCAGCAAGCCATTTTCCTTTAACAATGGCCTCTTAGGGATAATTTGACAAATGGGAACAAATATAAATGCATATGCATTATATAAAGAAACTACATTTGAAGATCTGAACTTTCTCAATTCATAATTTTCCTCTCTGGTAACTGATTTTTGGATATTGATATTACTTGACATGCTTGTCATCTTAGTAAACATATGGGAAATATGCTTCTCACTGATTACCTCACTAATTTATAGGCACAATGCCCAGAGTTCCAGGGTCACAGAGGCATTGTCTCTCCAAGTAGGGATTTTTCCTGTGTTACCAGTCAAAGACATTAAGGGGAGACATGACATCATGTCATAATAAAAGCCCTCCAGTGATTAGGTACTTCAAAGTTAGTTAAGTATAGGGGAAAGTATCTGTTGGATTCACTGACAATATAATTGGGGACTGCCTAGGTCCATTTGGCACTCTTTGTCTGCTACACACTGTTGAAGTGTGTATGATTGTACATGTATGTAAATGAGTGCTTTAGCCTGATCATATACCATACTAAATAAAAGACTTGGAAAGAAGCCCAAGGATGAGACTGTCCCTGCCTTTTTCGATGGGGAGTGAAAATCATCCCTCATAGTTAATGAAGCAAGGCCAAGGGGAAAGAAGCATAGTTTGAGCCAATGGTCACCCATGCTGTAGTCTCCACTTTCATGAAGCCTGTCTCCAGTTTCAGAGTGGTATTAAACACAAATATTAGGACTGGAAGGGCCGATTTTAGAAATTTGGGTTCTAATAATGCAAAGTTGGAGTAGGGGCCTACCTGAGCACCATAAAGAAGTTGCACTATTGGTGTAGCTTTGAATAGAATGCTGCAGGTATGTAGGAATAAAAATCTTCATCAGGATCCTGTCCAAGCTAGGAATAAACAAAATGGAGACTGCTTTAGAAAGAAGGTTGTAGTTTATTGAAGAGAAAGATGACTCTGGGAAAGCTGACCACATGTAGCAGGGAGTGGTGGGCTTACATACCTCCTTTGGGCTTTGTATTTGGAGTTCTTCCTGTTTGAGGCTTTGTGATTCCTGTGTCATGTACTTTGACCTGAGTCTGAGTGTTTCCTTTCTGGTATTCTGATGGTGGTGGGTTAATCCTATTATGTCCCAAAGGTCATATCCTGTCCTTAGAATTTGGGTGGGGGTATGTAGATTTTAGGGGTCTGCTTTCTGTCTTTTTAAAGATCTTCTCCATTATTCCTTTGGGAAAATATATTCTGCCTTTTTAATATTCCCCAAAATATTTTTCCTGGATTCTTCCCATAATCCCACCTTTGTGCTATAAGAGTCTGAGTGACACACTTTTTACTGGCACAAGATTAAAAATTAATCTGGTCAGAGAGACTTGATGAACAAGCTTTTAAACTCTTAATGCAAAAAGGGAAGGTACTAATAGAGGCATCAGAAAAAAATCCCTGCAGTGGCTCCCAAAAGGGGAGCTTACAACTCATAAGGTCTAAATGTCAGAGCAAAAGTTCTGTTAGATGGAAAAGAAATTTAAAGTGTCCAATATTCTGTGCCAATTCTTTTCAGATATTGGTTGTCACTTTGAGCTTCCAGTCAGGTTTTTGAAGCACATGCCTCCCAAAATTCTTCACAGGCATGTTTTTCCTCAGTACACAACCATTGGCTGCTCATTTTCACGGGTTGCTTTCTGAGCCTGCCTTAGCTCTTATTTCAGTGCATCCAGGTTTGTGATGTCTAATTGAGGTTAGCGAGTGTGCAAACCAGGCTATTAAATTGCACACAGTGAGCCCTAAAACTCCCACTCGGAGTCCATGAATGCAATATATTCAAGGTTTGGGTTTTGGAGATCTCTTTCTGCTCCCTCCTCAGTGAGAGTATATGAATTGCAAATTGCCTGAGGGGGCCTGATTCCCTCCCCCTTGGAATTTGCAGGAAGTTGTCCATGAAAAGCTTTAATGTCACAGGGCAACAACCAGCCTAAGGAGTTTTATTGAAGGTAGGTGAAGGGGATAGTGTGATTCTGAATGGTGTGTGTGTTTGTGTGTGTGTGTGTGTGTGTGTGTATGCAGCTACTTCTACAAAACATGTAATACAACCATCCTTGACAGATTTGTCTCCCATCAGACAGAAATCCAAGGTGTTCAGTACTTGGTGTACCAACTATTCCCAAATGCCATCCCTCCATAAATATATTCAACTGGCTTATTACAATACAAATGAGGCAAGAAAGAAAACCTTACAATGAGTTTCTGCCCTCTCCACATAGACTTTCCCAATTGTCTTCTGAGGGGTCACATGGGGGCAAATGGCTCCAGGACTCCTTCCTTCCTTCCTCTGCAGCTTTCACAGGCATCTGGGGGGATGATAGGACTTGGGAAGATCTGTTCCATTCTGGTTCTATGGTGGCTTTCTATTGGATAGCTGGATTCAAACCCAATTCTCTGGCTCAAATGAATGGAGGCAGCATCTAGGTCAGTGTGCTCTGCTTCCAAAGGTTGTGGGATTCATCTGTGCAGGGCTGAAAGACATGAGAACAAGGTTCCCTCCCCCCTTTCTGGGTGGACTCTCCCAGGAGAGGCTTTGATGATCAGACAAAGGCGCAAAGAACAGAAGATAAGAAATGGAGAAGTAGAGGGGGGTGGGCATAGCTTGCAGGCAGAGTTTTAAAATACATTGCTGCAGTTAAAGAAACAGATAAGCAGACAAAATGGGAACACCACAGATGAGGACAAGAGAGAGGCTGGATTCTGGTAAGAGAACAAAAAAATGAAAGATCTCACTTCTGAAATTGAACATTTGCAACATGTTAAAGAGGACTTAAAGACTTGCAACTTGAAAATGCTGGGCAGCTTGAGAATGCTGAAAGCTTCAAATAATTTTAAAAGCCTAATATTTTAAGGTGTGCAATTTGCCAGGGCAGGAGAGTCTACCCTTTATATCTGTTTTCAAAATATTTAAACATCATGACAGCATTTTGCCCACCATTACCAATGCACAATTTAGAAAAAAATACCACATTAGAGACTGAAAATAAATGCTTATGTGTTCCAGGATTAGTTCCATAGTAATTTCACTGATTAGTGATAGGATAAGAAAAGTAAATTAAGAAGTTTATTTCCCTACACAAGCAAACTTGAGCTTATGAGGGTCTTGTAGCTAGACACACCTCATATTTCAGGAAAAGGATATAGACAGATAAAACCCATTTACAACACATACAGAAAATGCACAAATAAAACTTTTTCCTCTAAATGAGCTTAAAACATTCCCTCCTGACAAAAGAAAGCAAAAGGGAACTCAATTCTCTTCATTTCACTCTATTTTGTTGGCCAGACAAAATAAGAGTGAAGGTATTTTCCTTTTGGTGACTTATTTTAAGCAGAATTTCTAGCAGAATTTTAAAATTCTTTTCTCTTTGGATTAGAGTAACCCAACAGTTACATTTACTTCACACATAAACACTTTGACACACATACATACAAAAAGACAAGGAAAAGAGAACAGAAAAGGAAACAGAACTCTTAGTTTTACACATCCTGGTCATTCCCACCATAAATCTCAGTTAACTCAAATTAGGGAAGGCACAAATCTTAAACATATCATGTGGTTGCAGAGAGAGAGAGTGTGTGTGAGAGAGAGAATCACTATTCCTATATTTTATTTTTCCTTTTAAGTGCCTTTATTTAGCCAAATTGGTTTTCCTGCAAAGCCATGAGCAAAGCCCATTCTTCACAAATTTCTCTTACTCGCTTCCTTTTCGTACAGGCTAGGACGGGCACTCACCTCTCATCCCACACCTTGAGCAAATCTCCAATTGGGGATCTAAACCTGACCCTTGAACTACAGCTTCCCATGTACCCCTTCCAATGTGGGGTTCAATTGGCTTAGCCAGGTCTCCCTTTGCAGCCAAACTCTGCCGCTCCACCTGTCAGTTTTCGGACAAAAAAAAAGTTGTCTGGGAGGACTCTGGTTCCCTCACAGAGTACAGGAATGTCCTAACCAGGGAACACACCGCCTGTCACTTTGTGGACCAAAAAGAGGTCCGGGAAGACCTGCCACCCCCAATACAGCAGGTATGGGCACTTCCTTCAACTGCCGGTCACTTTTCAGTCTCAGGGAAGTCTGGGAGGACCTGCTACTTCTACAGCAGGTATGGGCACATCCTTCAAATGGGCTTTGTTTACAGGGCCTTACCAGCTGGTTGCCCAATTTCGATTCATTCATTTTTCCATTCCATTTTCACACAGTCTCTCCTTTTTCCATAACAAAGGGTCCTGTGCTCTGGCCAAACCCCCATGATTTCCAGGATCTGTCACTTAAACAGATCCTTTCTGCAGTCAGGAAAGACCAGAGGGAGCAAAATCCAACTGTGATTGGGAAAAGGGTCTTCTCACTCACACACATGGACATACACAGATTTCTCTCACTCCCTTGGGCTTTAAAGTTAAAATTTAGAGGTACTCACCTTCTTTCCAAAGCAGCCCTTGAGCTCAAACTCAAAACTCCCTTTACTATCCTTGCTTCAAATGGGCAGACTCTGGGAAAACCATCCACAGACACAACGGGTCTGCTGCCGGCAAGATGGGGCTTACCAGTCTCAGCCCATTGGTCAGGTTAGCTTGGAGTCCCATCCTGGGTGCCAAATTGTGGAAAGAAAAATCTTCATCAGGGCCCAGTCCAAGATGGGAATAAACAAAATGGAGACTGCTTTAGAAAGAAGGGTGTAGTTTATTGAAGAGGAGAGCCAGACAGAAAGATGGCTCTGGGAAAGCTGACCACATGTAACAGGGAGTGGTGGGCTGAGTTTTCTGTTTGGGGGATAGGGGCTGGGGCTGACTTCTGTCTTTTTAAAGATCTTCTCCATTATTCATTTGGGGAAATATATTCTTAATATATTTTAATATTCCCCAAAATATTTCTTTCTCTGGATTCTTCCCACAGTTATATGGTGAGCATTTCTTGTCTTGAGCAATTTGAGGATAGTGCATTTTCAGAAACATAGTCCCCATGGAGGTTTTCTACTGTTGGAAAAATGAAGGACTACTCTCAGGTGTTTGAAACAGGAGATCTGCTCAATCTTATGGCCATCTATCCTCCAGGACCTTCTGGCAAATGTCATGATTTTGGTTTTCTGATAATTGAGTTACTAGTTGGTCTCCACAAATATGTTTTCTTTTTCCAGCCAGTTCTAAAAATATATATACCACAGTTGGCAGAACTGTGCTATAAACTTATTTTTTTCTTAATTAAATTTGTGAAAACCTGATTGATTAGTGAATGGATTTTTGCCAGTTCTTCATTTTTAATGGCCTAAATTTCCAAAATCATAGATGAAACTCTTCTTCCTCCAAGTTATTGTTTTAATCTGGTTCACTGAAGAAATATTAATATCTCATTCATAGGCTGAGATGTTTAGTGATGGCTGATAATTTAGCCCAGTAATGAAAAGTAACTCTGTGGACAATCCTCAGTAAAGTAGCTTTGTGGATGGAATCAATAAACCAAAAAAGGAAAACAGAAATCCATAGCTTTACAATCCATGTTTTACATTGTAACTTAGAAATAACATTTCACATAGTACTTTGTTTATAAATTAGTAAAAAAAATTAATAAAAAATTAACTGTGGATGAAACCCAACTGCAAGGCTGTGCATATTTTGCAATTAATTTAGAAAATGTGCTTCAGAACTCATGTAAATATGAGATATTTTGCTGAAAAGATCTATTTTCTGCTGATTAAAACAGCTGCTCTATTTTAAAGCTTTCATACAAATCTGAAAAAAAAATGGTATTGCTTTACGGAGTTGATTAATTAAAGTTAATGTGGTCTATTTAAGTAGCCACTTAAATGAAGGACAGTGAGAGCTAATGTTTTTCTTGCATCACATCCAAACGTTTCTTCCAAGTTGTTTCCAAAGTGTGCATATTTGTGCATATTCATTTGATAGCATATCCCTACTTTCTAGGCGGGCCAGAGAAATTTAGGGAACAGAATATATATAAACTTCAAAGAAATTAAAGGCTAGAAAGAATGTCAACCACTTACTACAAAGTTCCAGTGAAATTCAACTACACATCCTGCTTCTTTATTTCATATGCATTGGCTCAGTTTGCCTAAAAACATCTACAATCATGAAAGAATCAGAATTCCCAGCTCTGTTTTAGATTAACTTGTGGTTTCCTGTTTTATTCAAGCCTAAACTGTACTTAGTTTTAATTATGAACTAGTTAATAAGTAATCAATCAGCTGAATTTATTTTCAGTTCTCAGTGATTATAGATTACAGCATTCTGGAATGAACTATTTACCTTAGCCATAGTAACAGAGCAAACCTAAATCCTTCTGTTGGGTCATTATATTTTCTTTTTCCTCCCATAGAAATGATAGGCTCAGCCTCTCACTTTTGCCTTTCTTTTGAGCTTTGGAAATATGATAATACAAGACAATTTTGTTGGAAATAAACATGTGATCACTTCCTAACAATTTACTATATAGACTGCCATTAAAATGCTGGCTGCTTAGTTCTGGAGCACAGTTAGAGACTGCCCTCTGTTGTCAGCTAGTATTTGTCAGTTACAAATTAATTTTTTTTCCTGAAAGATTATTAAATTTAAAAAAAAATTCAAAAAAGAAAGAGTTAATTGATGTTAATGACAATGCAGATGCATAAATGTTGAGGCATGCACAATGTCATGTTCTCTTTCAGTTGTCCTTAAAGACCAAATACAGATAGTCCTCGACTTGCAACAGTTCATTTAGTGACAGTTCCAAGTTACAACTGCACTGAAAAAAGTGATTTATGATTGTTTTTCACACTTACGACCACTGCAGCATCCCCATGGTCACATGATCAAAATTCAGACTCTTGGTAACTGAGTAATATTTATGATGGTTGCAATGTTCCAGGGTCATGTGATCATCTTTTATAACCTTTTGACAAGCAAAGTCAATGGCGAAGCCAGATTCACTTAACAACCATATTACTAACTTAACAACTGCAGTGATTCACTTAACAATTGTGGCAAGAAAGGCCATAAAACAGGATAAAATTCACTTAACCAATGTCTAGCTTAGCAAGAGAAATTTTATGCTCAACTGTGGTTATAAGTTGAAGACTACCTGTACAGGAAGATTCCTTACCTGGAAAGGCAATGCCCCTGTGACTCTGGACACACAAAAACAGCAAAACATGTCTTTCTGCAGTATTGCAGAAACATTCATGCTAGCCTTATTTCACCATTATTGCATAACTACCCAGGATACACAGGACAACTTTACACTTTGCTACTGCTTTCAAATACCAACCTGCTACAAAATACAATGTTGCCAGGTTCTGCACAGCAGTACTTAAAATCCATGTTGACAACCTGTGCCATAAATATTCTTAATAAGCACTATTAGAGTTCTCTGTAATTCTATAAATATAGCCTTCTGGATTCTCCTTTGTACCATCCAATGTTCTGATCCTTTCTTTTAGATTTTTATGGACTTTTATAAATTTTGTTTTCATATCTTCTACAGTGTTTTCCCCAAAATAAGACTCACCAGAAAATAAGCCCTAGATTTTTTGGCGTGCGCCCTACCCCTAAAATAAGCCCTAGTTAAGAGCCTGCCCACTCCATCCCATCGTTTGGTTGCTCTCTACCACAATGAAGCAGCAGAGCATACATTGCACCAGTGCCACTACCACCAGGTGAGGCCAGGTAGGTGGGAGGGGTGGAGCTGCCCCCCCCCCGTGTCCTGCATCCGCTTACCTCAGGGCTCCCATGGCCAGGCCACTCCCCACTTGGCGACCTCCCCCTACCTTTTCAGTGACCCAGCTGCCTGCCTGCCTCTTCCCTTTTACTCCCCTCCTAAGTCGGACTGCCATGCTATGGAAGATGGGCAGGAGAGGCTCCGCCATTTCGGAGCCAGGGAGAAGTGATGGAAAAAGGCTCCACTGAAGCTGTGCAACAGCTACATCCGCTGCTGGAGGGGGTTTCTTCAGTCCTGGTCACCCCCACTTCACCCTGCAGATCACCTAGCCAGTGGCAGCCTCCACCTCCTCCACCGCCAACTCTCCTGTGGCTTGCGCTGTGACTGAGTGCCACAAGCCTCCCCTGCCACCTGCCTCTGCCTGCCAGACATCTACCGAAGCCTCCTGCTTGCTCCCTCCCACCATCTGCTTGCCCGCTGCTGCAATGGCTTACAGGGCTTTCCAGGGCAGATGCTCAGGAGGCAAGGACAGTGCTAGCAGAATGCATCTTCAGGTTAGGAGGAGACCGGCACAGACAGGCAAGGGAAGTCGAAGGACCAGGTGGCACAAGTCTCTCCTGCCACCTCTCTCCAGCTGCCACACTCTTTCCTTTTGTAAGCAGACAAAGTTTCCATTCTCTGCCAATTCTCTGTCTCGGTGAAAAGTGTTTGGGTGCCTATTGGATGCTTGGAAACCGAGCAAATTGCTCCGTTTCCAAGCACACCATATGCAAGCAGATGAAGCTTCCAGTCTCCCACTGGGTGAAAAGTGTTTGGGTGCCTATGGGGCACTTGGAAAAGGAGCGAATCGCTCTGTTTCCAAGTGTCCCATAAGCACCCAAACACTTTTCACCCAGATGAAGGAATGCTTGCAATAAACAAGAAAATCAAGATTAGATTCACATGTTAAGAACTAAGACAAATTGTCATGTGTTGTATAAACCCAAGCTTTATGTATAAATCACAATTTATAGCTCAGCAACTAGTATTAACATAATCTAATATGGTTTATTGAATAAACTGTATTCAAGCAATATTTGCTGTGTCAATTTATAGCTGTAGTCACATTAAGACTATTGTTTTCCTAATTTAAGTTTTTGCAGATTCATGCTCGAGCCTTAAAGATGAGTTGGAGAATTTAAGTATGTAGAAAATTAATCTGTTAACAAAATACTGTAAATGTGCAGAATGGCAGAATCTTAATAAAAATATATCATTTTTCCAAAGGGCCTAAAGACTCAAAATATGGTACATAAACATCACTAATATTTTTTTTCCAGATATGGTCATGGGTTTGCATTAATTTTAAAGCTTATGTATTTTTTTTTTCTTCATGCCATGAAAGTTGATCAGAATGATCATTTATCCAGATTTTTTTTCCACAGAACTGTTTGTATAGCGTATAATCTTCTGCCTGTCATTCACCATAGCCTTTTCAAAGAACCATGAAAAATAACCCTGTAACTATGATACACTTTATCTGATTTGCAAATGTTTTTCTCTTAGCTTCCCTTGACTGTAAATTATGAAAATAATTTATTGATGTCCAGGAAAAAAACCAAATATTTTTCTGCTGAAATTCTAATGAAGTACATCACAAACCATTCATTTTAATTTAATTTAAATTCACATTATCTTGGCACATGGAACCCTTCACAGATTTTAACAATTTTTCCCAACAATTTTTCCCAACAAGGTGGAGATGCAGGTTTTTATTGTGATGGAAATAAATCTGGAGACCAAGAATAACCATTTATGGTATTTGAAATCTAAAAATATTATATAGGCTTTTTTGCTTGCTGCAAATATATTCCAAAGTACCAAAGGAAAATAAATAAATTTCCTTATTGTGTCTGAAGTAATGGTTGAAGGATGTTTGCTGGTGCACATACATAAATAACCAGAATTATGTCATTGTTAGATGTTGACCCATGAACTTGCATTGAATACTGAACATAGGCAAGAACTGACAATGAATTAAAAATGAATTGGCAACTATTCTGTAAACTGTATTTAAAGTTTAAAGGAGTAGAAACTTGAGGAATCTGGACTTCTGGTTTTGCATCATAGAGATGTGGCCGAGGGATTGTGGAGCTCCATACCCTCCATACCCTTCATACCCTACAGCTGGTCCCTGTCAGGGGACCCTAAATGGGTCTAAAGCCACCCCGGATGAAGTAGGAGAGGGCTTCTGTCAATCATGGAAAGATGGTGGTCTTTTCATTTGATCTGGGGGAAGCCCTCCAACCCAACAGGAGAAAGGCTAGCTGCACTCCGGTGACTAGCCCAAGCTACCAGAATCTGAAGTCCAAAAGCACCAACTAAGAACAACTGTGAACACTGTGTTTAGAACTGGGTGAGAATACAGATTTTCTCTTTTCTATTTTGAAATTGATTTCCTGGAAAAGATCCCCAAGAAGGAAAAAATCCTCTGAAAGTGAGAAGGAAGGGGATTATAACCCCACCCTTCCATAGATGGAAGTCATGAATTAATTTTTATGGGGGACATAAATACATTGAAGTGGATTAAAGTAAAGCTATAACCTGAATAAAACTGAAAACTATGGAAATTGTTAAGATTTTTCATTAGAAAGAATATTGAGAAAACTACACGAAAAGATTTTTTTTCATTTTAAAAGTTGGAAAATAAATAGCTGCCACAACTAGTGGTGGATCAGAGTATAGAACTACAGCTGCCCTGACTCAGAAATTGGCAAGAAGCCCAGAAATAGAGCACACCTTGTTGCTTTGATCCTCAGTGACTCTTAGCTAAATAGAGAACAACTGGGAATAGAGGAAAGAAAATACACTGGGCTATCTATTGCAGAATGAGAAAAATAATTGTTATAAAATCTGTTGACCTTCTCGGAGTATAAACATTTACTGAGCTGTGACATTTAAGTTCAAGAATCGTTTGCAGAGAAAGAAAAAATTTGACTTATTGGCCACTTTTGTAGGGAGGAAATTACTGGATTGCTTTAAAGTGGTTGAACATTTTGGACTGTTCATAAAGATAAGAACTATATAAGACTACAGTGTTTGGAACTTAAGACTGGTTGGTTTTATGAAAATGGAGGTTGAATACATAACCTAAAGTGGTAGAAAACCACACTCAATACTCTTTTCTAAAATCCCCAGTCTGGAGAGCTGCAGGAGTAATACTTCAAGACAAGACAAATATCTTCCAGGAGGAAATGCATGCTATGTTGCGATTAATTCAAATGACAATTGTTTCAAATCATGATGAGATTAAAAATAATTTTGATGATATAAATGAGCACATCCTTGACCTAAGCTCACAATTAAAAAACTCTCAGAAAATGATGATAAAGAATGAGCAAATACATCAGACAATAGAACAAAAACCAGAGGAAAGATGGAGGCTACAAACGAAGAAAATCACAGTTTAACACAGACAAAGAAAAATCTGCAAGATTTTGCCATAATATTGGAAATGGAAAAGACATTTTATTTTTCAGGACTTCAAAACAAAACTGAGGATAAGAAAGAAGATTTGATAAAATGGACTATAATGCTCTCAGGAGAACCACTAGAGTTTGGGAGACAAAAGATGAAAAGAGAAATTGAGGGAGAAGGAAAGTGGAAGCTTCTTAACGAATATAAATGGGTGAAACTCCCCCTCAAAAGCACCTTATTCAATTTGTCTTTCCCATTTTTACCAACGCTTATAAAAATACAGGAAGAATCCTCTGGCAAGCTGAACACACTGATTTGGAAAGCTGCCTGGCAAAAGAAGAAGGCAAGAGCTAGACTCAAGAGAGATTATTTGACTTACCAGATGGAATACTACATGACTAAACACTTGTTTGAATATGGTTAAAAGAATATTTAAATTCTTTTAAATATTAAATGTAAATAGTATAGTATTTCTTTATGATATGGGAAATGTAAAAATAATAGGATGAATTAAACATCCCATTAAATATTTTGGACATTTAAATACAATCAACTTGGAGAAAATTATAATTGACAAGAAATGTTTTAAATACTGAGGGGAAATTAAGCTTAAATAAGAATAGGAGAGAGCCAGACTCAAGAGAGATGATGTGACCTTACAGATGGAGTACTATATGATTAAATACTTGTTTGAGTATGATTTAAAAAATAGTTAAATTTTGGACATGAATGGGTCTTATAATAAGAGAGATGCAATTTACAAGTAGTATAGTATTTTTCTATGATATGGGAAATGTAAAATACTGAGATGATTTAAATGTATGGAATGTTTTGGATATTTAAATATAATCAATTTTGAGAAAATTATAATTGACAAGAAATGTTTTGATTACTGAGCGAAAATTAAGCTTAAATAAGTGTTATGGATTGTTGTGCAGTGGTCTCCTTGTGCTACCAAGAAGTTGCACAAACAAGGAAGGGTACTGAGAGCAGTAAGAGTCACACAGTAACCACAAGAGTACACTGAGTTGTGAAAGCAAAAAGTACTTTACTTTTGAAGTGGTGTAAAAACAAAAATGCACGGTCAAAAAGAAACAGTCCAGGTCATACACAATAGCAACAGTCCAAGGAGTAATCCAAAATACAAGGTCTTCTTACCGGTCCAGAGGTCAATACACAGTTGTACAGGTTTATCACAGTAGTAAACCAACAGTACAGCAAAACAGAGCAAAAACAGTAATAGTAGAGAGCAGTGAATTCAGAGAGAGAGAAACTATGTTCCTAGCTTCCTCTTATGGCCATGAGAACACTTACACACCCATTGGCCAATTAACATCTTAAAGACATAACATCATGGTTAATATATTTTCAACCCAACATTGTAGGCTATCACCATATGCCTAACAATAAGAATTCTGAAAACAGGACCTATACCAATTTACATAAGATGATTTTTTTGCAAGTGCAGTTGTAAAACAAGCTGATTATAAAAGATGCTACATATTGATGTTATTGTTATTCATATAAATATTAGAAAAATCTTTATATTCAAATTTATATGTATTGAAAATACTAAGAACTATATTTGCTCAATGTTGGTAAAAGGAGAATATTTTTGGAAGAAGAGAGGACCAAGGAAAGGTATTAGTATGTTGATTATGAAATCTGCAAAGTTCTTGGCTGAAACCATTTCTGCTTCGTTTTCGGTTGCCACAGTAATGGGAGGGGGGATGAGTGATTCTAAAGTTAGACTAAACAATAAATTGTTCTGTGGGGACCAAGGTCATTGCTGCTTGGGTTTTGGTGGGCTGAGCTTTCCATTAGAAAGCCCGCCAAAGTAGTTTATTGGGGAATGTGATTTATGACACAATAATGGGGTGGGAAGTTCAACTTTGTAACATTGTAACCTTTGGGAGGGAACTCCAGTCTTATTTTTGATTGTGATGATACTTTGTAGCCAATAAATATGTTCTTTAAGGAAATCTCTTGCCTTGGAGTTCTGTTTTTACTGGTCTCATCTATCAGAATCATGACATTAACTATTATTGATTGTTGTTATAATAGTTATAAATATAACTATTATTGATTGTTGTTAAATATGTTGTTTACCAAGTACTAAGGATTTTTATTGTAAAAAATCAAAAAAAATATATTTTAAAAAAAGAAACTTGAGGAATCTGAGAAGTACACAGAACTTTTAAAATTCAAATAAACCTAGTTGTAGCATACAAACAAAATTTATATAAAATGTTTTATAGATGGCATGTAACACTGGTAAGGTTAGCCAAAATGTTTAAAAATATATCAAGCAATTGTTGAAAATGTAAACAAAAAACAGGCACTTATTACCATCTTTGGTGGACATGCTCTAAAGCGAAAAGATTTGGGTTAAGAATACATACGTGGTTAGAGAAAATGATTAAAAAAGATATAGATTTTAAGCCAGAATTATTTTTGTTAGGCATAATTGTAGAAAATTATGAGAAAGAGTGTATATATTTAATTTTACATATATTAACTGCAGCAAGAATTGTATTTGCCCAACACTGAAAAAATGAAGATTTACTAATGGAGGGAGAGTTAATTAAAAAAATCTTAGTGTGCAGAAATGGATAGATTGACTTTGAAAATGAAACAGAAAGACGTTTCAGTTTATTTTAGAACATGGGATACCATTTATCATTGGCTAGAAAAATGAGGCAGAGAGAAAAGAACTTAATATGAATTAGTAAGTTAAATGTTGGAATCCAGACAATATGTTGCTGATAAAATATTAAGTATGTAATATACTTAATATATATAATTATTTTAATATATATATAATTATTTTAAAAATATGAGCCCTGGATATATTCACAATAGAAAACTACTAAAAACATTGATCTCTGAGACTAAAAACTTTATTAAAAACTTTCATCAAAGTATAAGCCAGGATCTGGGGATGCTTGTCCTTATAGTCTTTGGGAAGCTTTAGCTTTTTTAGTAGTTTTTAGTAGTTTTCTGTTATATAATATACATATATATATATATATATATATATATATATATATATATATATACATATATATATATATATATGTATGTATGTATGTATGTATGTATGTATGTATGTATGTATATATATATATACATACATACACACATACAGTGGGACAAAAAAGTATTTAGTCAGCCAGCAATTGTGCAAGTTCTTCCACTTAAAAAGATGAGAGAGGCCTGTAATTTTCATCATAGGTATACCTCAACTATGAGAGACAAAATGGGGGGGGAAAAACCAGGAAACAGAAATATATATCTGTTATATATTTATATATATATTTTAGTAGTTTTCTGTTATATATTTCATATATATATACATACACACACACGCGCGCACACACACACACACACACACACACACACACAAACACACACACACACACACACACACACACATATATATATATATATATATATATATATATATATATATATATATATATATATATATATATATATATACAGTATGTCAAATGTTAACTATTTAGATTACCTTGCTAGGCCCCAAACATGGGGCAAATCTTTATTTCCTGTTTTCAGCCTATCTTGAAGGCCATCGAACAGGCTGTAGTCACATCGGACAGTTCATATATTTGTGTAAATTACTAACAAAGAATTAAGGGAGACTGAGATGCATTTCTGACTCTTTAGTCTTCATCAGTCAGCCATACCCTTCTGAGATTCGAACCTGGGCTGATTGCATATTAGGCAGTATATTTACCTCTTGAGCCACAGGATCTCTCTCGCTCTGTTAGCTTTCTGCAAGGGGAGATATGTGTCAAATGTTAACTATTTAGATTACCTTGCTAGGCCCCTTTGTTAGTAATTTACACAAATATATGAACTGTCCAGTTTTGCTTTCTTGCATTTCTTTTTCTTTGGGATGGTTTTGGTTGCTACCTGTTGTACAATGTTGCGAACCTCTGTCCATAGTTCTTCAGGCACCCTGTCTATCAGATCTAATTCCTTAAATCTATTTGTCACCTCTACTGTATATTCAACGGGGATATGATTTAATTCATACCTGACTGGCCTGGTGCTTTTCCCTACTTTCTTCAGTTTAAGCCTAAACTTTGCAACAAGAAGCTCATGGTCTGAGCCACAGTCAGCTCCTGGTCTTGTTTTTACTGACTGTATAGAGCTTCTCCATCTTTGGCTGCAGAGCATATAGTCAATCTGATTTCTGTGTTGACCGTCTGGTGATGTCCATGTGTAGAGCCGTCTCTTGGGTTGTTGGAAAAGAGTGTTTGCTATGACCATCGTATTCTCTTGACAAAATTCTATCAGCCTGTGCCCTGCTTCATTTTGTACTCCAAGGCCAAACTTGCCTGTTATTCCGGTTATCTTTTGGCTTCCTACTTTAGCATTCCAATCCCCCATGATGATAAGGAACCGGTCAATTTCATCCTCTTCAGCACCGGTGGTTGGGGCATAGACTTGGACTACTGTGATATTGAATGGTTTGCCTTGGATTAGAACTGAGATCATTCTGTCATTTTGAGGATTGTATCCCAGTATTGCTTTTCCTACTCTTTTATTGACTATTTTTTTTATTTATTTATTTTAATTCCATTTATATCCCGCCCTTCTCCGAAGACTCAGGGCGGCTTACAAGCTTAGCAGTAGCCTTCATTCTATGTATATGCCTGCTTATTAGGGCTTTCACACACACCCCAAGCGGCATTATTACAAAGTCAGCTTAATTCCATTTCTTCTGAGGGATTCTTGCCCGCAGTAGTATACCTGATGGTCATCTGAATTAAATTCACCCATTCCTGTCCATTTTAGTTCGCTGATACCTAAGATGTCGATGTTCAGTCTTGTCATCTCTTGTTTGACCACGTCCAGCTTGCCTTGATTCATGGATCTTACATTCCAGGTTCCTATGGAGAAAAAATCTTTACAGCATCGGACTTTCCTTTCACCACCAGACATATCCACAGCTGAGCGTCCTTTCGGCTTTGGCCCAGTCGCTTCATTCTTTCTGGCGCTACTAGTACTAGCCCTCTGCTCTTCCCCAGTAGCATATTGGACGCCTTCCGACCTGAGGGGCTCATCTTCCAGTGTCATATCGTTTTGCCTTTTGGTACTGTCCATAGGGTTTTCATGGCAAAGATACTGGAGTGGTTTGCCATTTCCTTCTTCAGTGGATCACGTTTTGTCAGAACTCTCTGCTATGACCTGTCCGTCTTGGGTGGCCCTGCACAGCATAGCTCATAGCTTCATTGAATTACGCAAGCCCCTTCGCCATGACAAGGCAGTAATCCATGAAGGGGATATATATATTAAATGCTTGTTAACTATTTAGATTACCTTGCTAGGCCCCAAACATGGGACAAATCTTTATTTCCTGTTTCGGCCTAACCGAAGGCCATCCACAGGCAGTAGTCACACACACACACACACACACACACACACACACACACACACACACACATATATATATATATATATATATATATATATATATATATATATATATATATATATATATATATATATATATATATATATATATATATATATATATATATATATATATATATATATATATATATATATATATATATATATATATATATATATATATATATATATATATATATATATATATATATATATATATATATACACATACATACATACATACACACATACAGTGGGACAAAAAAGTATTTAGTCAGCCAGCAATTGTGCAAGTTCTTCCACTTAAAAAGATGAGAGAGGCCTGTAATTTTCATCATAGGTATACCTCAACTATGAGAGACAAAATGGGGGGGGGGGGAAACCAGGAAATCCCATTGTAGGATTTCTAATGAATTAATTCGTACATTCCTCGGTAAAATAAGTATTTGGTCACCTACAAACAAGCAAGATCTCTGGCTCTCACAGACCTGTAACTTCTTTAAGAGTGTCCTCCACTCGTTACCTCTGTGAATGGCACCTGGTTGAACTTGTTATCAGTATAAAAGACACCAGTCCACAACCTCAAACAGTCACACTCCAAACTCCACTATGGCCAAGACCAAAGAGCTGTCGAAGGACACCAGAAACAAAACTGTAGACCTGCACCATGCTGGGAAGACTGAATTTGCAATAGGCAAGCAGCTTGGTGTGAAGAAATCAATTGTGGGAGCAATTATTAGAAAATGGAAGACATACAAGACCACTGATAATCTCCCTCGTTCTGGGGCTCCATGCAAGATCTCACCCCGTGGGGTCAAAATGATCACAAGAACGGTGAGCAAAAATCCCAGAACCACATGGGGGGACCTAGTGAATGACCTGCAGAGAGCTGGGACCAAAGTAACAAAGGCTACCATCAGTAACACACTATGCCGTCAGGGACTCAAATCCTGCAGTGCCAGACGTGTCCCCCTGCTTAAGCCAGTACACGTCCGGGCCCGTCTGAAGTTTGCTAGAGAGCATTTGGATGATCCAGAACAGGATTGGGAGAATGTCATATGGTCAGATGAAACCAAAGTAGAACTTTTTGGTAAAACTCAACTCGTCATGTTTGGAGGAGAAAGAATGCTGAGTTGCATCCAAAGAACACCATACCTTCTGCGAAGCATGGGGGTGGAAACATCATGCTTTGGGGCTGTTTTTCTGCAAAGGGACCAGGACATCTGATCCGTGTAAAGGAAAGAATGAATGGGGCCATGTATCATGAGATTTTGAGTGAAAACCTCCTTCCATAAGCAAGGGCATTGAAGATGAAACGTGGCTGGGTCTTTCAGCATGACAATGATTCCGGGCAATGAAGGAGTGGCTTTGTAAGAAGCATTTCAAGGTCCTGGAGTGGCCTAGCCAGTCTCTAGATCTCAACCCCATAGAAAACCTTTGGAGGGAGTTGAAAGTCCGTGTTGCCCAGTGACAGCCCCAAAACATCACTACTCTAGAGGAGATCTGCATGGAGGAATGGGCCAAAATACCAGCAACAGTGTGTGTAAAACTTGTGAAAACTTACAGAAAATGTTTGACCTCTGTCATTGCCAACAAAGGGTATATAACAAAGTATTGAGATGAACTTTTGTTATTGACCAAATATTTATTTTCCACCATAATTTGCAAATAAATTTGTTAGAAATCCTACAATGTGATTTCCTGGATTCTTTCCCCCCATTTTGTCTCTCATAGTTGAGGTATACCTATGATGAAACTTACAGGCCTCTCTCATCTTTTTAAGTGGGAGAACTTGCACAATTGGTGGCTGACTAATTACTTTTTTGTCCCACTGTATATATGTGTGTGTGTGTGTGTGTGTGTGTACATATATATATATATATATATATATATATATATATATATATATATATATATATATATATATATATATATATATATGTGTGTGTGTGTGTGTGTGTGTGTGTGTGTGTGTGTGTGTATGTGTATATATATATATATATATATATATATATATATATATATATATATATATATATGTATATATATGTAAATTTTAAATTGCTAACAAAGAATGAAGGGAGACTGATATGCATTTCAAACTAATATCAGTCTCCCTTAATTCTTTGTTAGCAATTTAAAATTTACACAAATATGAGCTGTCACCAGTGTGACTACTGCCTGTCGATGGCCTTCAGGATAGGCTGACACAGGAGATAAAGATTTACCCCATGTTTGGGGCCTAGCAAGGTAATCTAATAGTTAACAAGCATTTGTCATATATATATATGTGTGTGTGTGTGTGTGTGTGTGTGTGTGTGTGTGTGTGTGTGTGTGTGTATGTATGTGTATGTATATGTATATGTATATGTATATGTATATGTATATGTATATGTATATGTATATGTATATGTATATGTATATGTATATGTATATGTATATGTATACATACTGCTCAAAAAAATAAAGGGAACACAAGATAAGACATCCTACTATTAAATACAGTACATTGTGTTGTTTAAGTGTTCCCTTTATTTTTTTGAGCAGTATATATATTCTTTTGTGTGTGTGTGTGTGTTAAAGATATACAAAATCCTCAAACTCTGGGATAAATAAAAACAGCTGTTTATTGTTAAAAACAATAAAACAATAAAAAACAACTGTTTGTAAAAAACAACTATCTATTGCCTTAGCTTTTGCCGGTCCTCTACCAGCGTCATCAGAGTAAATGCTGGAAGTTGGAGAGACTGCTTATAAGCCTAACCAACTCTGCATTCTACTTGTCGAGCGCGTAATAGGCCTGTCTGCTCTAGCTAACCATAATTGCTCTGACGGCCCCACATCTCCTTGTTGCTCCTAAGGCAATAGTTGTTTTTTATGAACGTTTGTTTTTTATAACCACTGTTTTTGTGACCTCTATAAACAGCTGTTTTTATTTATCCCAGAGTTCGAGGATTTTGTATATCTTTAACGCAAATATGCCTGGGATTCGCATTTTTAAAATTATTAGGGATATATGTGTGTAGTATTTTGAACACCTTGTTGGCCCAAATATGGGCCAAATCTTTTTGCCTGTATCAGCCCAAACTCGGGCCATCCAAAGACGGCAGTCGCAACTGCGACAATCATTATTTGCGTAAATTTTTTGGATTGCTAAAAAAGAATTAAAGGGAGACTGATATAGCTATTTCAAACTTATTTGTTCTCATCAATCAGCCACACCCTTCTGAGATTCAAACCTGGGCTGATTGCACATTAGGCAGTTGTTTTAATCTCTAGGCCACAGGGTCTTTCTCACTTTGTCAGCTGCATCGGGGAGGGAAGAGACAGGGGAGATATGTCTTGAGTATTTTGAACACCTTGTCGGCTCAAATACGGGCCAAATCTTTTTACCTATATCAGCCCAAACTTGGGCCATCCACAGACGGAAGTCACAACTGCGACAATCATTATTTGCATAAATTTTTGGATTGCTAACAAAGAATTAAAGGGAGATTTAACCACAGAGGTTAAATCCAAAAAAATCAACAAGGCTCAAGGTTGACTCAGCCTTCCATCCTTCCGAGGTAGGTAAAATGAGGACCCAGACTGTTGGGGGCAATAAGCTGACTTTGTAATAATGCCGCTTGGGGGGGGGAAAGGCCTAATAAGCAGACATATACATAGAATGAAGGCTATTGGTAAGTACATTGGTTTGTGCTTAAATTGTAAGCCGCCCTGAGTCTTCGGAGAAGGGCGGGATATAAATGGGATTAAAATAAAAAAATAAAATTTTTTCATACACTGTTCGAATTTTGTTTTAATGCCATGGTGTTACACAATCAAATGTAGTCAGTCTTTTCTTTTAATCCCAAAGCATCTGTCCGTTAAATACAGTATAACAAAGTTTTGGATGATGGAATTATTTTTTATCTAATGATAACTAATGATAACAGCTCTTAAATCTGTTATTTTGTTTTATTTTTTGCACAAAAAATTGTATAATTTGCATTTGCATTCATTTACAAATAGAATATGTTGTTAAAATGTATTAGTGTTGAAATAATTAGTGTACACATATACCTAAAACCAGTTTATTGCATTTGGCAATTGTACTAAAAAAAAATCTCATTGTCAACCAATATAATTCATTTAATTTGAAATCAAGTGAAAAGTTGTTTTAAATTATTTTATTAAAACAAATTAATGTCAATGCTTTTATAAGAAGTTGCCTCAAACAAAATGAGTTTGACATGCCTGCTCTAGATAGTTGAATGCTCCAAAATAAATTCTAGACCAGGCCTGTACATGCAGCCTGCCAAGCACCCTTGGACAGAGCACAGACTTTTTTTTAAAAAAAAAAAGTAATAAAACCACCACCACTGCCCTAAAAGTCATGTTGCCTAGTGTCTCCATGGCTTACCATGACCACGAGCTCCAACACTGTAGATGCTCCTCTAGTCACCAAATCATTTATTAGCCCACCAGCATTCCCTTGCAGACCACAAAGATTTTTAATTTATCAGTGTGGGCCTTTCCCTTCTACAAGTTGCACAGACCTCTTCTAGATTTTCCTCTTGCCTTTCTGAGTTAACTCCTTGGTCTCTCACTGAGCAAGAATTGACTTTGTAGGGAAGCATATTATCATTTCATGTATATTTAACATATGTTCTACCTTTATTTACCGATTATATACAGTAATATTTGTATGCAATCCACATGGCGAGGTTTGGGGCAACTTACAATAGAAAAAATATATATTTAAAATCATAAGATTAAAACATAAAAGCAGGGCTTTTTTCTCATAGAATGCTCAGAATGGTGTTCTAGCACCTTTTTTTGCACACATAAAAAAAAACTTTTGCACAAGCTATGCTACTCCCTCTGTTGGCTTTGGTGGTCATAGATGGACAAAGTCCGGGAGTGCAACATGGGTCTCCAGACGGGGAAAGTCAACCTGAACAAGGCAGCAACTGCGCTGACTCTGCTTCTTCTTTGGACTTTGGTTTGGGCCAACCTGGAATGGCCAGCCAAAGAGACTCGAGTCAATCCGACTCTCGTGAACTTGTGAGCCCTGGTCTACCCAGCCCAGCAGGCAAGCTGGTAGACTGGGGGTTTCCGGGGTCCCCCAGATGGTCTGCAAGGTTGCACAGACCACCACCATATTTACAAGACTTTATTCTTAAATAATGTTAATAATGTGTGTACATTCTAGGGGAAAGGGGTGTAATGTATTGGGATTTTACTTGAACTGTTTCATGTGTCTGTTTGAATGCTGCTTAAGGTTGCTCAATTGGTGTGTCTGTGTAAAGGTCACTGACTTGCCAGACTTGCTGTCTCCAAGAAGATCATTGGATGATTTGGGCCGGGAATGGGTTCCTTTAAACCTAGTGGCCCCCACCTAGTGGCCAACCATATAAGTAGCTGCGCAGAAGCCTCTGGTTCAGTTCTGTTCCTGTTTGCCTCAATAAAGCAATGTTCCTGTTTGCAACCTCTTGTCTCGCTTACTGCCTCCAAAGACCTCACTACATAACAACTTGGAAATAGATAATGTGCAGACTCATTCATTTTTCTCTCACATTCTCTTAGGATACAAAAGTGACCTCATCACTCAAGGAAAATGACCTCTATCAATATGTTTGAAATAGTAAGGACACATTTCAAACAAAGTGGAAGTTTTAACCTATGCCTTTAAAACAAACAAGATTTTAAGGTATGAGTGACAGAGAGGAATTATTAGAGTCACTGCTTTTCTAATGAATGTATTCAATACTCTTTTTAAGTGCAGTGCAGTGAATGTGAAAGAATCTTTTTATTTTATTTTTTATTGAAAAGTTTTACAATACATTTTATTTTCAACAAAACAAAACCCCTCCCAACCCCCTCCCCTCTCCCCAACCCTCCCCAACACCTCCCTCCCTTCCCCCTCCCCCCTGCCCGACTTCCCAGAGCTAAATACAGGGTATAAAAATACAAACAATCATAATCTACCTTATGCAAACAACAATAAACTATTAAATCTATCGCACTTTAACTCTTATAAAATAACTACAAGCAATATAAATATCACATCAATACTTATTCAAATGCTAGGTGAAACTTTTTAATCCCATATTTATTCTGGATATAATCAATCCATTTTTTCCACTCCACAATATATCTCTGTTGCGAATGGTCTTTCAAGTACGCTGAGATCTTTGCCATTTCTGCCAGGTTGGAAACTTTTAAAGTCCATTCTTCTATAGTCGGCAGTTCTTCCTTCTTCCAATATTGCCCTACTAAAAGTCTTGCTGCCGTAATTAAATTCAACATCAACTTAGTGTCCACAACAGTAGTATCAGTAATAATGCCCAGTAAAAACAATTGCGGACAAAACTTTATCCTTTTCTTAAATATCTTTTGCATGTTCCACCAGATTTTAATCCAAAAATCTTTAACCTTTTTACAGGTCCACCATATATGAAACTACGTTGCATCTTCACCACCACACCTCCAACATTTAGGCTGGCAGTTTGAATACATACTTGCTAATTTTTTAGGATCTAAGTGCCACCTATAAAACATTTTATAAAAGTTCTCTCTTAAGTTTTGAGCTTGCGTAAATTTTATTCAAAAGTGATATTGGTCTATAATTTTTTGCTTGGGTGACATCCTGATCTTCCTTCGGAATCAAAGAAATAAAAGCAGTTTTCCAGGACGGGGGCACCCCTCCTCCCATTTGAATTGTCTGAAACAATTCCCTTAATGGCTTTACCATCTCTAGCTGTAAATTTTTATAATACACAGCAGTCAATCCATCCGTACCTGGCGCCTTACCCACTTTCAATTGTTTAATTGCTAAAAAAATTTCTTCCTCAGTTATCAATTGATTCATCTCTTCCTTTTGTTCTTGTGTAAGAACAGGAATATTAGCATTCATCAAATATACATCAATATCTGCCTCACTAATCTTATCTCTAGCATATAACTTAGAATAAAAATCAACAAAAGTCTTCTTAATAAGACTCTGCTGGTACACTACCTTACCCTTATGTTCTATTCTATCTATATTAGAAGCCCTTTGTTTCTTCCTTAACAAATAAGTTAACCATCTACCTGGTTTATTGGCATTGCAAAAAGTATTATGTCTAGCATACCGTAAATTAGTTGCCACTTGATCAGCCATCAACTTGTCGAACTGTCCCCTTAATAAATTAATTACCTCTTTAATCTTCACATCCGATGGATTCAAAATGAAAGAATCCTTTTAGAATTACATGTTAGAGAATCCCATTTTCTCAGATTTCTCCCAGGAATAAACTTTGAGATTTTTTTATAAAGTACTTAAAGAAGTTGAAGACATTTTGGTTCAATAAAAAGAAATGTATTATTGTTCTTTTTAATACTTGGACACTAGGACTAATATTTATGTGGAGTTTTTTCTATCTGGAGAGCCTTCCTGGTCTTCATCTGGAGTGAGTTTATCTATTGGTTACATTTGTGCACATTATTGGCTGTGAAGTTTTGCTAAATAAATAATATGAACAGCCAGTGTCCTAATGTAAGCAGACCATACTTTACACAATTTATATGACTGATAAATAAACCACTAAGAACTCTGTGATTTTGTAACTATTTCAACCAAAAAAATATTTATTTATTTTATTTGTTATTTTTTATTCTCTACATACATATGTTAGTTTTTCAAAAAGTATGTGAGCTGGGTTCATAACACGCTAATACATATACAAATTCTACTCTCTGGTTCTCTCTTCCAACCATTTATAAAATAGATTCCAGCTTTTATAGTATTCTGTTTCTTCTTTGTCTTTTAGTCTCATAGTTAATCTGTCCATCTCTGCGCATTCCAGTATCTTCTTTATTACCTCTTCTTCTGACGGTATTTGTTCATTTTTCCAGCATTGCGCAAAACTTATTCTTGCTGCGGCTACAATATGTAAAACCAAGTATAAATTTTGTTTGTTAATCTTTTCTGGTACTATACCTAATAAAAAAAAATCGGGATTAAATGCTATATGTTCTCCTAATATTTTTTCTAGCCAAGCATGTATTTTTTTCCAATAAGCCTTTACTTTATCACATGTCCACCAAATATGGTAATATGTACCTAAGTTATGTTTACATTTCCAACATTTGCCTGATACATTTTTAAACATTTTTGCTAATCTAGCTGGAGGTAAATGCCATAAATAAAACATTTTATACAAATTTTCTTTGTATGCAGTTGACATTGTCAATTTATAATTTCTCTCCCACAATTTTTGCCATTCTTCTAGTTCTATGTTATAACTAAAGTTTTCCGCCCACCTTATCATTGTCCCTTTAATTTGTTCACTTTCCATCTCTAAAGTTAACAAAGAATTATACAATTTGTTAATTAATTTCTCATCAGAAGTTAATAATATCTTATCAAACACATTTTGTTCTTTATAAAATCCAAAAATTTTCATATCTTTTTCATATCTGTTTTGTATTTGTAAGCGTACCCACCATGACACGTTGATACCCTGATGTTCCAGTTCTTGTTTCGATTTTAATGTCCCATCGATATTTAAAATGTCTCTATATGTCCAAGTTTTTTCAAAATCTAACAAGTTTACATGTGAAAAAGCTTCAATTGTTGATAACCACCCTGGAATTTTTACATATATTTTCATTTTAATTTTTCTCCATACTGTTATCAAAGCATTTCTAATATAATGGTTTTGAAAATATTCTTTAACATAAGTTCCTGAATAAATTTTAATGAAGTCTGTGTTTCACTTTGAGCTGTGGTCTTTTCCCTTTGCAATATAGCTTCAATAGATCCCTGTGTTGTAGGACTAGATTGTCCTACTGAGGGTGCAGAAGAAGTTTTTTTTCATAAGTCTAGTAATATTCGATGAAGTCATTTTGAAGTTTACAGTCTATAGCCAAAACAACGTCTGTTTAAATTTAGTCAAATTCAATAGAAGTAACTTTGAGTTTCAGTCTCATAACAAAGCAGCCTTATCAGCTGCAGCTGTTTTCTTCAAGGTTAAATTTCAATCAACAGAGAATGTTGCAAAAATTTTGTTCTTTTTTCACCACTAGATGTCCTCCTTGGCTTATTTATCAATGTCCAGTATTTTTAACAAAGACCCTCTCCCCCCCCCCCGTGTAATCACTCACCTCTTGTCAATCTTCTGGGGGTCTTTACTTTCCAGCTCTTTCCACTCAGGGGTTCAACATTTATAGTCCTCTAAGAGAAGAAAAGGAAACATCTTGCTTCAGCATGCAGTTGAAATTCCTCTGGTTTATAATCCTTTGCTTCCCGCTGAAGATGCCTAAGGCCAGAGATTTAAAACAGCCTTTCTCTTCGTTTTCCAGAGGGTCCCACAGTTCGCTCTGATCAGGTGCCCCCTGATCTGAGCTCATGAAGTATCTCTCCTCCTTCATTGCCCCTCCAGGGCAACTTTCTGACCCTTTAAGGGTCGCTAGACAAAGAAAAACCAAGCTGGAAAGCTGAGCACTGACTTTCCCAACTTGTCCCAACGGCTACCAAACAGGAAGTCCTCAACCAAAATAATATTTAATTATGGTTTAAAGACAGCTTTTTTCACAGCGGAAAACACACTTACAATTTTTCATGGAATTAATCCAGCTTTTGCAAATTTGAACTATTTGTAATATTTGTAATTGATATGCCATATGCTTTGATTGTTACATCTTAGTTTCAGGGGGTAGCCAATAAATTCTAGGAAAGGATGCATCTGTTTTAAGGAGTTGGAAACAGTTCTGTTCTTATGTGCCTCAAAGTACCTTTTTTCTAATAGATACTGAAATGTTGATGAACCTATTTTATTTACAATTTCCTTTTTTAAACATGTTTTTTTCACTGATGGTTTGCCAATGAAATAAGTTTCATGTTGCAAAAAAAGCATGGTATAAGGCAGTATTTCTCAGCCTTGGCAAATTTAAGATGGATGGGCTTCAACTCCCAGAATTCCCTAGCTAGCCAATTCCCAGAATTCCCCAAACAGTACAATGGTGAGAAACACTGACCTAGGGGAACCACACTGTTTGTGTCTAATCTAAAAGGCTGAGAACTCTGTTTATGGATCATGATTAGTCAGTATTTAGACATGGGTAACACTGAATTCAATATTTCTAATGAAATTGGATTAAATATTTTAGATGATTGAAAATATCTCCCCTAGCAATATGGTGAGAAAGCTCCAAACAATTTTTTCATGTTTTCCAATTAATATATACAATGGGCAACCACATAGTTATACTATTTCTTTTGATTCAACATTTATTGTATGTTTTACTTGCCATTTAAAAAACAACTTTCCAACAAGGGAGATATGTTAGTATTGAATTAACACTACAAGGAAAGAAAGTTCTTCTTATTGGATTATATGCTCCAAATCAACAACAGCAAAAAAAATTTAAATTTTTACATCAGAGACTAATTGAACTGGATTACAAATCTGTTATTATAATGAGGGACTGGAATGGGGTTTTGGTGCCATCTGAAGATAAGAAGGGATCTTCTAAAAACTTTTTTAATTCAAAATTGCCTAAAGCTTTTTTTGATTTGAAGGAAGATCTGGAATTAAGAGATGTATGGCGGGAAAGGAATATGACAGACAGAGATTTTACTTTTTTTCGGATAGACATAAACCTTTTTCCAGGATTGACTTCATTTTGATTACTACTGATCTTTCCTCTTCGGTTAAGAATGTTAAGATTTTTCCTAGGACAATGTCTGAGCTTAGTCCTGTTTGGTTGGAGTTCTTTGCTGAAGACACTAGTAGGTGATCCTGGAAGCTGAATGAGAATTTATTTACAAATGACTTGTTCTTGCAGAAATGTAGAGAACATATGAAAGAATTTTTTGTCACGAATATGCATAAAGGTACCTCGATGGAAATGGTTTGGGATGCTAGTAAAGCCTATATGAGAGGGGTTTTGATTTATATGAATAATGCTTATAGGCGTAAGCAAGTGCAAAAACGTTTAGATATAGAGGAAGAGATTAAAACTAAGGAGAAAAAGTTCATTTTGAATCCATTGGATAATAATTTAAAGATCTCAATACATTTATTGAAAGAACAATTTAATATGCTATTGGCTGATCAAGTAGCAACTAATTTGCATTATGCCAAACACAATACTTTTTGTAACGCCAATAAGCCTGGTAGATGGTTGGCTTATCAATTAAGGAAGAAACAGAAATTACGTACTATAGACAAAATAGAATATAAAGGAAAAGAAGTCTACCAACAAAATTTGATTAAGAGGAGTTTTCTAGATTTTTACTCGAAATTATATTCTAAAGAGAATATACAAGCTTTAGATGTAGACAAGTATTTACAGGGAGCTCATTTTCCAAGACTTTCACAAGAACAACAACTTGAGATGAATTGCCCAATTACATCAGAAGAAATTTCTTTAGCTATTAAACAGTTGAAATTGGGCAAAGCTCCGGGAACAGATGGATTAACAGTAATTTATTATAAAAAGTTGTTGCCTGAAATGATTGAACCCTTAAAGATTTTGTTTAATGAAATTCAGACTGGAGGCACAGTTCCTCCATCATGGAGGACAGCTTTTGTATCGTTGATCCCAAAGGAGGATCAAGATCTTACTCAACCTAAAAATTATAGACCTATATTGCTTTTAAATACAGATTATAAGATTTTTGCTAAAGTATTGGCTAATAGATTAATGCAAGTTTTGAAACAAATGATTCATAGTGATCAATCGGGATTTATATCTGGGAGGTATATGAAATATAATGTAAGACAAATTGTTAACTTGCTTGAATATTTGGATAAGAACAACCAAGTCTCCGCAGCATTGATATTTTTGGATGCAGAGAAAGCCTTTGACCAATTGAATTGGCAATTTTTATTAAGAGTTGTTGAGGGGATGAATTTTGGAGAAGGTTTTCTACATGCTATTAAAGCTATATATCAACAACAAACTGCACAAATTATAGTTAATGGGGGATTAACAGAGACTTTTAAAATTGAAAAAGGTACAAGACAGGGTTGCCCCCTATCACCATTATTGTTTGTTTTAACATTAGAGATTTTACTAATTAAAATTCGAGAGTCCTCTATGATAAAGGGAATTAAAATAAAACAGAATGATTATAGATTGAGAGCTTTTGCTGATGACTTGGTTGTGACAGTATCCCAACCATTACAGTCGGTTATAGACTTGATGGAAATTATAACTCAGTATGGTAAGGTTTCTGGGTTTAAGGTGAATAGTAATAAGACTAAGATATTATCCAAGAATTTATCTATGAGTGAAAGGGATATGTTATCTAAATTAACAGGTTTTGAAATAGTGAAGAAGGTTAAATATCTAGGAGTATATATTGCAGCCTCAAATGTAAAATTGTATAAGAATAATTATGAAACACTATGGTTGAAGGTACAAAGGGACTTAAATAATTGGAAAAAATTACAATTATCATTACTGGGAAGAATTGCAGTTGTTAAAATGAATGTTCTACCAAAGTTTCTCTTTCTGTTTCAGATGATACCTATATTGAAAAAGGATGCCAACCTTGATCAATGGCAGAAGGGTATTAACAAATTTATCTGGGCGGGGGAAAAACCAAGAGTTAAATTCAAGATTTTACAAGATGCCAGGGAAAGAGGGGGACTCAAGGCGCCGAATTTGAAATTGTACTATGATGCGGTTGCCTTGACCTGGGTTAGTGATTGGCTTAATCTAACTAACAAGAGAATACTTCATCTTGAGGGATGGGATTTGGTATATGGATGGCATGCATACTTGCTTTATGATAAGAAGGTAGACAGGGCTTTTAAATCCCACATTCTTAGAAGTGCTTTATTGCGTGTCTGGAAAAAGTATTATTATAAGTTAAATTATAAAATACCGATTTGGGGAAATCCTGGACACGCAATAGAGGGCGTATCTATGGGAGTGAGTATGGATATGGTTTCTTATAAGGAACTACTTAGATTGCAAGGGAATGATTGGCAACTTAGTAAAGCTGCTTAACTCATTCTTTGCATCAGTCTTCACACAAAAAGAAACTATAGCCCAACTTACCAAAAACATAACTATAAAAGACAGACTAGAAATAAAAATTAAAATAAGCAAGAAAATGGTAAGAGAACACCTGTATGGTCTTGATTAATATAAATCACCAGGAACTGATGGATTACATCCCAGAGTTCTGAAGGAGCTGGCAGATATTATCTCAGAACCATTGTACCATATCTTTAAAAAAATCCTGGAGCATCAGGGAACTACCAGAGGATTGGGGAAAAGCTGATGTAGTTCCCATCTTCAAAAAAGAAGGGGAAAAAACAGACCCAAGAAACTACAGATCAATCAGCCTAACATCATTACCTAGGGCAGGGGTAGGCAACCTCGCTGGCTCAGGAATTCTGGGAGTTGAAGTCCATGAGTCATAAAAGAGCCGAGGTTGCCTACCCCTGACCTAGGGAGATACTGGGGGGAAAAACAAAAAACAGATCTGTGAACATCTAGAATCAAATAAAGTTATAAAAATAGATCATGCCGAACCAATCTTATTTCATTCCTTGACAGAGTGACTAAATTAGTAGATCAGCAAAATGCTGTGGACATAGTATATTTTGACTTCAGCAAGGCACTCAACAAAATAGACCACAACCTACTTCTTGGCAAACTAGAAAAATGTGGGATAGACAACATCACCATCAGATGGATTTGCAACTGGTTGATAAACCATACTCAATGAGTAGTTCTTAATAGTACTACATCTACATGGAGGGAAGTAAAAAGACCATACTTTTTAAAACAGGTTTTATCCTGTTTCTAATCTCATTTTGGGAAGGTTATTGAGAAGGTTCTTGCCTTGCAGCTTCAGAGGGGCCTGGATGAATCAATTTATCTGAATCCCTTCCATTTGGATTTGGGCTGGGTGCAGGATTGAAATGGCATTGGTGGCACTAGTGGATGAACTCTGGAGGGAGTGGGGTGGGATAGCATGTCTATCCTTGCTCTCCTTGATCTCTCAGCAACCTTCAATACTAGCAACCACGGTATCTTTCTGAACCAACTACAGAGTTAGAAGTCAGGAGCACAATGTTATGTTGGTTCTCCTCCTTCCTCCAGGTGCTCAGGGCTCAGCTGTCTCCCCATTCTGGTTTAACATCTACATGAAGCCAGTAGGTGAGGTTATTTTATAGCACCACTTGAGATATCTTCAGTATGCTGATTATACTCTGCTAAATATCTCAATCCAAGTGATGGTATAGAGGTTGTGTCTTGGTACCTCAAGACTGTGGCAATCTTCAGGGTGAAGAATAGGATTCATTCACTACACCATAGGAAGAAGGAGTGGCTTTATCTGTTATGGCTTCTTGAGTGTTATTTTAAGTTATTTATGGACAATTTGGAGGTACTTCTGGATCAATGGCTCCTGTTTGTGACTGAATGACCTTTGAACAATGTTGTGTTTGTAGCAATTACACCCTTTTCTGGGCCAGAAATAACCACTGTGCATGGTTATGGGCAATGATTGATGTGTCCAGTGGTGGGATTCAAATAATTTATCAAATAGTTCTCTCTGAAATCACAGAACTCTCAAAGAGGTGTGTTATGTATTGGGCTTGTGCTATTACACTCTGTGCATTTCTGGAGGAGCTAACAGCTCCTCCAGCAACCCAGATAGGCCATCTCCAGTCCTGCAATTGGTCATCCCCAGGCCACAGTTGCGGCTCAAACAATAGTAACTCACAGAGGGGCATTCAAAGTCAAACGCTTACAGTTTGAAGTCAGTGTTGCACTGGGTATTTTCCAAGGGATTATGGAACGCATACTTAAGGGTATTCAGGGTGTCTGCCCTTAGTTTGATGATGTTCTCATTGCCGGGGAATCCCCAGAAGTGTTGGCCAGAAGGCTCAGGGCTGTTTTGCAGAGACTTCGCGATGTGGGCCTCAAATTGAAGAAGAACAAATGTAGTATTGGGGTCTCATCAACGGAATTCTTGGGGTTCCATATCGATGCTAATGGTATTCACCCCACTGATTCTAAAGTGAAGGCCATCAAAATGGCTCCAAGGCCAAAATGAAAAGGAGAGCTGCAAGCATTTTTGGGCCTCCTAAATTTTTATCACACATTCCTACCTCATAAGGCAGCAATAGCAGAGCCCCTCCATAGGCTGTTTGATAAAAAAGCCCCTTGGAAATGCACTAACTTACACGAAAAAATCTTCCAGGATTTGAAAGCCCTTCTATCAGAAAAGTCCACTGTAACTCATTACATAGAATCTAAACCTGTATGTCTTGCATGTGATGCATCTCCCTATGGGGTGGGGGCAGTCTTAAGCCACATAGAGAAAAATGGGAAACAGGTTCCAATTGCATTTTACTCTAGGACCTTATCCTCTGCTGAGCCCAACTATGCACAGATTGATAAAGAAGCCTTGGCCATTGTGGCTGGAGTTAAGAATTTCATGATTATTTATATGGCAGGGATTTCACTGTCTACACTGACCATAAACCTCTTTTGGGATTGTTCACAACAGACAAACAATCCCCCCACATACTATCTCCAAGAATGTTGAGGTGGTCTATTTTTTTGTCTGCATACAATTTTAAGTTAATTCATAAACCAGGGAAGGAAATGGGCCATGCGGATGGCCTCAGCAGACTACCACTGCCACTAATGGATCCTGATCCAGCTCCTGCTGCTAGAATATGGTCCATACAGGACTTACCTGAGTTTCCCCTCCACGCAGGGGATATTGCTGCTGAAACTGCCACAGATAAAATTCTGAGTAGAGTGTTGTCATGGGTATACACGGGCTGGTTGGAAAAAGGTCCAGGCTCTGAATTTCAAAGTTATTTTGTCAGGAGACATGAGTTGTCTGCACATAAGGGCTGCATTTTATGGGGGAACAGAGTCATAATTCCCACTTCATTAAGGGACAGAGTCTTACACTCCTTACATGAAGGCCATCCAGGCATTGTCAGAATGAAAGATTTAGCTAGAAGCTACCTTTGGTGGCATGGCCTTGATAAGGCTGTAGAGGATCAAGTTCATGGTTGCTATACATGCCAGCAATCTAGGCCTGAAATGCCTCAGGCCCCAGTTCACAGGTGGGAGGAAACACACAGTCCCTGGTCCAGGATTCACATAGACTACGCTGGACCTTTTCAGGGGCAGCTTTTTCTGATAGTAGTGGATAGCCACTCAAAATGGCTGGAAGTAATTCCAGTTCCTAACATGACTACTGCTAGGACCAGACATGTCAAACACAAGGCCCGGGGGCCAGATCCGGCCTGCAAAGTGGTTTCATGTGGCCCCCAAAGCCATCCTGGAAACAGTGAGGGAATGGCCCCTGCTGCCTTGGCCCTGGCCCAGAGACCCTCCTTCTGCCAGAGACCCCCAGATCTGTCCCACTTCTGCCCAGGCCCCCATAAGCACCCTTGATGCCAATGATGTAGAGCTGGCCATGCCCACCCAGTAGGCCATACACACTCCAGCCATGCCCACCCAGTAGGCCATGCCCACCCTGGCCACGCCCCCCAGCCCCCCCGAGGGCAACCACAATGCTGATGTGGCCCTCAATGAAATTGAGTTTGACACCCCTGACTAGGACCATCTAGGTGCTGAGAAAACTCTTTGCAACACATGGGTTGCCTGACGTTTTAGTTTCTGATAATGGGGCCCAATTCACTGCTGCTGAGTTTCAGGCTTTTCTTAGAGCTAACCTCCTCAGACATGCTCCATCTGCACCATTTCATCCTTCTTCGAATGGACAAGCCGAACGCATAGTGAGGACAACAAAGGAGGCACTCAAGTGTATTGTCACAGGTGACTGGCATCACAGATTGGCAGATTTTTTGCTCTGCCAGCATTCTACGCCCTGCACTGCTACAGGTAAAAGTCCTGCTGAGCTATGTTGGGGAAGGCGTTTAATTGCTAAACTGGACAGGTTGCATCCAGACAGAGTGGCATCAGAAGCCTCTCGACCAAAACCCCCGAGGGGGCTGCACATGGGTGATTGGGTTTGGGCCAGGAACTATGCGCCAGGGAATTTATGGGTTCCTGGTCAAGTAACCAAGGCATCCGGATCCCTGTCTTATGAAGTGGGGTTGGAGGGAGGGTGACTGGTCAGAAGACCAAAAATGTTTTCCAGAATGGTCACTAAGTGAGGACTGCGGCATAAGTCCCTCCCAAGGTCCTCAAACTGATAGCCAAGCCAGCCCACACCGGAACCACCAGGGTTTCCCCTTCTCAGCAGAAGTGGAATCTGAGGAAGAACCAGGAAGCTCGGAAGTGCAACATGGAGCCCCTGACCAGGTGAGCCAGCCGAATCTCAGCAACCACTGTGCCTACTCTGCAGAACAGACTGACTCTGGGGTGGGCCAACCTGGTGAGGCCAGCCAGAGCGTTTCCATCCCCCTGGACACTGGAGCACAAGGGGACATGGGTCTACCCAGCCCACTGGGTAAGCTGGTAGACCACAAAGTGAGGGGAACTCCAAGATTTTCCTCTAGGCCACACAAGCCTCCTGCGTACCTCACAAACTATATTGTAAAATAAAGTGATGTATAGTGTTGTGAAACTTGTACTACTACCTACAGAAACTGGGGCATTTTGAAACTGCCAGTACTGCTTTGTAAGCATGTTCATGAGACGTTGTTTAATCTCATTGTAGTCCTTACTGCATTGGTAAGCCGTTCAGACATTGTTTAATGTCATTGTAGCCACAACAAATTTATAAGTATTATTATTTATTATTTTTGTTATTATTTCATTACTGTTGTTGGGAGTGATTAATAAGTCTTGACTGTTGTTAAGACTATTTTATGGGTATCATAGTCTGATCTAAGAAGGGAGGGATATTATGTATTGGGCTTGTGGTATTACACCACATGCGTTGCAGGAGGAGCTAATGGCTCTCCAGCAACCCAGACAGGCCATCTCAGGTCCTGCAATTGGTCAGCCCCAGGTGGCAAGCATGGGTTCAAACCTATTGGCTGCCACCTAGGGGCTAGGCTATATATTGTGGCTGGGTGAGTCCCAAGCTTCAGTCTAGTTCCAGCAAGAATAAAAGAATGAGTTCCCTGTACTCAGTCTTGTGTCATCAATCCTGCTCACCAGAGCCCACGACTTAACAAGGTGCATGCATAAAAAACCAAAGTAGGGTGGGAGGGAGCTGCCCTACACACACCACACCTGCTTACTTTAGGGCTCCTGAACTCAGGCCACTCCCTGCTTGGTGACTCCCCCCCAGTTCAATGACCCAGCTGCCCACCTGTCTCTTCCCTTTCACTCCCCTCCTGAGCTGGACTACCATGCTATGGAGGATGGATCTTACCCAGTCCCCCTCCACCAGTTTGCAGCCCGGGGGAAGTGACAGCAAAAGGCTCTGCTGCTGCTGTGCCACAGCCATATCTGCCACTAGAGGGGCTTTCTTCAATCCTTGCCGCCCCTGTCGCCCCCACTTCACCCCGAAGATCACCTGCCAGGTGGCAGCTGCTGCCTCCTTCTTTGCCAACTTTCCCATGGCTTGCACCGTGACCAGGGGGGTGCAAGCCTCCCCTGCTGGCTCCCTCTGCCAGCCGTAGTATCCCTCTGCAAGCCCTCCATCACCATTACCATGCACCTGCTTGTATGAAGCAGCAGCCCATGTGGGCTGCCTTCTTCCCAGCCAAGAAAGAGAGAAAGGAAGAAAGGTGGTTTACGGAAGCTTCCTTTGCCTCTCCAGCTGTCCTTAAGTCTTCCTTCATTATTTTTGCTGGTCCACACTTTCTTGCTGCCCTGCATCAGCCGGCATCTCCCTTCTGGAAATGGTGGAGTGTCTGTTCTGGATTTTAAGGCAGAAAAGTGAAGGGGAGAGGACAATTTCAAAGGGTCTCCTGGAGAAAAAGAGCAAAGCTCTTCTGTTTGCCATCAGAAGCAGGTGCCAAGGCCAACCCTGCAGGAAACAGATCCGCTTTTCAAGGGCTTCGCAGAACCATCGGGGAAGGGGAGCCTGGCCTTCCTTGTCCAGCTCCAGCTGGAATATTTTCCCAGAGTTTAGCATCCTTCCATATGAAGCATCCTTCCTTTCCTTCCTTCTGCTGGGAGGAAAGCAGCAGAAAATGGGGCTTCCATTTCCAAAATGGAGAAGAGAGATGCCAGCTGATGCAGGGCAGCAAGAAAGTGTGTGCAAGAAAGTGCAGTGGTGGTGACAGAGGGCTGGTTGAGGGATTAGAGGTGTATGCTCTGGATTTCATTTATTAGGAATTACCATCTAGGGATGCAATAGCTGCCCCTGCCTCTGGAACATCATAGCTGTCGAGGATCAGCTGGTCTCTGCTCACTTTCTGAATTGAAGAACTGGCCTTTTCCTAAGCATGATGTAAAAGAAAAAGAACCTTCTGGGCTTTCTAATTTCCTAGAAGAATATTTTTAAGTTATATCTACAAGCATTGTAATGATGTTTGTAAACTTTAAATGTGTTGCAAATGATTTGTTGGACTGAATTATTATTGTTGTTGTTATTGTTGTTATTAATGTTAAGGTTGCAGGGCCATATAATTATTCAGTTCTACCTTCATATTGCTTTAGATATTTATTTATTTATTTATTTATTTATTTATTTATTTATTTATTTATTTATTTTGTATTTATTTATTTATTTATTTATTTAATTGATTTTATATACCACCCTATTCCCGAAGGACTCAGGGCGGTTTACAGGGCGAGTTAAAACAATACAAATAAGTACACTTTAAAATAGAATTAAATAAGACTAGCCCACAATTAAACAAATTAAAATTAAATTAAAATAATTAAAATTAAAATAATTAAAATAATTAAAATTAAAATTAAAATTAAAATTAAAATTAAAATTAAAATTAAAATTAAAATTAAAATTAAAATTAAAATTAAAATTAAAATTAAAATTAAAATCCCTCAGTCCAGGCCAGCAAGATCAAACAACCAAGTTTTAAGGTCCCGGCGAAACGAGTGAAGGTCTGGGGCAGTCCGAAGTTCTACCGACAGTTCATTCCATAGGGCAGGCGTGCCCACAGAGAATGCCCTCCCTCTTGGAACCATCCGTCGGCATTCCCTAACCGGCGGAACCCTAAGGAGGCCCTCCCTGTGGGAGCGCATAGGACGCTGGGAGGCTGATGCTGGCAGCAGGTGCTCCCTGAGATAATCTGGACCCATGCCATTTAGGGCTTTATAGGTCATCACCAGCACCTTGAATCTCACCTGGAGGAGAATTGGAAGCCAATGCAGCTCACGGAGAAGAGGTGTTACATGAGAGTATCGGGAAACTCCTTCTGTGGTTTATATCAAAAATATGATATCTCTTAACAGTGTCACAACTATGATAAACATCTGTATCCTGGTATGTTTACTCAAGATTTTAGGGAACAGACTTCAAAAACAGCAAGGAATAGGTTCATAAGCTTAAAGAATAGCATTTGTATGGTCTTCACATGGACAGCAAGATATTATTGCAAAGAAGCTTGCCTGTTGTCATTACTTTTGGCAGCTAATTCTCATTTTTATAATCTTTTTTGGCTCAAAGCTTCCTTAATGCTGTTTTGCAATTGCTACACAATATTAGACTTGGAGACAGAGTTATCCAGCCTTTTATCCGTTTTATCTGTTTTTTTTATTTTTTATTTTTATTTAATTCCATTTATATCCCGCCCTTCTCAGAAGACTCAGGGCGGCTTACAAACTTTTTCTTATTATGAGTACAGAACAACCTTTACTTCTTTAAAGATGGGAAAGGGTTCCATGATAAGATTATTGACATAGTTTTCAGAAAGGGATAAAAGATTTATTTTCTTTCTTTAATGAATTAGAGATACGCTTCCTGCCTTCAGCGATGTCTCTCTGAACGTCCCCTCTCTTGTACACTGGCCAATGCTTCTTTCCAATCCACAGCTTTGTCCTTTGCTTATACCTGATGCTGTTGGGCAAATCCAAAGACCCAGCAATTATTTCATTAATTGATCCACATTTTAGTAACATTTTATGTGTTTCTAAAGATATATTGACTTTCATAAGTAGACAGAAAGGAAAACACTTAGATTTTGTTGATGGAAATACTGTATATGGTGGTACTGGAGCATTAAGGACTGAACATTTTGTTTTAAATAACCCTGTCTCTTTAACCTTTGCCAGCATCAAAATATTTCATTGAAGAATGTTTACCTGACTTAAACTTGTTGCAGTTTTTCAGTGACAGGTGGACCTTCACAGATGAGATAAAGCATAAAGGATTGCTGCAAAACCTCAAAGTTGCAATGCTTTGAGGGAAATAAGTTTTAAAACTGATTTATTTAAACCATATGGAAATCTCTTATGGGCCTGCTTTAAAAGAATTTACATCTAACATACTGGTTTGCTCTGTAAAGAAAATCTATCTGGTAGAAACAAACACAGAAAACAGTATTGTGATGAAAAGCACTGTGAATTCAGATTTACAGTTACATTTACAAGAATGGATTTTAATTTGAAATTGACCACCAAAAAGAACCACTTTCAAATCATATTTGAAGGGCTATATAGCAATGTTACATGATTTGAGAGGTAAATTGAAATTACCTATTATTTATTGTACAGTTCCTCTTATAATACAAATTAGTGTTTAAATTCCAATTTGCCCTAGATATTAAATATGTTAAATGACTTTGGGATTTGTCTTTTATACTGTTTCCATCTGATTATCAAAATCAACATTGCTGTGTAAAGAACTTGCCCAATTTATATGCCCAAACCAAAACTTTCACTGCAGAAAAAAAATAGGAATGGGGGACAAAACATTTCCTCATGATTAAATTAAGGAAGGAAAATATTAAATTATTATTGGGCTTGCTGTAAATGTTCTTTGTTTAAGAGTATTTGCATTTTTAACTCAATTACATGCTAAATTTAGAAAAACAATTTCTTGCAATCCCAAAGCATCTGGAATACCACTTGAACATCATCAGCATTGATAAAATCACCTTCAATCAATTGCAAAAAGCAGTTTTACCTGGAAAAGTTTACAGGTGAAACTGGAAAAATTAGAATATCGTGCAAAAGTTCATTTATTTCAGTAATGCAACTTAAAAGGGGAAACTAATATATGCGATAGACTCATTACATGCAAAGCAAGATAGTTCAAGCCGTGATTTGTCATAATTGTGATGATTATGGTGTACAGCTCATGAAAACCCCAAATCCACAATCTCAGAAAATTAGAATATTACATGCAATCAATAAAACAAGGAGTGTACATAGAACAATATCGGACCTCTGAAAAGTATAAGCATGCATATGTACTCAGTACTTGGTTTGGGCCCCTTTTGCAGCAATTACTGCCTCAATGCGGCGTGGCATGGAAGCTATCAGCCTGTGGCACTGCTGAGGTGTTATGGAAGACCAGGATGCTTCAATAGTGGCCTTCAGCTCTTCTGCATTGTTTGGTCTCATGTCTCTCATCTTTCTCTTGGCAATGCCCTATAGATTGTCTATGGGGTTCAGGTCAGGCGAGTTTGCTGGCCAATCAAGCACAGTAATCCCACGGTCATTGAACCAGGTTTTGGTGCTTTTGGCAGTGTGAGCAGGTGCCAAGTCCTGCTGGAAAATGAAGTCAGCATCCCCATAAAGCTCGTCTGTGGAAGGAAGCATGAAGTGCTCCAAAATCTCCTGGTAGATGGCTGCGTTGACCCTGGACTTAATGAAGCACAGTGGACCAACACGAGCAGATGACATGGCTTACCAAATCAACACAGACTGTGGAAACTTCACACTGGACTTCAAGCATCTTGCAGTGTGTGCCTCTGCATTCTTCCTCCAGACTCTGGGTCCTCGGTTTCCAAATGAGATGCAAAAGTTGCTCTCATCAGAAAAGAGGACTTTGGACCACTGAGCAACAGACCAGGTCTGTTTTTCTTTAACCCAGGTAAGACGCTTCTGACGTTGTTTGTTGTTCAGGAGTGGCTTGACAAGAGGAATACGACATTTGACGCCCATGTCCAGGATCCATCTGTGTGTGGTGGCTCTTGATGCACTGACTCCAGCCTCAGTCCACTCCTTGTGAAAGTCCCCAACACTTTTGAATAGCCTTTTCCTGACAATCCTTTCCAGGCTGCGGTCATCCCTGCTGCTTGTGCACCTTTTTCTTCCACACTTTTCCCTTCCACATTACTTTCTATTAATGTGCTTTGATACAGCACTTTGGGAACATCCAACTTCTTTTGCAATTACCTTTTGAGGCTTTCCCTCCTTATGGAAGGTGTCAATGATGGTTTTCTGCACAACTGTCAGGTCAGCAGTCTTCCCCATGATTGTGATTCCTACTGAACCAGACTGAGAGATCATTTAAAGGCTCAGGAATCCTTTGCAGGTGTTATGGCTTAATTAGCTGATTAGAGTGGGACACTTTGAGCCTAGAATATTGCACCTTTTCACAATATTCTAATTTTCTGAGATTGTGGATTTGGGGTTTTCATGAGCTGTACGCCATAATCATCACAATTATGACAAATCACGGCTTGAACTATCTATCTCATATATTAGTTTCCCCTTTTAAGTTGCATTACTGAAATAAATGAACTTTTGCACAATATTCTAATTTTTTGAGTTTCACCTGTACATCCTGCAATGATATCTTTAACACCATTAAACAACAATGTCTGCTTATCCCAGGTTGATGGAAGGATTCAATAGGTGGTAAAAAAGCCAAATCCAAGCTAAACATCTGGCTGATCGTATGCCCAACCATAATAGCTTCCACATAATTAAGAAAAAAAATACATCAAGGATATCACATAGGCACTAAAATATGTTAACACATGCAAATTGTGACTTTCTCTATACTTGTAGATCTTTCAAGTTTATTTTGTATATCATTGTTGATTTTTAGTCATCATAAAAGGAATGAGTACATCATATATTTATACAGACACAAATCACCAATCATAAATATATAGTAAGACTGTCCATACTAGCATCCCTTAGCTTTTCCTCTAATGGTAACTCACTGCTGTATATCAGCTGTATATATTATTGCAAAGTAGACTAAGTCAGAGGTCTCCAACCTTTTGGGCACCAAGGACCGGTGCCATGGAGAAAGGTTTTTCTGCAGACCAGAGGGAGTGTGGTTTTGAATACTGCCGGCATCTCAAAGATGGAGCTTTGCTTGTTTGTGCAGCCCGCTTGCTGGCATGCTGCAGACCGGTGCCAGTCCACAGACCGGGTGTTATGGACCCCTGGACTAAGTGACCTAATAAATATAGTCCAGTCTTTTATGCACAAAATTCCTTTTACAAGCAAAACACTCAGGTGGGGAGTAGATGGGGGAGAATTAGAGCATAAATCATGGTAGGAGGATAAGTTAAAAGCTTTCAGAATTTAATCCTGCTCATCACCAAATTATGTTTAAGTCAAACCATCCTGTCAATAACCAAATTCTCCATAATCTGGTTAAACACATGCACACACCCAATGGAAATTATATCATTGCTGATCATAATTATACATGGATGGTAATTCTATTATGAATTCTGAGACGTGTGATTAAGCCTCTCTGCAAGGCACATATTGGGGGAAATGCAGCAAATACATATATTCAAAAACCAGAAAATAAATTATGTCAGAGGATATTTTCTTATGCCTATATTATAGGCATGGATGAAGTCATCTGTATTTGCTGGTTTGGATTTGCCTCCTGATAAGTGACAACTGTTGAATCTTACTTGGT